>NW_020837973.1:937398-1093079 GCF_003676395.1 Aethalodelphis obliquidens
GTTTAGCACATGCTAAATACAGTTGCTGATACTTCAGTGTACGTGTTGTATTGCAATGTTGCAGCTGGGTAGGGAGAGTACTGACAAGTCTTCTTATTAGAATGAATTCTGCATTGAATAGCTTTCTATATAAGCCTCGTGGGCACTTCTGATCATCTCTAAAATAAATCAGAGGAAAGAATAATGAATTAGAGTGTATAAACATTTGGGGCCTTTGAAACAGAGGAAGTTTTAACATAAATTACAGTCTGTACTTTTTTTTTTTCTGCACCACGTGGCATTTGGGATCTTAGCTCCCCGACCAGGGATTGAACCCGCGCCTCCCGCAATGGAAGTGTGAGTCTTAACCACTAGACCGCCTATTTTTAATAAAGCGAGATTATCGTGTCTCAGAAGATCTTTACGGGGACGTCCCAGCTGAGAGCACGTCAGTGGCCCTCCGCCGGGCCCTGGGTGGGGTCCCAGAGGTCCTGACTCACGGACAATTTAACAGCCTGAGTGGACGGAGCCTGGACGGTTCTGAAGCCTCGTCTTTGCCGGGTGTGCCGTGTGGATTCGGCCCGGGGTGCCTTCAGGAGCGTCCAGAAGACAGATGTGTCTGTGGCAGGAAGGCGTGCCCCACCCCCGTCGGAATCCTGACCTTTCCTCCCACTCCCACCCAAAGCGCCGAGCATGGTCGACTTAATACAGAGCTACAACTGTACCAAGTGGCTCGTCTGAGACCAAGCACGCATTTTTGGCTAGAATTATTTAGGTCATCAGAAAAGTATAAGGTTTTTCATGTTACTCTAAAAATTCCCAGCATTCTCTGTGCAAGACAAGGGATGCCCTCTGTGCCCTGGTGCTCCAACCCGGCCACCAGCTCACTCTGCACGGATTTCTGATTTTTTCTAAGTAACTTAAGTGTTTAGAGAAGTTTGGAGCCACATGGTGGCTTTTTGAGAATTTACTTAGCAGACCTAACCCGGGGCGGTGTGATGTTTTCCTGCAGAACAGATCACTATCTGAAGGAGAGAGGCACAGAGAGAATTCTGTTCTGAGGACCCTCGGGGCCAACAGTGCAGTGGTCATGACGAAACAGAGCAGACTGGAAGGGATGCGGGAGCCCTGGAAGGCGAAACCCCAGCCAGGAGCCTGGTCATGACCCCGCAGAGCCCCAGATGTTCTCAGAGATACGGGGTGGCCCCTCCTGCCCAGGGCTGTCTTGGGTTCGGCAGAAAGTCTGGCATCCTGGGACACTGACCCATCCTGGTACCCTGATGGCGGGTCCCACTAGATCAGAGCCAGCCCCTGGCTTCAGGGGTGAGAAGAGCTTTGCTTCCTCTGTTGGTGGGGCCTCTGACTAATGTTCACCAGCCTCGAGGATGGTGAGGGTGAGATGTGTGTTATCAGAGTCTCCATGAAGCCCGGGGAGAAGAACATCTAGGCAAGGGCTGAGCGGCCTTTAATTAGGCTGAAAGCGTGTGGGGATCACGCGCTGCGTCAAACACTCCAGGACTGAGAGGCCCCCTTCCCTCCAGGGAAGATTTCTCTCCTGTCCTCGAGGGGCAGGTTGGCTCAGAGGTGAGTCCCTTCTTAAGGGAGGACCCCCTGCCCCCGCTCTCCCCCAGGAGGCCGTTAAGAAGAGAAACAGAGCTTTCTTTGTTTTTGCCCTGGGCACTGGTGTGTGGACGCCCACTTGTCCCAGTTACTCCACCCATGGAAAGTGGCCTGATGATATGTGACTCCAGCGCCTCAGACATCGGATGTGTCTAAACGCTGCACGGGTGGGGGGCACCTAATGTCCTGGATACATTGCTCAAGATTTGATGTCTGCAGACTCGGAGCAATCAGAGTGCTATATTAAACTGTCGAAGGAGAAGCCTGAAGACCCTGAGAATTCATGCCTGCGATGCTGTCTCTTGGTGCCGATAATGAGTGGGGAGAAAGTCAATAAAAATCACATCTGATCCTCAGCTGGCTGCCCTGTCTTTTAAGGCTGCCAGACACTCACGCTTGTATTTTCTCTGGAGGAGCATGACATCATTCTGACCCCAAAATTTCCTTCCAAAATACTGCAAATAGAATGTCAGGCAAAAAGTAAAGAAGTAACCAGGCAAACACGGGTGTAAATGGGGGAAACAACAGGGAATAAAAACATCGACACCAGAGTTGCAGATGCAGGGCTGCTCAGAAACACCTCTCAAAACAGCGTTGTTGGCAGCATTCAAGGCTAAAAATGTCCAAGAGACTAGATAAAGAATTTCAGTGGAGAATTAAAAATTATAAAAAAAGGAAATTTCAAAGCTAAATAAAAAGATTACAATAAACAAGACTTGAAAACTAAGTGAATGGTGTAACAATAGTTTAGACGTAGCTAAAAAAAAAAGGTGGTGAACTGGAAAACTGTCCAGAAGGAGACATGCAAAGTGAACCACAGAAACATAAGGAGGAAAAGAGACACAGAGGGTGTGGGAAGCCACTGGGGTTCTGGAAAGATGGGGAGAGAGGTCAGCCACTCAGTATGTGAGGAGAGAAGGGCGGGACATTTCTGGACCTGATGAAAGACACCCTGGCTCCTCACGCGGTCAGTGAAGGGTTCCTTGTTTCCCCCGCACCCTCCACCCTCTGCGAGGTGGTGGTCCCCAGTCTGGGCAAGAGTCCCAGCTCTCCAGCAGGAGAGTGAAGGCTCAGGGATGCCCTGGGTCCTCCATGGATATCTGTCCTTATTGTCACTGCTGGTAATTGCTATGGACTGAATGTGTCCCTCTCAAATCTCCTATTTTGATTGAAACCTGACCCCCAGGGTGATGGGGATGGTAGGGCCTTTGGGGGGTGACCAGGTCACGAGGGTGGGGCCCTCACGATGGGATCAGTCATTAGTGTCCTTATGAAACAGGCACCACAGTTCCCATGACCCTTCTGCCCTGTGAGGACACGGTGAGAAGTCCTCGACCCTGAAGGGGGCCCTCACGCCAACAGGCTGCACCCCGACCTTGGACTTCCCGCCCCCAGAATGGTGAGAAATCAATGTCTGTGGTGTTTTGCGGTAGCAGCCCCAACAGACTAAGGCAGCAACCTGAAGACTGCGAGTTCCTTGGGAGCAAGAAACTGCAGTGCCTGAGCGCCGGCCGGCATCCTGCCCCATCCCACGTGGATATGCAGCTGCAGATGTGATATGGGCGGTCTTCCTACTAACGGAACCAGCCTGGAGCCCTGAGTCCTGCAGGGTTTGCGCTGTGTCGGTGGGCTGCTCAAGGTTGTGTCTGAGTAACTATGGTGACGGACGGTGCCCACGTTTGCCTCCAAGAGGGAGCCGGTCCCTTGCACGTGACGGGAGGCTTCAAGGGACTCCTGGGGAAGGGGCGGTAGCACGTGAGGTGGGTACCTGGATGGGCTCCCACACCTTGCGCGGGCACCATCCTCTCCCAGGTGCTAAGGGCGCCGGGGAGCACGGCCACTTCCTTTCCATCTGGCAGGGGTCCAGGAGTCAAAGGCCAGCCCAGAGAGGTTACGTTTCCTTGGTGATAAACGGCTAACTGGGGCTCTTCAGGCGCAGCTGGTAAGTGGGGTTAGCTCAGCAGCGCCACCTCTGGTGGTTAGGGAAGCAGACTTATGCTGTTTTTTGTTTTTTTTTTTTTTTGGCTGTGCTGTGTGACATGTGGACCTTAGCTCCCCGACCTGGGATTGAACCCACGCCCCCTGCGTTGGAAGCACGGAGTCTTAACCACTGGGCCGCCAGGGAAGTCCAGGTTTACGCTTCAATCAGTAACACAGACCGGCAGTCACATCCGCGTAGCATCTGTTTGTGAAGTGCGTGTAGTGGTGAGGCCTCCATGTCGGGTGCTGTCCCCGCCGTCACCTGAGCGGCGGCCCTGCAGTAGGTGCTGAGCGCAAGGCACACACTTAGGTCTCCTGGAGCCAAATCCACGTGAATCCACTGTCCTTCTGTCTTCTGTCTAAGTCTCGTCCTCCCCGAGCGGGCAGCCCCAGGGCGAGAGGGTTCCACGGGGATTCGACGGGGGAGACTTAGGCCTGGGCCTCCCTGGGTTTGATCATCTCGTAGCCGTTTTCATGGGACCGAATCTACATCTCGGGCGCGTCGAGCAGAGTCCGGCCCCACCCGCTAAACGCCAGCACCTCCCCAATCTCGGTTCGACGCTTACGGAAGCCCCCACCCCCCTAAGGCGCCGTCTGCCCTCCGCCCCTGGACGGTGGTCACCGGGCTCTTCATCCTGCTCTGTCAGCTTCTCGACAGACCTTCCTCGCGAGACCTTCACCCGAGGTTGGTCCCTGTGCGCATGGAAGCAGAATCTCTCACTTCATGAGAATCCCTTCAAGGGGTCCCAGCATCTTAGACAAACCTCGGTATGCGAATCCGAGGTCCCAGTCATCGTCCCCGAGGCTGTGATAGAAATTTATGAAAATTTGTGAAAATCAATCCTCAGTCTTGGGTCTCAGCCCGGCGGCCGGACCACCTGCATCCTGGGTCCACAGTTAGCGTGGGAGGTGGACCCGCAAAGGTGGTGTTGCAGACGTGGCTGACACCCTGGTGAGTCTGAGAGCTGATGGAATCACAGAGAAAGCTGTGGAAGCTCCGCTGTTCACGGTCAGCGCTGCTCCAGGGAGGCAGAGGCCCCACCCAGCCTCTGCTCCCACGTGGACTGACTTTCAGCTCAAATTCACCGGTGCGCGAGGCCCATGTTAGCAGTTTCCCAGGGTTACTGGGTAACTAGGGCCCTTTGCTATCGAGGCCGTGTTCCAGGGCCGGCAGAGCCCCCGTCATCCCCTTTCCTCTCCTCTTGCTTTTCACTTTCTCCTTTTGGCCTTTTTCTCCTCAACGTTGGCCGCTGCTCCGATCACGTCGACCGGCTGTGCTCTCGGGTTCTGACCTTTCCTCTGTCCAGACGGAGCAGAGTGGACGAGGCCGCAGGGTGTGAGTCAGGGGCGGCTCGGGCTGACTGCTGTCTCCCGTCATGCAGGGAGCCTTGCAGATGAGCCCCCCCCTCTTCCCCAGGCAAACCCTAGATGGTGGAAGTTGGTGGCAGTCCCCCTCCACCTGGTGGGGCAAACTAGCTGGACACACTTTGTGGATCTGGACACTTTTCACTGCATAAATCAAGTATGTTCACTGTAGAGCAAGAAGATAAAGGTGAAAAGAAAGCTGTTGGTGGGTCCCGTCCCACACGCCTGCATGACCCTGCGGTCTGCCGTCCTGGACCCTCACCCATCCCGCCCCGTCTCAGTCTCTGGGGAGGGGTCACAGCCGAGGGCTGGGGTCTCACTTGTCTCTAGAGTGTGACCTCAGGGGACGCTGCTGTCTGCCCAGCTCACTGTAGGGCTGGGACAGTACTAACACCCACCTCGTTGGGCTGCCACGGGGTCCCCCGAGGTGCCCATGGCCAGGGGACCCCATCCCCCACTGGCTTCTATGACATCAGAAAGTTGGGGTCCTCCTGGCTGTGCTGACCCCAGGCCCTGTCTCTGCCCCTGGGTTCTGCTCCATGAAGCCCAGACCCCAGACCTGCCTGCACTTCAGGAGCTCGCACACACACACACACACACGCACACACGCGCACACACACACACAATACACAATACACACCCACATACACACATGCACACAAGCACACACACAAGCACACACACACGAACACATGCACACACGCACATACACAACACCACCCACCCACACATGTAGACATGTAAACACATATGCACACACATGTACACATGCATGCACACAGAGAGACACATACATGCACAATACACATACACACGCGCAGAGACACACGTACACACACGCACATACACAACACGCGCATGCACACAACATGTGCACACATGTACACATGCATGCACATGCACACACAGAGACACATACATGCACAATACACATACTCACACATGCACACAGATGCACACATACACACATGCACATACACGTGCACACATGCACAACACACACACACACACATACACACGCACACCCCTGTTTTGTGAGGGTCTGTGACCGGTCGGAGGTGGGCGAGGGGCGGGCAGACAGCGGTTCACACAGCAGAGGCCCCGGGTGCACCTGACCTCGCCGCAGTTTCAGGCTGAGCTGCTTAGAACCATAGGGCCTCACCCTTCGTGAACGGGGAGCTGTTTTCTCCCAAACTGAGGAGGTTCCCTCTTGAAGGGTCCACAGGGTCATGAGCACAGAGCATTTTAACTCCCTCCGAGATCAGCCATGTCTCCCCGTGTCTCTGCCGGGCTTTACTGTGTGGGCTCTACACCTGCATCCTCACTGGTCCCCATCTCTAGGGTTTCAGGGGTGGGGTGCATCTGAGTCAGTGCTTCCTGTTCCTTGAGGCCCCTCTGCCCCCCCCCCCCCCCACGTCTCATTCACCCAGCACCTCGGCTCAGCCTTTGGTGTGTTCGGCTCCTTGCCCGGCCCTCCCTGCGCCGGCCGCACTGGTTCCACAGCCAGCTGGCTCTGGTCGCCCCCTCCTGTGTTTGGACGTGACGTGTTTTGGCCGCAAGTTTGGAGGGTGGGGGACGGCTGTTGGAAAGTGGGCAGCCCCCAGTTTCACTAAGCTTCTGAGTTCTAGTCATTTATCCCGAGAGGCCAGACTCAGCATCGTCTTCTCAGAACAGACTTTGAAGACAGCCTCCAGAAGGGAACGGACGGGAGAGAGCACGGCCCCCAGGCTGCATGACGGCCCCTGGCTGCCTGATCTCAACTGGGCAGCTTCCAAGCACCGGCCCAGGGGCCGGGCCCAATTGCTCTGCCACTTTTATTGATATACTTCAACAGAATGGCATCCCATATAAGTACAATTAACATTAATTATGAACAGTATTATTAGGGTTAATTGTCCTTATATCATTTTACTTTCCTTACTTATAAAATAATGGTACCAGAAAAACAAAGCCATCTTCTTATAACAGAATAAACATGAAAATGGTAGAAAATGATCAAGGAAATCACAACATAAAGAAGAAATTTCTTAGGGGGTTTATTTTATTTTATTTTATTTTTGCAGTACGCGGGCCTCTCACTGTTGTGGCCTCTTCCGTTGCGGAGCACAGGCTCCGGACGCGCAGGCTCAGCGGCCATGGCTCACGGGCCCAGCCGCTCCGCGGCATGTGGGATCTTCCCAGACCGGGGCACGAACCCGCGTCCCCTGCATTGGCAGGCGGACTCTCAACCACTGCGCCACCAGGGAAGCCCAGGGGGGTTATTTTTAACAACAGCTGATTCAACCGAGAGGCGTGCGTGTCAATGAGTTGAAATCCCCTTCCTCTGGCTTCAGCCACGCGATGCCGCCCCCGGAGCTGCCCTCCTGACCCGTGTCAGCCTCCAGAGAGGCACCCGGCACCGCCCACCACTTCACATCGGGAGGGGAAGCCTCCATGCTTTCTGCTTGGTGTTTATGCTTCGTGAGGGATTTGAAAACTGTTGTTCAGCACAGAGTGGGGACGCCCCCAGAATCATAAACGACTCCGCTCAGCAGGACAATTTCTCTCTTAGTTGAGAGGAAGTAAAGCCATTTATAAATCTATATTAAAAAAGGAAGAAAGAAGCCCCTGTGATGGTAGATTTTATGTGCCAGCTTGGCCGGGCCCTGGGATGTCCAGACACTTGGCCAAATAGATTTTAGCTTGGATGAGACGTGCATTTGAATTGGTGGATGGGAAAGCAGATTGCCCTCCCCAGTGTGGGTGGGCCTTGTCCAATCAGTTGAAGGCCCGGATAGAACAAAAGTGAGAGGGACATCCCCCCGCCTGACTGTCTAAGCTGGGACTTACTTTGTTTTTTTCTGGCCTTTGGAGTTGAACTGAAACTTCAGGTCTCCCCGGGTCTCGAGCCTGTGGGCTTCCAGGCTGAAGCGCAGGACCGGCCCTCCTGGGCCCAGTTCGCGGCCCGCAGGCCTGGGGACCGTCAGCCTCCTTCATGGCACGAGCCATCTCCCATGATATAACCCTCGGTACGTGGACACATTCTGTTCGTTCTTCTCTAGGGACCCTGTGAGTACACTCCCTCTTCGCACGGTTTGGAGGCAACATCTGGATATGTCTCTTGGAAGACGGGGAGCCCACCAGTGGTTGGGATGCACCTGCTTCAGGACCAGGTTCTGGGAAGTGCTGGCCACGCGCAGAGCCAAGAAAGCAGCAGGGCGGCCGTGGCTGCACGTCGCCCACGAGCGCCGGCGGGAGGTTCTGACGAAGTGAACGATGGCCGGGGACCTGCACGCGCTCAGCGGGGCCTCGCTGGCATTCCACGTCCCGCCCCATTCCCGGGCCCCTGGGGCCATTCAGTCCCCTCGGCCCTCCTCCTGAGGGCCCCCCATGCCAGTCCCCGAGTCCCCCGCTGTCTCTGGGAAGCCGCTCCTGACCCCCAGCCCCCGGCCTCCCCACGAGGCTGGTGCAGGTCCAGGCTGGACTGTCTGCGCTCACATACCTGCCGGCACTCCTCGGGGCTCCTGCCCTCCAGGGAGGAGGGGCCGGGTCACTGCTTCTGCGTGAGCTGTGAGGGAGCTCCATCCCCCACTGCTGCCCTGGTGAGCTGGTGACCACAGGCTCTGGGGGAGGCCGGGAGGCCTCTGGCCCGTACCCAGCAGTGATGTGGTGACACACGGACCTGGCTGTTTGTCAGTGCAGTGGGTCAGCCTGCCCTGGTGGGGTCCGGGGCACGCCCCTCCTGCAGAGCCCCTGCCTCCTCGCCTGGCCCCTGGGGCCATTCCCAGCTCCTGGTGCCCCGCCCGGCACCGGACCTGATGCTGCTGGGGCAGTAAGTGAATAGGGGTGCAGCCCGTGCTGCCCTGAGGGCTGGCGGGGCCCCCCCAACTCTTGGGGTGAAGAGGATGGGAGGTTGCTCTCTCTCCGGAGCCCGGCAGTGGCCTTCTGGGCGCCGCTTTCCCTTTGCCTTGTGGCCAGCAGGTGGGCCCATCGCCCCAGAGCAGTGACCTGCCCGTTATTGCAGCTGGAGGCTGTGCAGGAGGAAGGGTAAGGGGGTCCCCGAGGAAGGACAGCCTGTGCCCCAGGCTTGGGGCGTTGTCAGCAGCCCATGAGCCCGGGGTGGTGGCATCGCCGCCTTGGGCTGCTGCCCTCGAGGTGAAACCTCCCCCTGCCGGCCGGAACCTTCCTGGAGGCAGAATAAGCTGCCCCCGTGTAGGTGTTCGTAGCTGGACAGCTTCTGGTTGTCCTAGTGTGTCCCTCCCGCGCTCCCCAAGATGCATGAATACAAGCAATGCCCTCCCAGACGAGGGCACCCCCAGCTCCCTCTTTAGAGAAAGGTCCAGGCCTTTCCCACCTCGGGTACACTCCCTGGGGTGTGTGTACCCTCCACGGTTGCCGGAGCCTCGGGGGCGTCATGGGGCTTCAGGGGGTTTTGGAGACAGCTGGCTGCAGGAAGGGAGTGCTCTCCGTGGAGCTGCGGGGCCCCGAAGACAGACGCTCCCCTCGCTGCGCAGGCAAGCGGCAGCGCAGGCTCTCGGGGACCCGCCGGCCCTGGAGGTGCCCCCCCCCACCCCGTGCGCGCCCATCCCACTGTGAGGAGCCTCCTGGCTGCTGAATGTTTCACATGCTTTGGCCGCCTGCATTTCCTGTCTTTGAATTCACATCTCTTGAGTGTTTGCTTTTTCCTATTGATCTGTAGGAGTTTTAACAAGTAGACATTCCTGACATCGGTCCTTCCAACGCACTCCTAACACTGTTCCTCGTCTTGCTCGTCTTTCATTTTGATTTTCGTTCCTTTCTTCCTGCCAGAATTCTTTGATTGCTCAGATGCAGTTAAATTTAGTATCTTTTATGGATGTTTTCATAGTTCTTAAATCTGTTAGAAAACAGTTCTGCTTTCTGTTTAGGGAGATTCCTGACCTTAGAGAAACCATCTGTTGAAACCAGATAGGACGCGACAAGGCAGCAGCCAGGAAGTTGGCGTCGAGGCCAGAGCCGCTCTGAGCCGCTGATGAGAGCTGGCCTGGGTGGGCCAGGCTGCTGGGGACCGGCCCCAGGCCTGTGGAGGGGCGGGGCTCAGAGCCATCCCCAGGCTGCCCAGCCGTTCTGCCTGGGCGAGCGCCTGCCTCAGGCCAGCAGCGACTAGGGGGCTGCCCCTCCTCTGGGCTCCCCTGTCTGCCCGGCTCCCCTGCTTCGCCAGTGGTTAGATCCGGGAGGTCGAGGCTTGGGGTGTCGGGCTGCAGCCACGGGTACACGACCGCGGTGGCTGGTCAAGGTGGCCAGTGGCAGCGTCTGAGCCCCGCCTGCAACTTCAGTCCCGAGACACAGACCTGGACAAGCCCCTGGATGGGCAGAGCCTGGCCCCGCCTTGGGGAGTCGGGTCCAGCGGGGCCGCAGGGGCGTGAGCACCGTGTTGACGTGCTCTGCCTAGGCCTCTCGCCTGAGGGCACCTGTCAGAGGTTAGCAGTGTGGCCCTAGCCAAGCTCCTCACATGGGCCCCTGAAACCCCAGACGACCGCTGACTCCCGGTTCTGGGGGCTGGAAGTCCAAGGTCAAGGGGTCAGAGGGTTGGTCCCCTCTGAGGACAGCAGGAGACTCTGCTCCAGGCCTCTCTCCTGGGCGTGTGGACGCCGTCTTCTCCCTGCGTCTTCACAGCGTCTGCGACTTATATGCCTCTTTCCCTTCACGTGTCATTCTTCCTATAAGGACACAGGTCCTGCTGCACCAGCGTTCAGTCCAACAGCCCCATCTTAACTTGCTTCCCTCTGCGAAGACCCCACCTCCTAAAGCCGTTGTGGTCATAGGCACTGACAACTTTGGCTCCGAATTTGGAGGGGACACAATCCAACCTGTAGCACAGGCCATGAGAAAACTGAGGAGGGCTTTCAGGTGAGCCCATGGGCGCAGGTATGTGGAGGGGAGGGTCAGTGGCTGGCAGGCCTTGGGGAAGCTTCCGGATGGCCTCAGTGCCCTGTAGGGGAGTTGCTGAGCTCGGCACTGGCTCTCAGCACTGAGGCCCCTGTGCTGGTGGCCGAAGACGGCTGCTCCCTTCCCCTCCTCCACCCCCGCAGCCCCACTATGGTAACTTTCCACAAGCCCCACTGGCAGCTCTCCTCGCCCGCCCTTCCCGCAGGCCTGGGTCATCCCCTCCGAGGACACATGAACGGCCCTCAGAGAATAGAACCAGGCAGGATGAGTTCTCCAAGTCCCTGCACAGCTGCCAACGGCCCCTGAGTCCCGGGACCTGATACTCTGAGGATGTGGGCAGGTGCCCCGAGGTAGAAAGGTCAAGAAAGGGGGTGACATGGGCTTCCCTGGTGGCACAGTGGTTAAGAATCCTCCTGCCAATGCAGGGGACACAAGTTTGAGCCCTGGTCCAGGAAGATCCCACATGCTGCGGAGCAACTAAGCCCATGCGCCACAACTACTGAAGCCCACGTGCCACAACTACTGAAGCCCACGTGCCACAACTACTGAAGCCCACGTGCCACAACTACTGAAGCTCATGTGCTACAACTACTGAAGCCCACATGCCACAGCTACTGAAGCCTGTGTGCCTAGAGCCCGTGCTCCACAACAGAAGCCACCGCAATGAGAAGCCCCATGCACCACAGAGAAGAGCAGCCTCTGCTCGCTGCAACTAGAGAAAGCTCGCGTGCAGCAACAAAGACCCAACGCAGCCAAAACTAACTAACTAAATAAATTTATTAAAAAAAAAAGAAAGGGGTGCCAGACTTTCTGCTCTGTGACAGCCATGAACTCAAACCTCTTTCAGATGCTGCAGGGGAGTAGGTGGCCAGGTGGGCCCGGGTCCCTGTCCACGGGATGCCCTTGTCAAGACGGCACCAGTCCCAGCTCCCAGGGAGGGGACGTGTGCGCTGGGCGTGCGCAGAGCGCTCCAGCCTGGGCTCCTCCCAGGCCCCGCAGAGCCTGGAGTCAGCAGGGGGCATGGTGGAATCCGGGCTTGGACTCAGCACCTGTGGGTGGGCCCGGCTCCTGGGGACACAGCTGATTTGCTTTTAGTTCAGGAACTGGGGTTTGTCAATCTCCGAATGCAGCACGGGGTTTGCAGGGCCCTGGGGCAGCCCAGCCAAAGCATCCGAGAGCAGAAGACAGACACACTGTCTCCAGTAAGACCCCGGATGGAAGCCCTGGGGCTCCCTGTCTCCCAAAGGGCCCACTTTGGGACACTCATCTCAGGCAAGGGTAGGACAGGATATTTCTCTGAGGATGCCGCCTGGCCCATGGGAGCCCGTGATTCAGAGAATACTGGTTTGTTAAAACAACTCCCTGTACAAAGCCCTGGGGGGCATATAGATGATAAAATAAGAAAATAAACTCTTCCACATTCCCTCACCCAGAGAACACTACCAGGTACCAATTTCATTATTTAAAAAACATGTTTTAAAACAAAATCTTTACGAGGGATAATGCTATTCATTCTATATAGTAACTTGCAAGTGTCTCTGAAGGATGCATTAAAGCATTTTTGGCCGTCTCCCACGTGGTTTTATGGGTAATTTTACAGTGAGGCGCTGGAACGGAAGGGCAAGGTTTAACGCAGAGCTTCCGCCGTTATTACTGGCTCTCACTCTCCGAGTTTTAACTTTACCTCTGTTTCGGGGCTTAAGGTTTGCTAACTGACTTCAATTTGAAATCATCTCTGAAGGGGAAACCCGCCCCCCATTCTCCCTGAAACCTCGGGAAAACCAGCCCACTGCGCCACCGTGTGGCGAGCGGAGGCCAGCACGAGAGGCGCGCCGGGCTCTTGGCGAGCCAGCGGGGAGGGGTTGGGGGAGGTGGCTGCCTTTACCCAGAACTGTCACGGCTCCCGCCCTGGGTCCCAGCGCGTCTGTACTCTGAGGGCAGGGCCTTCAACATCCTGGTTGCACGAAGCCCGATCCTCTGGGTGGATCCCGGGAGCCCCGACCCTCCTGGCCGAGCCTCCTGCAGGAGGAAGCAGTGATCACCTAAAGGTGGCAGACGCCCTCAAAGCTTGAGCTCCCGGGAGGGCCAGAGCGCGTGTAGATTAGGAGGTGAGCGGATCCTGAAATGGTGCTCGGCGGGCAAGGGAGGGGCCGAGGGGCCGTCACCTGCTCCCACACCTGTGCCCTGCCCATCGAGGTGAGGGAGGAGAGTCGGGGAAGGCCCTGTTGGGCGAGGGAGCCGGTGTCTGCAGGGGCCTCCAGCCCTGCGGGCCCAGGGGCTGGTGGCCGCCGCAGAAGAAGGGGAGCTGGGCCCCCGGCAGAAGGTGGGTGATGGTTGGGGGGATTCACTGAGGCCTGAGGACCTCGTGGTCCTGGCCAGGTGGGGCAGGGCAGCTGAGCCCTTAGTGGGGAGCGGGGAGGAGGGGCTGCCGGAGACCCAGGATTTTAAACCCCTAGGTGGTGGGGTACTTTAGACACAGGAATGGGGGGGGGGGGGGGGCTTGGGGCTGCGGTCGCGCTCAGGGTCTCTGCTCTCCCGGTGGCCCTGGGGGCCCCTCCTCGCCCTCAGTGCTCCGCCACAGCCCGGGGCTGCTTCTTGGGACAGGAATGATTCTCCTCCAAGACCTTAGAAGGGAGTCCTGCTGCATTTTTCTCTTGTCCTAATCATAAAATTAATAAGTGCACGCTTTGGGAATTTAGACTGTATTTAAAGCGGAGAGAAAAATAAAAACGACCAGCAAGGCTGTCGCCCAGAAATCAGGGGTAGGGTCAGATTTCGAGGGTGACGCCCTGCTTCTATCAAGTCTCCTGACACAACAAGCATTTTTGGGCTTCACAATGTCTTTTAAGAGGAGGCACTGTGGGCCCAGTTTCTCTTTGCCTGCTCTCCTTCAAGTTCAGGCGTAGTTTTGCAAATCAAGCCTGGAATCAAACGAGAAATATGTATTTAGCGCTACCCCGGGTCACCCCCAGGACCAACAGTGATCCTTTTATAACAGTGTCAACCAGATTTTTGGAACTGTGTTCAAAACTTTCTACTTTTCCCCTAAATTGACACTGAAATTTACGTGTCCCCACTCCCCTTCCTTGTCCCAGGAGAAGCCACTCCCCACAGAGACCCCGTTCCCAGAAGACGTCCAAGCCGTTTAATAAAACCTGTGATGAGACCACACACAGATGCAGACATTGTAACTAATTCTTGTAGGAATGTCGCTGCAATGACTGAAGAAAATGATGCAAATCAGACCAGGCGTCGCCTCGAAAGGCCTCTGCTTCATTTCCCAGTGTCCTTAGTCATGATTTAACTGCATTGCAGATGGACCAGGTTCATGCCCCCGCTTAACAGGCGCCCCGAACACGCCCCGTGACACCCCGTCAACTTCGGTGCGCGAACGAGCTGGGGCGAGCGGGCAGGCGTGGCACTGGGGTGTGAGGGGCCGTGCTGACGTGTGTTAGGCCGCTGCAGCCATTCACACGGACGCCTGAGGCTGGCCCCGCCCTCTAGCGCTGCTCTGAGCGAGTCCCTTTCTTTCCACGTGTCTACAGTGCTTGTTTAACTTCTAAAAGATACGATAATGTTTTTCTAATAGGCATTAATTTCAGGGAGTTTTCCTTCTCCCTCCTCCCTCCTGGCGACCCACCTATACCGGTATTGATGCTCTTCCCCCACAGATGGATTGCACGGACTGAAGCCTCAGATCCAGGCCAGGCCGAATAGTGGGGTGTGCACAGGCTGGGACGGATGGGTCCTGGGACTGGGGTGTGTGTGGGGGGGTGTCTGTCTTGGCTGCCCCGGTGTCCTGTGGGCTGTACCCTTGGGATCAGCCCGCTCCAAGATACTCCTGTTCTCTGTCCCGGGGTCCGCTTGTCACCAGTGGCTACCACTGCCACAGGGGACGGCCCAGCCCCTCACCCGTGGTCTTCTGCTCAAGGGCTCGCTGGGAGACCCCTTCTTGAAGCTGTAGGTGGGGGAGGTTTTCCTCTGCAGTCTTGGGGCCTCTGCTGGGTCTGTGGAATAATCTGACCACAGACAGCTTCTTAGGAGGAGAGAATACACACGTATTTGATGTTGGTTTTACGAGCCTGGGGGCAGGGCTTCACAGAAAGAAGATAAAACCCCTAAGTCATGGCTAGGCTTGGAGGATTTCATGCCATTTGAAAAAGGAAGATAAATTTCAGGAACTGACAAGACCAAGGAGAGGGGGCAGCTCGTGGGAAGGGCCGGCCTGTCTCTGAGCTGTCCGCCTCCGTTTGTAAGGAGGCCTCCCTGCAGGCTTTGGAAGCGGGGGCCCCTTCACAGGGAGCTGGGCCGCTTTCAGGCAAAGAGATCACCTGTCTGCTTTCTTGCGATTACCTTCAGCTCAGAACGATCCCTGCACCGGGTGGCACGTTTGGGTGGCCCACTATAGCTTCCCATTAAGCCCATCCTTGAGGTGGCCATGACTGGCGGTAGCCACTGTCTGCACTGGCGGTAGCCACAGTCTGCACCCTGTGGGCAGGCCGGCTGCTTCCCGGTCAGCTTTACCTGCTATGCACACAGGCTTGTAAGACCCTTGAGGGAGGACGCCAAGGCCCCAGCTTTTCGCGAGAGGAGAGGGAAGCCCCCCAGAGCCTCCCACAGTCTGCGGTCCGGCCAGAGGGGACCAGGGCGGGAGTAGGGGGACGGCATGCCTGGGGCACTGACCTGGGGCCTCTCCCCACAACTGGGGACTGTGGGTCAGAGGTCAGACCCCATCTTCTGGGCGAGGATCCCAGCTGGTGGGATGTAGAGGAGAGTGGGCACCAGAATGGGGGGGTCCCTGTACTAGGCCAGTCTCTGACCCCCACCCAAGTGCCCATGGTCAGCACAGGTTCCCAGGCCCATCCCTACAAGTCCCACCAGTTGGCAGGGGCCCGGGGAGCCGAGTGTCCAGGTGTGTGTGGACCACGCTTCCATGAGTGTTGTTGGAAGATTGGGGGGTCAGGATACGGTTCATCGGGAGGGCAAGCATGGCCTGGGCTTCCAGACCTTCCATGCACGGTGGTGGCCGTCCTGCTGCAAAGGCAGCTTCTAGTTCCACAGCTGGCACAGCGGCGGCGCTGGCATGTGACCCTGTGCCTGCCCCGGAGCAGGTGCCACCCACAACCCACCTAGAGACAGCGCCCGAATCCAGCCTCTGTCTTTGGGGGGACATGGGGGCGCCCCAGTGCCAAGCACGGGAATCCCCAGAGGCTGGACCGAGGCTGCCGCCCGCCTCACCGTGAAGCACTGGTCCCTGCAGAGGGAGGACAGGTCACTTCTGTCCTCCCCCCTCCGGCTCCAGGGAAAGGCGGCCCCAAACCCGGTACCAACACTAAGGGGACCAGGGACAGGATACGGGCTTTCCTGACAGCCTCCGCGTCCCCCACTAGAGTCCTGTCCTCCAGGACAGGGGTGTCTGCTCCTGGCGTGCATGCATGCAAGCACGTGTGCGATCTCACGTCCTGGGCAGCCTGTGTGCGCGTGTTCGCAGGTGTGTGCATCTCTGTTGGGGGAGGAGCACAGAGGAGGGTGATGAGGCGGACTGGCCTCGGGGCGGCCAGCTCTGAGCTGGGGAGGGGCGGGGCAGGGTGTGGGCAGGGGCTGGGAGCAGGCTCTGTGCTCCTCTGAGGCCCTTGCCGAACCCCCGGGGTGGCCCTCGAGAGAGCGGGCAGTAGCGGTGCCAGCCATCCCTCCCCAGCCTGCCTGCTAAGCCCGGAACCCGCGCCTGTCCTGGAATCTGACCCTGGTTCCAGGCTCCCGCAGGCCTGGCCGTGACCGAGCCCACAGTGCCCCCTGGTGCCCTACCACCCCCGTGCTCCAGCTCCGTGCTGGAGCTGGCAAAGCGGCTGCTTTGTGTCTCCGCGGTCAGGGAGGGGGTCGCGCTGCTGGACCCACGCAGGTGCCCAGACAGGTCCATAGGAAGACAGGGGCACATGGACCCGTTGCTACAGCGATAGCAAGTCAGCAGCTGAATCTTTGAGCAAATGAGTTCCTTTGTGGCCTGAGAGAATTCTGCTGGGTCTTTCTCGCCTCCCTGACACCAGGGCCTGGAGACAGCCAAGCGCCCACCCGGGAGGACTGCCCAGAGGCTGCCTGTGACCTGTTGTGTGGGCCAGGATGTCAAAGGGCTGCACGCACTGTCACTCAAGTCCCCTCTCGCCTCCCGAACCGACCGGAGAAAGGCTGACACCTGGGTTGGCCAAGCACTGTCCCCGGCTGCCCCTGCCTAGCTTGCAGAAAGGGCTCGTGTCCCCCGCAACGGCACTGCCACCCCTCACTCCCTTCAGGGCCACTCCACCTGCTGCAGCCCCTGGAGAGCAGAGGGAAGACCACCTGGGCCGGACCGTGCGCAGCCCCTGGCCACCCTGCCCACTTCCCGTCTGGCTCTGTGGGGGCGGGTGGAAGTGTGGGCTTTCCCGCCAGGAACAGTAACGGGATCACAGGACATCCTTCCTGGGCAGGGCTGGACCCTCGACACACCTCATGATGAGTCCCTTACCCAGGGTCCCAAAGATATCAGAGGAGGAGGGAGTAGACAGAGAAAGAGAAAGATGGGGTTAGAGACAGGGATGGAAGGAGGGAGACAGAGAGACAGACAGATGAGAGGAAGGCAAGAGGGAGAGTCGGGGTGGGGTGCAGAGGACTCAACGCCCACCACATCCTTTATCCCAGCCTCAGACGGCGCCGGCCCGGCGTATGCTCTGGTTTCCACCCCCACCCCGGCCACCCTCCTGTCCATCTCCACTACCCACGCCCACCTGCCCCCGGGGCTGAGCAGTGGCCTCTGTGGACCGGGGCCTCACAGCCCCCCTAACCAGCCTCCCCACATGCTCTCTGGGGTCCCTGCCCCAGGCTGCTGCCCCAGCACCATATTGGGTGACTTTCTGGCCATGTGGCCCCAGGAGATGACATTCTGCGGGTTCAGTGCTCTCCCCAGAGTCCCCACATACAGACCCAGGGAAAGAATGTCTCTACCCAAAGGGGCATCATGTGGCCATGGCTCCCACTCTGGACCAGACAAACCCAGGTGACGGCAGCCTGGAGCCCTGCGGTCCCTGGGATGGAGGAGACGAGCGAGGCACCAACAGCTGGCGGCCAGGACCATCCTCAGCACGATGGGGCAGGATGACAACTGGGGGCTCGTTTTACAGATAAACACCCTTTTTGCACCCATAATGCCAGCAAAGCGGTGAGGATACAAAATGTTACCTGACCCCAGAAATCCCTCCTTGTTTTCCCCCAGCAGCGCCCCACCTCCACCGTGAGTAACTTTTATCTTAAAGTCTCTCATCTATGATGTTTTATCTCATTGTATATACGTGGGTCACACAGCACACACGTGGAGTCACGTTGCACACACATGGGGTCATACAGCACACATGTGGGTTCACACAGCACACACGTTGGGTCAATACAGCACACACATGTGGGTCACACACACAGCACACTTGTGGGGTCATAATAGCACGTGCTCCTTGGTGTCTGGCTTTTGCGTGGCCTTCAGCTAGTGGGACCTTCCTTCGAGCCACGTGATCATTGCTATTTGCTGCCACGTGAGCCTCTAGCCGTGTCTGGTGGTGGAGGCGTGTATGGATTTGTTGGTATAGGGTGTGGTCTTCTGAGTAACGCCCCCCCAGGATGTTCACGTTCTAAAACCTGAAGCCTGTGTGTTCCCTTAAGGGCAAAGAGATGTTGCAGGTAGGATTGGGTTGAGGCTCTCAAGATGGGGCGCCTGCCCAGGGCTATCTGAATAGTGTCCCCCAAACTCACATCCTTCCCCAAACCTCAGAAAGCACCTCATTTGGAAATAGCGTCCTTGCAGGTGTGCTTAGTTTAAGTGCAGTCACACTGGCATAAGTGGGGCCCTGATCCAATGTGGCATGACTGGTCAGGAAGGGGGAAGGGACACAGCCAGGAAGGTGACACGGAGACGGAGGCAACATTGGGTGATGCATCCACAAGCCCAGGGTCACCAGGAGCCGGGAGACACTCCTGGACCAGAGCCTGCCTCACGGCTGCGGGTAGCCGATACCTGCTGATTCCAACTTCTGGCCCCGAGAACGGCGAGAGGAGAAATTCCCATGTCAGCGCTACGGCTGCTGCAAGAAATGCATGCAGGCCCAGGGCGTAGCCACGTGGTCCCCACGGGAGGGGAGCAGGGGCCGTCTGACCCATGCGGCCGGGTGCACGGTGGCGGAAGTGGAGTCTGGAAGCTGCTGCCGCGAAGACAGGAGGGGCCCCGCGCGCCTCCAGAACCTGGAACAGGCAGGGCGCGGTCTGCCCGGAGCCCCTGGGGGCGTGGCCTTGCCAACACCGCGACTGCAGCCCGAGACACCAACTCCAGACTCTGGGTGGGAACAGTCAGGGGGAGGATCTGGGCCATCTGAAGCTACCACGCTGGGGCAGGCTGCCAGGGCAGCCCCCAAGGCACAGGGCACCCCCGACAGGTAGGTGCGGGCGCAGCGCTCGCTGACTCGGCGGCACAGGCTGCTGTCACCCTGCTTGTCACGGAGGGTCATGAAGGTGAGTGTTGTCTGTCTGGACGACCCCTCTTTCTAATCTCTGTTCAAGTCCTTTGCCCGTTTTTCCGATACCTAAAACCTCCTGGAGCACATGTCCATTTTTTATACTTCTGTGAATATGCCCTTGAATTCGGCATTTTGGGAACCACCTCTTTTTAGGAACTAGCCATGGCGGGAACCCATTTTCTGTGCGTCAGGTCACGTGACCCTATAAAGAAAATGAAGTCCTTCAGGGGATTCCCAGCGGGACTTCGGATTGAGTCACCTGTCACCTCTGACCTGGCCTGAAGGTCGGGCCATCTCAAAGCCCCGCCCCCTACCCCCAGGCCCACCGCAGCCTTTCCTTTTCCCGAACACACCGGACCGGCTCATGCCTTGGCCTTGGCAGCCGGACCGACTTGCCCACTAGGAGCCCCGGGTGCAGGGCCGGGCCTCATGACACTTCTAGGGGCCCCCCAGATGCTTTAATTTCTTTTATAATAAGAAATAAAATAGGCGTGGTTAGGTCAAAGCAATGTTTTAATGTATAATATGAATGTGTCTGCCTTCACAGGCATAAAGCTTCAAGGTGCTTCTTGTGCGGGAAGGGACCCCTCAAGCCCTGATGCGCGTGCCGTGCGCCCCTCCCCCAGAGCGCTGCCCTCCCCCCCACGGGGCCCCCACTGGTTCTCACGTCTCAGCTTCAATGTCGTGCCCTGGGAGAGGCCTTCTCCTTCCCCAGACCCAAATAAGGCTCTTGATTAAATTAACCCCGTTTCCACGACTGTGTAGGAGAGCGCTGCACAAGGGTGTTAATAGGGCCGGCTCTTGCGCTCCAAGCCCCAGGGTGGGGGCGGGGCCAGAGGCGGGGCCGGAGGGGGCGGGGGGAGGGCTCCCCCGTGGCTTCCGGTGGCTGCCAACACGCTTGGTGTCCCGGCCATGGCCCCGTTTCACGCCGCCTCCGTTCTCTGTCTTCCTACTGTGTTCACCCCCGCCCCCCCTGCCCCCACCGTCCCCTCCGCGCACACCTGCCTCCGCTCCCACTTCTCACCCTGGGCCCCGGCTGTTAGCTCGCTGGGGCGGCCCGGGGGGACCGTGGGCCGGGGCCACAACCAGGAACTGGTGCTCCGCGGCTCCGGTGCCAGAAGTCCCGCGCGGAGGTGTCGGAGGTCGCGCGTCCTCGGGCGCCAGGGGAGGGTCGTTCTGCCTCTTCCGCCTGCGGGGGTGGCCGGCAGTCCTGCTGTGCGGCGCCAGCCGCCATCCGTCTGTCTTCCATCGTCACGTGGTGTCTTCACGTGGCCTTCTCCTAAGGGGCCAGTCCTGGTGGGTGAGGGTCCACCCCGCTCCGCTGTGGCCTCCTCTCGGCCGGTTTCACTCTCAGGTTCCCGGGGGCCCTTCTCAGCCCGGTCCAGCTTCCTGCACCCTCTGCCGTGGCCGCCTGTGCTTCGCGTGGCACCTGCACAGCTGGGGGCTTGAGCCGGCTGGGGGCGGGCGTCACGTGCCTGAGTGGCCTCGGGCCGCGTGGGAACTGGGCGCCGCCGCGTCTGGGTGCCGAGAGAGCTGCCTGCCTGCGTTCGGTTTGGAGCCTGGCACAGCTGGGCCTCAGTCGGTCTTGTGTGGACAAATGAGTGAACCTGGAAACTGTCCCCCAGACAATCCCCCCATGTGTGGCTGGAGCCCTGGGAAGACGCCTCCTTGCAGAGCCTCTGACTGGGGCGCTCAGTGCCTCTCCTGTGGCGTTTCAGCGAGTCCGCTCCTGTTTGCAAAGTATGGGATGGAGGTTGGTTCTTTCATTTACTAATTGCTGGTCCGGAGGACTCCCGCTTCCCACGGTGTCTGCGTAAGTGGTACATCACATCTGTTCACGTCCATGTTCTCAGGGCCGTGTACATGGGCTTAAATGGTTAAACATCTCAAACAAATATACTTGGCAAATGGAAATCAAACCTTATTTTCTTTTAATTTCGGAGTTGTCTGTGGAAAGCTGACTTGAAAGGCGTTGAAATTGGATAGGTAATTAATTCACATGCACCTACAAGCGAGGGGAGAATGCACAAATTATTTGTAACATTTTGTAAGCACTGAAATTAATGTAGTGTGAATTTGTCATTTCTACCCAAAGTTACAGATTTTCTATATTATAATTTAATCTTTCTAATGTAAAAAGAATAGGAATTTTGCCCTTTCTGGCCTCTCGGGAAGCAAGAACTAGTGTATCTAATTATCTGAACACATAAGAACATAAAGGAATAGCAAGGAGTGAAATTATAAATCAGCCGGGAGAACCCCACGTCTTCTGATTAAACTCTCTTTCTGGAGCCCTTAGCAATCATGTTGCCTCTATGTTCATAGTAATTGCATGTGTCAAAGCTGAGGCTTTGTGTAAATGGGACGAACGCGTTACAATTTTAATTCAGAGAGAGATAGCTGCCCGGGCTTGGGGCGGTGTGGGGAGCAGGGCGGCCGCCAAGGGGGCAAAGGCCCCGGGCGACGGGGTGACGGATGGTGCCGGGGTCTCATCAGGCCACGTTGCAACGGCGGAATTTCTGAAAAGGAGAAATGCAATTTACCAGCACAAAGCAACCACCTGCTCTCCCGCACCTCACCTAGCGGAGCCTGTCTCATTTGCTTCCTTGCTCCAGGGCGGTGAATTTCCACAGCAGATATACTGTTGACCCTCAGGGCTGTGACGCAGGAAAATGAGATATTTTGACATACTTGCATCTCGGCAACAAAACAAAATCCTGTTTTTAACTTTTAAAATGCTCCCCAAAGCCAGAGGAGTGGCCACTGCTCTCTCTCTCTTTCCCCCTCCAGGAATCCCAGCTTTCTTGTTTTTCCGGGCACCTGAGTGATTGGTGCCTTTGAAGTCTTTTTACTGACGGCCCGTGGCTTCCAAGAAGGAGAGGCTGGTTTGTCATCTGAGGGTAAGTCCGGCAAGAAACTCTCTCTGCAAGGGATTCGCAGCGAAGGCGCCGCGGCCACCGCGGCAGACTTGGTGACGCCGCGGTGGGGAGGCACAGGGCTGGCGTGGCCACCCTTACGTCCCATGGGCTCCGGGTGTGCCTTCCGCCCTCGGGCAGAGGGGAGCCCCGCCATCCAGGCTCCCTCCCGCGTGGACGGCTCAGAGCTGGGCCCACCCCTGCCTCTCCCAGTCCTGGCTTTCTGGCTGGCCTCTCTTTGGCCAGCACAAGGCCAGCGTTAAAGAGATCCTCCAGCTGAGACAAAGGTGGCAGAGGGTGGGACAGGGTGTGGAGGGCTTTGGACTGCGCTGTCTTAGCTCAGAGCAGACACCATGGACACGAGGCGACCGACACAGCAGACATTGGTTTCCCCCAGTCTGGAGGCTGGACCTCTGCGGTCAGGGTGCTGGTGCACTTGGTTCCTGGTGAGGTTTCTTCAGCCGCCGCCTTCTCGCCGGACCTGTGCCCGGCAGAGTGAGTTCCGGTGTCTTCTCTTATAAGGGCACCAATCCCAACAGATCAGAGTCCATCCTTATGTCCTCATTTAACCTTAATTGCCTCCTGTCTCCAATACAGTCCTGTTGGGGGTTGGGGCTGTGCCGTGAATTTGGGGGGGGGGACGCAATTCAGTTCATAGCAGCGTTTGCACAATTGTGTGCATGTAGCAGGTGTACCTACTGCCGGGGAGGCCTCGGTATTGTGCCTGGTTGTCCCCACGCCCACTGGGGCTGGGGGGTTTTCCCCATCGAGCTCTCTTCTTCTCCCTGGCAAGCGGGTCCCGGAGGGGCTATCGGGCTGCTTTTGCCCCAGCGATACAGGGCGACGTGTCCCGTGGAGACGGGTCCTGCCATCTACCCCATGGACACCATGAGAACACGCGTCCAGGCCACTGGGTAGCGGCCACGTTGGACCAGCGCCTCCAGTGAGGGAAGGTAGTTAGGAAATTATGAGCAAGGCCGGTCCTGCTTTCGGAACGCTCTACCGAGCACGTCCCTCGCCCGCTCACACGGACTCTCCACGTCTGAGGGTCGTTGGTGGTGGGGATGCGAGCAGAACAGGTGGATGCTTCCTCAGCTGGGGAAGCAGCAGCTGAGGTTACCTGGGACTCCTGGGCTGGGCAGGTGCCCCACCCGGAGTCTTGGCCACACTGTCCTCGGACTTGGGGGGTGGAGATGCGGAGCTGTTTCCTGCACCAGCGTCGAGATCTGGTTGACGGCATGTGTGTGTGCATGTGTGTGCGTGTGCTCACGTGTACCATCACGCGTATCACGGAATAGGGTGGAAACATTGCTGTTATTATTATCATTGTTTTCTGCAACTACAGGCTCCATTTCGTGTGGACGTCTATTGGCTTCCTTTCCTTTTCTATTGATGTGTAGCTGAGTTACAGTGTTTCAGGTGTATGGCAAAGTGATTCAGTTATACCCACACACGTATATCTGCTCTGTTTCAGATTCTTTTCCCTCATAGGTTATTACAAAATATCGAGTAGAGTTCCCGTGCTGCAGAGCACGTCCTTGTTGGTTATCTGTCGTATATATAGTACTGTGTGTATTGTTAATCCCAACCTCCTAATGCTGTTACTTTAATCAACAACAGAAGTGGAAACACCATGTAAATAGCAGAGGCTCGAATGCTGAACTGGTGAGCAGGTCTTGCATCTCCTCCCTGAGGGGAGGGTCCCGGCCGGCAAAGCTGCTTCTGCTGAATGGACCCGCCCCACCTGCACCCCGGGCCCGGCCTCCGTCCTGGTGCCCCTTTGATCTGAGCGACCGGCCGCCACAGCACAAAGGTCAGTGGCAGTACTGCAGCCACGAAGGCTGCCACGACTGGCTGCCACGGATCCCCGCCGGCCCCTCCCTGGTGAGCCTGGCGACCTTGTCGTGCCCTCAGCAGCCCCCTCCCCTTTCCTGGCTGCACGTTCACCTGCTGCTGACCATCCGGGTCCTCTCCTTGGCCGTGACAGTGACAGCTCGTGTCTACCAAGCATTCCCAGTGCCCGGCCCTGTGTCCTCTGCCCCAGCAGGATGCCTTTGAAGGAGGAGAAGCGCGGGCACTTCTGGGTGCTCAGCCCTTCCTGGGCTGGGACAGACCCTGTGCTCAGCTCAGTTGACGGGCTGAGAGCAGTGACCACCTTCGGGGTTGGTCCTGTCAGTCTCACTGGGCAAAGCACGCGGGGGCCTCGGGCCGCATCTGCCACTCAGGGTCACGTACACGGTGAACCCATTTCCCCGCTGCCTTTTAAATGTAATAGCTGACATCCACCGCCTGCTGCATCCTCTCAGTGACGCCAGGGCCGGGCAGGGGGTGCGTTGGGACCCTCGAGGGACGTGTGTGGCGCTCGCTGCCCTGGGAGGAGCGTGGCGGCCGTGGTGGCCCCCTGCTGGGAAGACGCACCCATCTGGCAGCAGGAGCTGTGTGTGATTCACGACTGGAACGGTTGACGGGTGTGGCCGCAGTCTGATTCCTCTCTCACTCTTTGATTTGTGAAGTTCGAGACCGCCGTCGAGGCCGGACCACTGTGACGTCAGAGCACTGATTTGAAGCCACTTGGCCGACTGAGAGCTTGTGTCGGTGGAGCATAGATCACAGTCTAATTCTAGATCACTCGACTCTCCTCTCTATCGGCAATTTTATTTTCATTGTAAAGTCTGATTTTATGTATTTATGTGTAAGAAGGAAAAATTGAGGTTGACTAGATATACATCCCCAGTCCTGGGTTCTTGGGAATCTACCCTAAGGATGCCAGTGATTTATTTCAGCACGGCTACCCCACTTCACAAGCGGCTGGAATTTCTCTTGGCTTCCTGGGCACCCACTGTTGAGTTTTCTTTGGCGAACTTGAAATTAGTCGTCTCAGCCGAAGACAGTGTTTTCCCCATCGTAGGATCCTTCAACTTAGTAGACGCTAAAACTGCAGCACAGGGAGAGAGCTGACACCCAGGCCCTGCTCACAGCGCATCAGTTTTGCTCTAAGTGCTTGAGTATCTCCAGCATTTCACACTGCAGAGACAGCAAGTCTGTCTTTGAATGTCTAGAATTCTTCAGAATGTATGGAGATGGGCGGATGGGTATAGCGTATTGACAGCAAACGTTTGAACACGACAGGCCTGGGTTTTCAAATCTTCATTCCTCAGTTTACCAGTTGCATGCTTTGAGGAGACCACAGTTTCTATGAGGTTCTGTTTCCACACTTGTAATAGTAGGAACGTAGCTTTTAGCATTGCCACGAGGATTGGGAATGGTTGACATAAAATACCTGTGCACAGTTGTGTCTAAATTAAAGAGAAGCAGTGGTTGCTGGGAGGGTGTATGGAACTTCTAAAAACTTACTAAATATGGTTGTAAAAACCTCGGAGGTTGGGATCCCATCGCATAAATTGTTCAGGAAATCAAGCCACGCATCTCCAGTCCTGGCAGTGGCTCTGGAAGGGAAGGGAAGGGAAGTTACTGCTGCAGGAAGTGTCTGGAACTTTAGGAACTGTCCAGGAGGCCTGCTTGTGGACACGGCAGCGTTTCTACGGGGGAGGCCCGGGCGGTGCTGCTTCTGTTTGGAAAGCAGACTGAAGGGCCTTTGGTTATGGAAGACGGGGAGTGTGGGGGTGCAGCCGTAAACAGGGAGATGGAGACCGAGGGCGCACCTCTGAGGGGTGGCCTCAAGGGGGTCTTCGGTGCCCTTGATCCCCAGCGCCAGAGAGGCGGGGGCCGAGGGGCCGGACTTTTGCAAGGGAGGGCGGGGTGCTTCTCTAAAGGGTACATCTTCCTCCTGCTGGGGAGGGTCCTGCCAACCCTTCCTGGTCCTGGGCTGTGGCTCCCGGCACAGAAAGTCATTCCACACCTCAGGGAGGGCCTGCTACACAAGTTAGAAGGACACAGGAGGACAGAGGTGGCTGCTGCCCGCTGGAGCCAGTGATGTGGCCAGGGTGACCGGATGTGTGCTAGGATGGGGCCCTGGTGGGACGGCGGGGTGCTGGCCGGGAGAAGGCAGCACCCGCTGTGTCCTCTGAAGACCTGGCTGCTTTATTTTTTCTGTGAAAGGAAAAGCTGGCTCTGGGGGACTGGAGCTGATGGATGTGTTCCTCGTCGCCTATGTCCAGTGGGCAGAAACGCACAGAAAGCTACAGACCCTGCAGACACTGAAAACAGGTTGTGCCTCTATTTGAACAACTTTATGACAATAAATTCAACAGCTGAGGTGAAACAGACAAATTCCCTGAAAGACACAAACCACTAAAGCTTACTCAGAAGAAAACAGAGAACCCAGGTAGTCTTATATATAAAAAATGATTGCATCTGCCATTGAACATCTTCCCCAAATTAAGATTCCACACAGGCCCAGATGGTTTCCCTGCTGAATTCAGCCAAACGTTTAAGGAGGAATCAGTACCAATTCTTTCTACACAAACTCTTTCACAAATGGAACAGGAAAGAATGCTTCCCAACTCAGCGTATGAAGCCAGCATTGCTTTGATACCCAAACCAAAGACAGTATATGTAAAAAACTAACGGCAATATTCCTCGTGAACATAGGTGAAAAAATTGTTGACAAATTTAAGAAAATTGAATCCAATAATATTTTAAAAGAACAGTACATCACAAGAAGCAAAATTTGAAAAACACTTGGAAAAAGTCCAATATACAGTCCTGGTAAACGGTTTCGGCAAACTAGGAAAGGGAGGGACCGTCTTCAGCCTTTAAACAGCATCAGTGAGAAGCCTACAAGGAACATCACACTTAACGGTGAAAGACGAACGCGTCCCACAGGGTCGGGAAGGAGGCAGGAATGAAGGACCCCCTCCACCCCGCTGTTCGACATTGTCCTGAAGGCTCTAGCCCAAACAGTAGGGGGAGAGAAAAACAACAGGCGGATCAGAAAGTAAGAAATGAAACGGTCTGTCTTCCCACATGACATCATTGTCTACGCAGAAGACCCCAGGGGAGCTACAAAAAGAGCGGCCGGAACTAACTAGTCAGCGTAGCGTCCATGGGATACAAGGTCAACATACAAAGCCACCTTCGTGTAGACTGAATCGCGAAAAAGTCAGAAATTAAACCGAACAAGTCTTGCCGCAAGTAGGACCCCGGCACGTGGGTCCTCCTGTAGCCTGTGGTCAGGAATGCTCTCCATTCTCAGGAAGGTGGATAAAGGAACACGCACGACTGGATGCTTGCGGCCCAAGGGCAGCCCTCGGGCCCTCACCCTCCAGCTCTCCATCATCCTGTACTTAACAACTTAGCTCAAGCAGCGGGATTGGGGGAGGGGGCTCAGCAGGGGGAGGAGGGGGTCACTTCTGATCCGGGGGCCTCATCGTGAAGCTTGGGGAGGGCCTAACTGAGGAGGGGTCCGCAAGTGGGGTCCTCCCGGACCCTCCTCTGCAGGCGTGGGGATCCCGCTGGTGTCGACCTCTGTGTGAATGGCTCCAGTCACTCAATACCCCGCCTGTCTCCTCACCCAGAGAAGAGGCGGTGGGTTCACTCTTACGGGCCCAGAAGAACATGGGAGCTACGTCCACGGCACCTTGTACTGACGGCGGGGGCTTGGCGTGGGAAGCTGAGCGGTCCAGATGCCCCGTGGGAAGGGGCGTGTCCAGAAGCTGTGAGTGTCGCTGGGGAGCTCAGAGGGTACAGAGACCTGATCTTCTCGCTGGGCTTTGGCCGAGGGCTTCTGTATGCTGTGCTGGTGGGAGGAGAATGGGGCGCAAGGGTCCGCGCACAGGGTCAGGCTCAGAAAGGCCTGTCGTCAGCTGACCAGCAGTGGACAGCACGGGCTGGAGGCTGGCTGTCTGTGTTCCAGGAGGGCCAGGAGGCGGGTCTGCTCTCATGCCCTGACTTCTCCCTTCCTCTCGGGCAGGTTGAAGGCAAGGATGTCTGCCTGTGGGTTTGCCCTCGGGGTCCAAGGATGAGGTGCGAGGAGCGGCTGGTGTGCGTGGGGACCTCGCTAGGCGGGACTCTCCCCCGGCGCTTCTGTGCCCGGCTCTCAGGATGGTGCAGACACCCTGCTGGCAGCCCTCCCCTCCTGCCAGCTCTCTTTCTTTATGTTGCTGGTCTTCCGCTCCCCTTCAAGGTGACTGACCGCTGGGCTCAGGGCCACAAGGTTTCACTAGGACCCTTGCTGACCCCCACCCTTAATTCTTCATTTTATCTCTGCGCTGAAAACCCCGCGAATCAGTTTCTTCCCCTGGGCATTCGGCGGGCCCCTGAGAGGTGCTGAACAGGGCTCAGGCCTCCACCGTCTGTCCTGTGTCCTCTCCTCTCCCTCCCGACCCCTCCTCCACGCCACCCCACCTCTCTTCGCTCCCAGACCGGAAGCTGGTGCTGTCCCAGGTGACCCCCTCTCCTCCTGCCCAGCCACGGCTCTCTCCAGGCACCGGTGGCCGCCAGGGCTTCTAAAGCGTGTCCACTCCAAGGGGTCGTCCCTGGACGCCGGCATTTGCTGAGATCCTGGCGCAGGCGTCCCTCAGGTGCTGAGGAAGTCCCGTCACGTGCGGTCACTGTCTCACGCCAGCTGTTGTGGTTTCCCTTGCCTTGAGGGGGACTTTTCTGGACTGCACGGTTCAGGTGTGGAGAGCTCTGGTTTCCAGGGGACTCTCTTCTCCTTCCCTGTCCTGGTGCCTCTCCCCTCCGCACCCCGTCTCAGCTTCTTCCCTGGTGGGGGCAGAGGCCTCCTGTAGAGGTGTCGGCTGGGCCACGTCCCCTTTGGAGTCTCTAACAGAGAGTGTGTTCCTTGCCTCTTCCAGCTTCCGGCAGTGGCTGGCACTCCTCGGCTTATGGCCACGGCACCGTAGTCTTCAGGGCCAGCGCCTTCAAGTCCCAATCCATCCTGTCTCCATGTCACCTTCTCTGTGTGTCTGCCTCCCTCTCCTAAGGACCCCTGTGATGGCATTTAGGCCCCATCCGGACAATCCGGGAGGATCCCTTCAAGGTCCTTGGTATGGACTGGAGGTCTGTGTCCCTCCCCAGTTCACATGTTGAAGCCCTAACCCCTGATGGGATGGTGTTGGGGGTGGGGTCTTTGGGAGGTGATTAGGGTGAGATGAGGTCATGAGCGTGGGGGCCTTGTGATGGGATTGGTGCCCTTCTAAGAGGAGAGGAGATCAGAGTTTTCGCCGTGTCTTGTGAGGACTCCACATACCACCGTGGACAACCTCCTTTACTTAGAGATGACCGACTGTAGCTATAACCACATCCACAAAATACTTTCACAAAAACACCTACATTGACGGAACCACTGTGAGATATGATTGACACACACAAAACCAACACAGCTTATGTTCAAAACTTAGGGCTTTCCTTACCTTGTGCCCTGAAGTTGTGATGCTGGTAATATTCAAGAAAACTAGTTTCTCTCATTACACTTTTTATAGGCACTTTTTCAAAAGTTTTTGGGAAGGTAGGTACATAGACAAGGCAGGGAAGAGAACTCAGAGAGGAGACACAGGGCAGATCAGGGCTGCTGAGGCTTCCGTGCTCCCACCTGTGTCTGGGGCTTGTGGGTACACGATCGCCACGCCTGGCTTTGGGGCTGTCCTGCGCTGTTTGCCCCTGGACCCCGGGGGCGGGAGGGCCACACTCTTCCAGCCTGCTGTTTCCATCCTCCCTGGGATGTTTTCACCCTCCCTCCTTGGCACGTGTATCTCCTGAATCTGGCTTTCTAGCTCTGCCGTGTGTCTGGCAGTACAACCCAGACAGCAGGGGGGCAACTCTTTTGTTGTCACAAGATTTTGAGGGAGGAGAACATGGCACCATAAGGGGAGTGCCTGCCCTGAGCCCAGGGGACAGGTGCCCTGCCCGCGCTGCCCTGTGACTGCATCCCTGGGGCTCTGAGGATTCACGCTTCTCACTGGTCCCCAGAACCCGCCCCTTCCCGCGCTGCCATTGTGGGGCTATCCCGGGAGGGGTGTCTTCTCTGCGGTTGTCTTGGGTCTCCCCTCGGCGCACCCCGAGTTTTAGCTGCCCCTTGCTGATGTTGCACAGAGCGCGCCCCAGGCCCCGCTGGGAAGCGGCATCCACAGCGGGGGAGACAGTGATGGCTCCAGCCCCGCGGTGCGCGCAGGTCCAGAGCTCCGACCAGGAGCCGATGCGCCACGGGGAGTACATGGAAATGGAGAGGCTGAGAGAGGTGGGTGGGGCAGAGAGGGACCCCCACCCTAGTTCAGACTTGTCAGCCTTTCCCAGTTCAGCCAGTGCTGAAATTTCAGCTGATTCCCCCCGGTCCTCTCCAAGGAACTCACGGCCTTCGGGAGGGCTCCGGTGAGTGGACGTGGGTCAGCTTTGCCCCCGCACCTTCAGTGACCGGGAACAGCCGTCTGAGACACTGCTCCAGGTCACTGGACTCATACCTTGGCAGGTAGAAATGCTCAGGTTTCCAGGACAAACAAAGGTCATGAGACAGCAGTTTTTACAGAGGCCAAGGTGCCGGTGGGGGCGCAGGTGTCCTCCATGCCCAAGGGCACAGAGGCGGACGGCCGGGGCTGCTCCCAGACTGAAGACTTGGGATGCCAGCATTCTGGGCAGCGGGTGTCAGCAGAGGGGCTGCAGGGGGACCCTGGGCTGGGGCTTTGGGAAGCCACCTGCTTATCTAGTACATTGGGTTACAGCCCCTGCATCTTGTTACGATGCCGCCCTTGAGCTGAGCTAATGACATTGTATCACATTGCACCATGTTGTGCCACATGGTTACGTTTCTATTGCATCGTGTCACACTATCTTACTCTATTGATAGGATTGAATCCGGGATTAGACTGAGATGAGGGCTAAAATCCCTTCAAAGTAAGATCCCAAGGTTCGATGAGTTTCCTGCTTTCATGACTGAAATCTTGAAATTCCACTTCATTCTGAACTGCAGGACCTGTGTTTTATTTCTCTGAGGAAAGCAGATGTAAAAGGACTCACTGCTGAGACATCTGGCTACACGCAGCATGGCCGTGTCGCCACTGAGCTCCCCTGGCGCTACCTGCACCAGACACGACTGTTACCAAGGTGCCCGCGGCCCTCCCTCTGCACGGCTGTTGATCACAGAGCAGAGAGAAGGACTTCCGCCTAGAAGGTTATAACAGGCATTCGCTAAAATCTTGTCGTGTTGCACTGCGGCGTTCTTTTTAACACTTTCTCAATCCACAGTAAGGTGGACATTTACTGAGCCCTTCCTTGTCAGCTTGTTTACTCCCCAGCCTCATGTCCGATGGAGCAGTTGCCCCAGTCGTACGGGGAGAGGCTGAGAAGGTGCCCAGTCGGCCGTGGGTGGTGGCAGAGAGGGATTCCTGAGTTTGGCCGTGTGACTGCAGACTGTGGCCCTAAGATCTCTCCCTGCTGCCGCCTTGCCGTGACTCCACGGCAGTGATTACCCCGAATGTCCCCTTCTGGAGCACGAGGGCCTCAAAGCCACAGACTGCTTCTTCCTGCACCCTGGGTCTCAGGGGGCAGCTGTGGCCAAGCTCGGGGTGGACATACAGTCCTGCCTCTGAGTTCAGGGACTGCCCCCTCCTTTCTTCCCAGGACTGACTGAGAGCTCAAGGTCAGAGCCAGGAGGAGAGACCCCTTCATTCACTCAGTGGTCGGTCACTGTGCTGGAGCCAGCGAGCGGGTGGGGATGGGGGTCCTGCTGGCCGGATGGAGAAGGTAAGCCGTGTCCACGACCCGCACAGCGCCGGTGAGCAGTGCCCCCAGGGCACCGGGCTGACGTGTTCAGGGAGGGAGCCCCGGCTCCGACCCAGGGCTGGATGGCCAAGGACCCCCCACCCCAGAGCAGAGCCTGGGAGGCTGGGGCCAGGGAGGTGTCAGCTTGGAAGGAAGGGAGGGAGGGAGGGAGGAAAGGAAGCAGAGAGAAGGGATTGCGAACGGCAGGATAAGCAAGGTCCTGGAAGACAGTGGAGATGGCAGAGCCGAGTCTGCTCAGTGCAAAGCGGACCTCGTCCAGAAAGGAGATTGACAGGTGGGCTGCGGGGGTGGGGCCACGGGAGACACCTCACCTGCGGGCCTGGAGGCAGAAGCAGCATGTGAAGCAGGAGGGGAGGGCCCTCTAGAACCTGCGGCGGAGGTACAGATGACCTCGCCGGGCGGGTGGGCTGTGTGTGACAGGAGCGGACAGCTGCGCACGGGGTGCAGGTGGCCTTGCGGGTGAGGGTCTGCAGACCTGGGCTGCGTGAATCAGGGAAGAATGATTAAGTCTTTGAAAAACAGAAAGCACGGGGAGCTAGACCTACGGAGACTTGGGAAGCCCCCGTTGCGGGATCCGTGGGGACCCCTCGGCACCGGCACTCCCACAGAACCCTCCTTCCCGCCTGTCCGCTCTCTCTGCCCCACGGGCCCCCTCCGTCCTTACCCAAGGCCCCAGGGATGAGGCCCAGCAGTCCAGCCAGCGCGCTTGGGTACTGGACGCCAGGACTGGACGCTGGCAAGAGACGCTCGCCCTGGCCTCTTCCAGGGAAGATGCTCCAGCCACGTCCTGAGGTCCCTGGACTGGTGTGTCGGCTTCAGGCCTGCTGGAGCATGACGCACACGTGTCCTCACGCCTTCGGGGGACAGCCTCTCTGGGTAGAAAGGGTCCCTGTTCTTGCCAAACACCGTGCTGGGGGTGTGGGGTGTGGGGTGTAAGGAGGGGTGCCCGGGGGTCCCTGTGCGAGGGGCATTCTGGGACTTCAGTCCTAAAACGCGGAAGTCCTGGGCAGACAGGGCGCAGGTGGAGGGAGAGGCACCTCATCAGCACCGCGGGCCGTGGCGACTGGGAGACTCAGGCTCCTCGGATGCCCCGAGGAGGGGGCACAGGCTTCTCTCGATTTGGCAGCCCCGGAGCGCCGCGTGTGTGGCGTCAGCATTGGCGCCCCTCAGCCCCACTGAGGAGGGAGAGCCCCCGGGGAGGTGTGCCCAGGGCCAGGGGCTGACCGGCATGCTGTGCCCGGAGCCAGAGGTCTCCTTCTAAGGGAACCGTTTATATGGGGCGGGGAGCAGAGGGGCTGCACCCAGCCGGGCTGAACCCCCGCCCAAAGCCAGGCCTGCCCTGGACCCTTCCCTTCTCCGCGCACCTGTGACTTCCTTTAAGATGTTAGGGTTAGGCGACCCCGTGTCCCCGGCTCCGCCCGCGGCCCGCCCCGTCCCTTCCCCCTCGGCTGACTCCCCCCCCCCCGCCCCCGCACCCCCCACACCGCCCTGTGCGTTCTCTGCACCCGCCCAGCGGTGGCGCTGTTGCCCTTGGAACCGGGGACCCCCTGACTTCCGACTTGGGGGTCTCGTTCCAGCAGGGACGGGAGCCCGGGGCGCACGGGAGGGTGGGGACCGGCGAGGCCGGCGTCACAGGGGGAGGGGGCTTTGGGGACCGGAGCAGCCCCAGCAGGAGCGGGGCTGGCGGACCTGCGGACCCTCCCCACCGCCTGCCGCGCAGAGCAGAGGCCTCCCGGGCTCCCTCGGGGGCGGGGGCGGGGGCGGGCGGCAAGGTGGGGCAGCCCGTCGCCTCCTCTCCCCTCCCCTCCTCCGCTGTGCGGTGGTCCCGATGGTCCAGCGGGGCAGCTCCGGGTCCTGGTCCCTCAGTCCCGGCGCTTGCAGGCTGGCAGGGCCTTCCCAGCTGTGTCCCCTCAGGACGCCCAGACCTTGGGTGACGGCCGCGTCTATGACCCGCTCCTGAATTGGGGCCCTGCAGGCTGTCCTCGTGGAGCCGGCGGGCGGCGTGGGGACTGTCCCGCTGCCGGACACGTGCGAGGTCGCAGTAGCGTAGGGAGGGACGGCAGGTGGGCCGGTCCTGGTCCAGCCGGAAGGGAGGGGCCGAGCGGGGAGCCCCGGGCAGCACGTGGCCCTCAGCACCGGGTCTGCGGAAGCCAACAGCCAACCGGGCTGCTTTCAACGTGGTATCTGCAGTCTTTTAAAAAGTAATTTCGGGAAATGGTTTTTTTTTGGCTGCCCCGCCAGCACGCGGGATCTTAGTTCCCCGACTAGGGATGGAACTCGCGTCCCCTGCAGTGGAAGCGCCAGTCTTAACCACTGGGCCGCCGGGGAAGCCCCTCGGAAGTCTTTCTTCTGCTCTTGTTAGTTGTTAGTATTTATTCTGCTCTTTCCATTTGGTTCCCCCTCCCCAGCTCTACTGAGATATAATTCACATATAACATTAAGTTTAAGGTGTACAACGGGATGATTTGAGGCTTGTGTGTGTTGTGTAATGATTACCACAATGGGTTAACACACCCACCACCTCGCACAGTCTGTGTGGAGGGGGGAGCTTTTAAAATCTCCCCTTTTAGTAACTGTCAGATGCAGGGTAGGGTGTTGTTACTATGGTCACTGTGCTGTAGTTTTCTCCCAGGACCCGTTCATCTGATAACTGGACCCCTCCCCCCGCCCCCCTGGCTTTCCACCCCTGCCGCCCACATGCTGGGTTTCGCTTGCCTATCGCCCATATTCGTCATGTTCTTGTGAATTCTTTCGATCTCTTTCTTCATGCGTTTGTATTATTAAGATGTTCTCATTTGCTTAAGCCGTTACCTATTTTGCTTATTCATCCTTGTGTTTCTTCTTTATTGTTTTGTTCTACCCTAGTCCTCATTTCTGAAGGGAGGTTTTCCTCTTATTTCTAATTATATCTTAGGTACTAGGTACTCCTTTCTGAGTTTCTCTAATTTTGAATGATCTTGTCCTCAAGGTTGATGTTGTTTATCTGTTGCAGTCAGCTTGCTTTGAAGTCGGTAGCTTATGATTTTGATGTGTTTTTGTGCACATCTTTCTGCATGTTTTCGTTATCTGCAGGGATACTGTTCTGCTCTTTATTCTTTTTTCTTCATATAATGACTTGGCATAGGGTTCGATTTTGTGTGTGTGTGTGTGTGTGTGTGTGTGATGCGTGGGCCTCTCACTGCTGTGGCCTCTCCCGTTGCGGAGCACAGGCTCCGGACGCGCAGGCTCAGCGGCCATGGCTCACGGGCCCAGCCGCTCCGCGGCATGTGGGATCTTCCCGGACCGGGGCACGAACCCGTGTCCCCTGCATCGGCAGGTGGACTCCCAACCACTGCGCCACCGGGGAAGCCCAGGGTTAGATTTTGATCCTCTTCTGTTGCTCATTTCTTATGTAAAACTGATTTTTCTAGACTTTTAGAAGGAGGCCTGCTCAGTACAGCGTTTCTAGCTTCACAGGGGTCCTTCTCTTGTTTTCTTATGGATAAAACAAACAAACAGACACGTGGCGGCCTAAGATTTTCTGACTGTTCCCCGGCCCTTCAACTTTTCCTCTGACCTTATTTTTCCTCTGTCTCTATTGTCCTGAACATGGGGCCTCAGTGTGGCCCTGCTCTGAAAGGGAGCTCTAGGGGGGCTGGTTCCCACTTTGTTTTCTTAAACTTTGTAAGCAAGAGTCGATGCTGTCTAAAATTTACTGCTTATTCCTATAGTGTTCTTTTCCAGAAACGTGTTTTGATTCTCCGTCCTGAGCCCTGTGTTAGGCTTGTAGCACTTTGTCACTGTTGGGGCTCCAGCCAGCCCCCGGCACACTCACTGATTTCCTCATCTCTGCCTTTGGGAGACGGTACTGGTGGCGTGTCTTTCCATCCCTTCCCTGTTGAGAAGGACGGTCAGAATTCTCCTTTGCTACCTGAACTCAGGCTGGGGGACCTTCATTCACAGTCGTCTGTGTGTATCCAGCAGGTCAGGAAGAGTCGGCAGGGGTCAGCAGGTGAGCCTCACCTCCCCGGGTCCTCCACTGTGTAGTGCAGAGGCCAGCTCTCCTTGGCCGGCTAGAGAGAGCAATGGACCCGTTTCCAGCTTCCTTTCTGGAGCTGCCCTCCCCCACTGCATCGGGACCCCTCTTCCCCGCTACGTCCTGTGTACACCTGGCCCCCTCTGGTCAGCTGCTTCCCGTCTGCTGACCTGGAGCGTCGAGACCCCTTGCCTGTCCTTGGGTCATCCTTCCAAATGGGTTTTTAAGAAGGATTGTCCTCGACAATTCACAAGGACGTGTCCTCGACACTGTAACTTCCTTGAATCCGGATCGACACACGAAGCAAATTCCCGGGCACCGTTTCCTGCTTATTTACCTGTTGGATTTTCCCTTGTTTGTGTGTGCATTTTAACATTGCATTTTCAGTTAATATATGGTGGTGATTATGTTCCTGTGTTCAAGTAGGCAATTATCCAGGTAGTTGGTTTTATGCATTCATTCATTTAAAAGATGCTCTATATTATAATTAATTGTATTGAGGAAATTCAAAGAAAGCTTAGCAAAGCTGGTAGCTGTCACACAGCCATATCTTTAGGGAAGATGCCACTTGACTTGGTGATCACTTACTGAAATAAACCATGAACTCATTCACTTGCTTTTCAGGTTGCCTTTTGTTTTTTTTAAGGAACCTTTTTGTTTGGGAATAATTTTAGATGCACAGAGAAGTTTCAAAGAGAGCACACAGCATCCTGTGTTCCGCTCCCCAAGTGTACACACAGCCGCTTCACGTCGTCACAGCAAGGAGTCGACCTCGACGCGTTACTGCTAGCAGAACTCCAGAGTTCCTTCTCACTTCACCAGCTTTTCCACAATGTCCTTTGGTTCCAAGATCTAATCCAGAATTACCATATTGTGTTTAGAATTGTAGTTATTTTGCATGGTATTCTGTGAAAGCAGTGGTGACGGTCAGGAAAGGTTTTGTAGAAGAAACCAGCCTGTCCGGGATGCTCGCTGCACACCTGTGATGCGACTCGTTGAGAACATTGGCGACCCTGCTGGTCCCCTTTGGAGGCCTGGAGCTCCTGGGGCATCACTGTGATTTTCCTTCTTAGGAGGAGAGTGGTTAGTCATCCCATAAACACTAATCCTAAACCAGACGTGCCAGAGGGAATATCTCCTCTTCCAAGCTGCTTCCAGGTTTGCACTGAGGCACATGAAACCCGTGGGTCATCACCCCCGTGAGGTGTCTGCGGTGACCTCAGTGCTTCATAGGTACACGTGTGCATCCCCGCAGTCCATGCGGGGGAAGCCTTGCCCCTTTGTTAAGGACTGAGCCCTTTGGGCGTCAGCCACTCTCATCTCAGAAGGGCGGTGAGCCAGGTCTCACCCTCCCTGCACCCCAGGCCCCAAGCGTCCACCTCCAGCCTCAGTGACCAGAGCACAGGGCGGAGGGTGGGAGGCCCATTGGACTCACTGAGTAGAAACGGGGAAGAAGTCTTCAGCCAGTTTCTACTGATCACAAGGCAAAGATGGCCTTTGACTCAGGACACAGGATCTCGTGGGAAATTCACAAGGTAAGAATGTTACCCTGAAATCTTGTTATCTCAAGTAATATCTAACAGCAGGAAGGAATGCTGAGAGCAGGTCAGAGCAAGAAAGGGAAGTGAAGCTTGTTAAAGAAAGTAGGAGTTGGAATGATGACACGTTGCCAGCAATTTTTAATCCCTTTACTAAAAGAAAAGAAATGCAGACAATAAATAATGCCAAATGCACCCAGGCACGTAAGCATGTGGCTCCCACTCCCGGGCGCTCAACCCTCTACCCACCAGCCGAAGTCCTGTGGGTCGAGTCCACCTCCGAGGCCTCTGCGTGAGGGGAAGAGGTCCTGACGATGATGGCTGATGTACTTAAAGATGATGGAGTCTTGAGAACACAGTGGTTGAAACATTCATGACATGCTTTCCTGTATTTCCAAATCCATTGTTGTCAGTTGCATAATTAATGGTGGCATTGCTAATTCTGGAAGAAGAGAGAGTTTGCATAATTTGTTTATGCGAGAAAAGCAGGCTTCTGTTTGGAGAGCCCTGATGTGCTCTGCTGAGATGCTCTGTTTCCCAAATATCGGAGGACGAATCGCATTCTTTCCCAGCTTGGAAACAGAATAGGACTTAATCCTACCCGAATGTGTTCTCCCTCCCTGGGCTAGTGCAGAGACCCAGGCAGTAAAAAAAAAAAAAAAAAAAAAAAAGGGCTTCGGGGCAAATAGACCTCCGATTCCCGAGAGATGGTGAATAGCCGGGAATAAGGGGCCAGCGTGTGGCCACACGTGGGGTGAGAAATCAGCTCTCTTGCAACATTTGGGGCTCCCCCTTGGGCAAGATTAGGCTCCACACCAGCCTTGTAATGGGGCAGGAGACTTGTGTGTGGCGCGGAGAGATAGGGGCGGAGGCATCCAAGCGTGGACTGCGTGCTTAGAAAAGATGGAGAAGCTCTGAACTCTTCTGCAGTGTTGACCAATAACGTCCTGGACCTGCGCTAGAAGATTTTCTTGATTTCATGCTTGAGGTGCTAAGCACAGCATTGGCACAGCCCCAGAGCACCAGCCCCTGCCCAGTGGTCTCCAGTGCCTGGAGGTTGAACCGGAGGACGCTTCTGCTTTCAGGAGCCAACAGTCAGCGAGAGAAATTGAGGGGGCCAAGCAATTTCATTTACTGAGTTTCTCTTAAAGTGGTAGCTCAAAACACTCATGGTGGGCTTCCCTGGTGGCGCAGTGGTTGGGAGTCCGCCTGCCGATGCAGGGGACGCGGGTTTGTGCCCCGGTCCGGGGAGATCCCACATGCCGCGGAGCGGCTGGGCCCGTGAGCCATGGCCGCTGAGCCTGCGTGTCCGGAGCTCATGTTGTTTTGTCGATGTTGGGCGTCCCAGTGCTCCCTGTTCCAAGGGTCCAAGTCTGGTGGTTGGGTGCCCTGTGACAGGAGTATCAATCCCCACGTTAAAGCATTCGAAAGTGCTTTAGCAAAGAGGGCATATTATTGCCGCTAAAAAAGAGCTGAATTTTACTTTGGAGTGGTTTTATTATTTTCCTTTTTCCTTTATCAACTGTTGTTAAATACTTTCTCTCTGGTTATTTTACTTTGTATTTTATTTTATTATGTCCAATGCATGAAGAAGGTCACCTGAATGCCCACCACATTTTTCTTAGTTTACTCCAATGGTGTGCTTGTAAATATTCAGCAACTGGGTTTCTGGGGAGAACAACCCTGATTTGCAAGGTTTGCTGATTGCTGTGGTGTAAATACTCCCACCCAGCAGATTTCAAGCTGCCCACATGATGCCACTGAGAAGCCGGGAAGAGATGTACACATCGCCCCATCCCCTGGGAGCCAGACAAGCTGCTGGAGCTGCTCGGGCTGTCAGCCAGGTGGACGCGCCGCCCCTGAGGGGCAAACCGCCTTTGCTTTCCTATGGTTACATATAGAGCTTTGTCTCCCAAGAGAGGGCTGATCTAGAAGGTGTGGCTGGATCGACACAGGTCAGCATCATCCTGGGGCTGGCGTGAGGAATCATTGCTATCATGTGCTAAGAGATAGCATACATTTTCTTGGTTCATCCACCATCACTGAAGCACATTATTTTAAAAACAACATGATAGACTGTAAGGGACCTGGTGTTAGGAGTCACGCTCCCCAGGACTAAAATCCGAACTCTCCTTGACCTTGAGAACATTACAAGCAAACTCCAGCCTAAAAATGCTTTCCTATTACGGCATGAAGATTAAGTAGGAAATACAGGCATAGCTCCTAACCCAGGGCCTGATGCACACTCCACACTCGGGGAGAGCTAGTTTGCGTCTATAGTCTGCTCTTCCACAAGGAATTTGGGTAACTGGCTGTAGAAATCACTCAGAGACTCTAAAAAGGAGTGTGAACTCACTCTCCAGGTGCTAAGAGTCTAGCAGGGAAGTGATGGTCATTGGGGTGTCCAGAGAGAGCTCCACTGGGTGACAGGTGGGTTGGCTCAGTCAGGCAGGCTAGAGGGGGCAGCCCTCCCTCCTGCCCTCTGCCCCCTCTCCTGCTCTATCCAGGGCAGTAGGGGTCACATCCGCTGAGAAGGTGATATGTACAACGAATCGTGAAGAATGGGTGACATTTGTCAAGCGGTGGGGGGACCATAGCTTGATAAAGAGTGAGGGTTATTTTTCAGAGAAATGTGTATATATGTATCTATAACTTACAAATGGATATAGCTTATAAATGACCACACCAAAAAATCTGTTCCCATTCCTTTAACATTTAAGTGGGCACTAAAACCTTTAGATCGGAATTCCTCAAGTTGCAAACACTAAAAAATACTGAGATAAGAAAATGGCTATTTCCCCTTTCTAAGATGTATTTTATATCACTTCAGACCCTGCGACGTACCGTAACGTGAGGTCAGGGGCAGGGGGCATCTCAGGCCCACGTCTTAAAGCCGGTAAAGAAACAGAAGCCCATTGTGTTCCAGATTTGGTCACACCAGTCCTCAGGGACACCACTGACTCTCTCTCTGCCTTCGCTGACACCTGGCTCTTCCGTGGCCCTTCTGGCTGTCGGGACTCACGTCTGAGGTTACTGTTCTCAGGCTCAGGTTTTCCCACGAATTCATTTTCATGTCTCCTCCCCAGGCTTGTTCACTGCCTCTATTTCTGTAAGACAGTTGTCCCATAGCTCTTAATCCAGGCTTCTGAACAGCATCCAACATGGTGCTTGTGGTCAGAATAGCCAGGATGAGTTCTGGCTTGGTCACTTTCCATTGTAGGAATCTAGCAAGAGATTATCTTATTCAAATCTCAGTTTCTTTATCCAGGAAAGAGACAGTGAAGCAAATAACAGGAAGTTTTTGTGGAAATTAAAATAAAAGTATACATTTAAGAGTGCAGTATAAATGTTAATTACTATTGATACTGTCATTTTAGACCATAAAAACAGAGGCATGAATCTCCCCTTTTTCCTGAAATTCTTCCAAACTAACTAGAGAAAAAAGTCCTTTCTCAAGCCCACTCTCATTGTACTCTGACTAATCTGGAAACACGCATCTCTGTACGACAAAGCTTTATAGAAAATGCCCATAAAGAATTCAGAAATTGGAAACATTGAACATGGATTATAAAATAACAAATTAAAAACAAGCTTGGAAATACTTGCAGGGATCAGGAAATTTAAAAAAATGACACAGCTAATTTGTAAATGAATTAAATAGAACTTCCAGAAACAAAATGTTAAGAAACTGAAGAAACCTCAACAGATGAGTTTAATAGAAAGTTAATACAGCTGAAAAGAGAACCAGTGAATTGTAAAATAGGCCCCAAAGAGACCCGAACCAGAAAGATTAAAAAAGGAAACTATAGAATAATAGATTAGTTTAACAGGATGTTTAGGAAATAACAGATTTGTTTAATCAAAGTTTCTCAAGAAGGGCTAAGAGAAAGCACGTGGAGAGATAATGGGTGGGGATTTCCCAGGATTGATTAGAAACACTGATCTAGACATTTCAGAATCTCAGTTAATCTCAAGCAACATTCAAGCATGAGGGAATTCATTCTCAGATATATCTTAATAAAACTGCAAAACAACAAAGACTGAGAAAATCTTCAAAAGAGACAGACTCATTGTGTTCATTCTTCTCTGAGTGCTTGGACATATTCATAAGAACTTTTTAAAAGTGTTGTCTGCTAATTCCATCATTCTTGCCATTTCTGGCCAATGGACAACTTTGAGAACCGTCAGTGGTAACACAGGGCTGGCACACATTCAAGGTCTGACCGGACAGAGTAGAAAGACCTGGTTGAATGCTTGGGACTTTCCATAAAGATCCCAGAAAAGGCTCGCCTTAGTAGTAGGGCTAAACTAGATTCAGGGTGCAGGCTAACCTGTATCCAGCTTCGCCTGAAATCACCCTTCAGAGGACCAACTTGATCCATGGACAATTTGCCTCCTTTTGGGAGGAAGATCCTCAACACTCACTAAAGGAAGACAACGAGGTCCAGCCACTCAGAGACACAGTAATCACGATGGCCAGCATGCAATCAAAATGATTAGACGCGCAAAGAGTCAGGGTAATTTGACTCATTCCTAGGAGAAGAAAACCCAGAAATGACAGGGAAGATGAAAATAACAAAAAGGAATTTGAAAACAGCTCTTTAAACCATTTCCAAGTAAAGAAAACTGCACATCATAAACAGGGGAATAGAAACCATAAGAAAAAATCCACATTAATATTCTGGAGCTGAAAAGCACAATATCTTAAATCACTGGATGGTAGTGATTTCTAGTAGACTAGAAACTAAAATGAAAAGTGAACTTGAAGACTGGCCTATAAAAATTGTCCAAACTGAAGCAATAAAAGAAAAAAAATTGGCTGGAAAAAAGAGGAGCTCTTCATTGACTTCTGGCGTAATATCAAGAGGCCTAACATAAGTGTAATGGAAACATAAGAAAAAGAGGAAGGGCAGAAAACCATTTGATTAAATGATTGAAATTTCTCCAAACTTGGTGGAAAATATAAACCTACAGCACTCAAAGAAACTCAGAGAAAAAAGAAAATCATACCAGGGCACATTTTAATCAAATTGCTGACAATGAATTATAAAGAGAAAAACTTCTTAAAAGTAGCCTAAGAGAGGGGGACATATTACACGCAAAGTGACAAAGACAGAAATGATGGCCGACTTCTCATTGGAAACACTGAAGGGCAGGAGACAATGGAACACCAACTTTGAAGTGCTGATTAAAAAAAAATCATTCTAGAATTCTCTATCTAGTTAAAATCTCCTTATAGAAATGAGGGAAAATAAAGCCAATTACAGCTGAGATCGGCTTTTATCACTAGCAGGATTGGTAATAAAAAATCATTATATTGTTTCCTCAAGGTAGAGAAAAATGGTAACACATTGAAACCCACATCTGAAGGAATTAAGACCCTTGAGGGATAGTAATATACGAGTAATGAATTTTTTTCATTTTATTAAAACAATTATTGGCACTTTAAAGCAAAAATAATAAAAATACATGGTGTAATATGTAGCATATGTGGAAATAATCTGTATACCAACATTAAAATAAAAGGCAGGAAGGGAGAGATGAAAGTATATTGTTATAATCTTTTATATGTATACAGTGATACAATGTTTTATAAAGGTAAACCAGGATAAGAGCATATTGGAACTATAGAGCAAACACTATACAAATAAAATAAAGAGTAACCACTAAGTCAACAGAAGACATGAAATGGAACCTTAAAAAATACCAAATCCACAAGATCACAGAAAAAAGAAGCAACAAACAACAGATGGGAAAAATATAAAACTCATATCAAGAAGTCGGACTTAATCCAATTATATGAGTAACTAATTAAATTAATAAATTAACCAAACTAAACACAATGCAGATATTGTCAGACTGGATAAAATAATGCTGCCTATAAGAAACAATTTTTGAACATAAAATTAAAAGGATAGAAAATATCATATTATTTAAATACATTTATAAGCAAGCTGGAGTAGCCATATTGGGACCACAAGGGACATTTCAATAAAAAGACATGACAATCATAAATACATATATACCTAACATATGAGTCTCAAAATACATAAACGTGAACTTACAGAAACAAGAGGAGAATAGACAAGTATACAATTAGTAGAAGATTCAGCCCTATTCTCTCAGTAACTGACGGATCGTAAGCTGAGAATCAGTAAGTATACAGAAGGCTGGAACAAATTAGTGACGAAGTAGGTCTAACCGACCTCTTTAGAGCATGACGCCTTCTAACAGTAAAATCCATTCTTCCCACATCCACATGCACATTCACCAAAGTAGATTATATGCTGGGCTGTGAAACAGGTTTTGGTACATTTAAATGGATTGAAATTATACAACATATATCCTCTGACCACAAAATAAATTAGAAATCAACAAGTAGACACTGGGAAATCCTCAAATGCTTAAAAGTTAAATGACATATTTTAAACCATAGTTTCAATGAAAAAATCACAAGGAAAATTAGAAAATCTTTCGAATTGAGTGATAATGAGAAGGCAACACATCAAAATTCATGGGTTGCAGCAAAGCAGTGCTTAGAGGGAGATTTTAACATTAAATACTTACATTAGAAAAAAGAAAGATTTGAAAGCAATGATCTAAGCTTCCATCTGAAGAATCAAGCAAAAGAAATTGAAAAGTAAGTAGAAGGGAGGAAATAATAATATAGAAAACAGAGAAAGTCGATGGAAATAAAAATTGGTTCCTGGAAAAGGTCAATAAAATGATAAAGTCCTAGATAAATTGATCAAGAAAAAAAATGGGAAACACATTCACCAGTTTCAGAAACAAAAGAGGGGCCGTCACTACAGCGCTTACATAGATTCAATTGACAATAAAGAGACATTATGAAAAATTATGACAACAAATTCAACGACTTAGATGAAACGGACACATTTATTGCAAGGCACAAATTACCAAAACTGACTCAAGGAGAAATAGAAAATCTAAATACTCATGAAGCTATGTAGAAGGAAAGAAACGGGTATGTATGTATTTCCTAGGAGTTTTTATTATTATTTATAATTTTTAATAATGGTCTCCTCTTTCTTACTGTAAAAGTAATAATCTTGGCCATGATTTTCCTGCATGTGATTTTAAGATTTGTTTCAGATTTTCCCACTTGTCTGAGTCTTGACTTACACGTATGCCCCAGTTTATTGGGTCTCTAGTGATACCCTGTGAAAATTTACTTTTTCTCACAGTGTCAGATTAAACAAAAATGTTGTTCTCTCTTCCTGGTATCAGATGTCAGAGATATTAAAAATTAACTTTCATTGGTGTCCAGGAAAACGAAACAAAACCACTGGGCGTCTCTAACAGTGTCTGACTTTTGCCCTGAGGGCATCGTGGTCTGTGTGAACAGCTGGGGAAGATCACAGTAGCACCCAGGACTCCTCTAACCCATTTACCATAATCCCTTAAAATCTGACAAAGACTGAGGGGTAAAGCAGGACACGTCAGAGGAACATCCTCCTGTTGACAGCTGCAGGTAAAAGGACAGAGCTCACCTCTGCAGGTAAGCCGCCAGGCCTGCTGAAATCCAGGTGTGAGCCCAGTGAATAAGCTTCCCGGGGCACTGGGCAGCGCCCCTTTCACACTGAGCCTCGCAAAATCATAAGGAAGCGCCTTGGGACATAACCACTCTGTCTGACGTTTTGCTCCGCTGCTTGCCTTTTTTCTTTACGATTTGCAAAGGTGTTTTCAGTTGATTTTACGAATCTCTGAGGAGCAGAAGGAAACCGTATGCTGCGGCTCCCTGAGGATGGAGATTTTGCACGCGGCGTTTCTGCGGGGACACGCTGGGCACTCCCCAGGAAGGGGAAACTGTCAGACTTAATTAGCAACGGCTCCTCTGAACTCTAGATGCTTCCGGGGCCTCTGTGACAAGCTTTGTCAAAGCAGGCTCTTGGCCACCACACTTCACATCCTGGGCATTCTGTTTTCCCCGAGCACTGCATACAAATGACTGAGACTAAGAGAACGTCCAATAGGCAGAAATGTGAACTGCAGTAAACAGGAAGCTGTAGCCAACAGGCAGACTTTCCAGCCTCTGCGTGCCTGTGCGTGTGCACGTGTGTGTGTGTGTGTGTGTGTGTGGTGTGCGTTATGTGCACGTCTCAGTGCATAACTAGAAGCGAGCATTCACTTCTAGTTATAATTGTACCTAATCTACAATGAGGTAGACTGTTTTCTGTATCAGAAGAAGTCGTGGCTGTTGAGACGCAAGGGGCCCCCTGCCGTGTCACCCCGTGTTCGTGCTGCCCACGTGCTGCTGCTGAGGAGGTGGCCCTGCAGTGCACCCCTGAGCGCACCTGACTTCCAGAGTCACCTAGTGGAGGCAGGAGCAGGGGGTGGCATGGACCGGAGGGTCGGGGACAGCACTGTCGCTGACCGGGAAAGCTTGCCGTGGCGGCACGGGAGGTGGCGAGCGGTCAGGCCTGGAGTGGCCCCTGAGCAGGGGCTGGGGTGGGCATGGCCCGGCCTTGGGAAGCTGTTCCTTACTCTCCAGGGACCGGCGAGCTGTGTGGGGTGAGGACAGAGGGCCTGACCTCCTTGAGGGAGCGGGGTCTGCACGAAGAGAGCGGTGTGGCATCCCCAGGCTGCGGCAGGGCCATGGGCTCTGTCCCCGGGGAAGCAGACCACTGAGGGCATGGGAGCCGCCTTCACTGCACTCAGGGTTGTGGGGAGATGCTGCCCGGGACGGTGACGCTGCCTCTGAGACCCCAGGTCTGAGGTGAAGCTGCCGGTGGCGGGCTCGGAGCTGCTCTGCCTGGAGAGGGTCTGGGGGGAGCAGGTCTTGGGCACCCCAGAGGGCTGGGCGGGGTTTGGGCACCCACGAGGGTCCTCAGGCGGCAGTCCCGCTGGTCATGCTGTCCTCGCCGGGGCGGGCGGGCCCACCCCGGCCTGACTTCCAGGTCTCTGCCTGACCCCACGCTCCGTATGCAGGGTGGAAAGCATCCCCTGCTGGCCCTTCTTTCCTCCTGGACCCAAAGCACTCTAACCCGTCAATATGTGCGTCCGGGAGGGCGCTCACGGGCGGGGAGCAGCGCTGGCTGGAAGGCCTGTGTGCTCGCAGCAGCTCTCCCGGGTGGCCGGGCGGCAATGACGTTCTCCTGCCCAGTTTGGAGGTGAAGCAGCGTTTTAGCAATAATCCACCAGCCGTCTCTGCTGCTCCATCTCTCCAGCCACACTCTGGGAGGTGGAGTTTCCAGTAGGAGCGTTTAATCAGACGCAAACAACCCGAGGCGCCCCGCCCAGGAAGGTTTCAGGGGTCCAGATTCCGGGGCTGGAGGGGCCCGGGGACCCGCACGTCTTCAGGGCTCTCCAGGTGGGGGTCATGGGCCTGTGGTTCGCGGACCCTCGATCCCAGCACCTTGTTGCGTTGTAGCGAGTTTTCTGCCCCAGGCCCGCAGTGTGGCTCATGGCACCTTCGCTGTCACACTCGGGGCGTGGGGCGGCGAGGGCAGCCCTCAAACGTGGTTGAAATCGCCAGTGTCGCCTCGCCCCCATTGTCACAGGCCCACTGCTTTGAGACTGTCGCTTAGAAAGTCTGGAACTTTGTGGAGCAAAGCCTGGCTCTGGAAGGCTGGGGTCTCGACCACAGCGTTGGCTGGAAACTCAGCCGCTCACTTGCTGTAACTGCACAGGGGCTGCGGCAGCAAACCCGGGTCCGCGCAGCCCTTGCAGCCTCTGTGGCTGAACCACTTCCTGGCTCTGGAAGGAGGCTCTCTTTCCGTGCGCTCAGGGTCCTTGCCGTCCTCGACTCCCTGGAAACTTCTCTCAGAACACAGCTGACAGGTGGTTTTGCTCTGTGGGATAAGCCTGCATCCTAACTTGGAGATCCATCCAGACTGGGGTGTGGATCTGCTCCCCCATTCGCCCGGAACCAGCTGCGTCAGCATCACAGAGCCTGAAGGTGACCGGGGTGGTAACCGTGGCTCCCAGAGGTCCTCCGTCCTCCTGCCCGCTGAAGCCCCTTCCCCACCTGCCCTCAGGCACACCCGCTAGGGCGCAGCCGGGCGCTGCAGGGGCCTCCCTTCCGCCCCAGGTGAAGTGCTGCCATCTTCAGGAGGACAAGTCGGCCCTTCCCACAGCTCCAGGGCCGTGTCTTTCTGTCACATTTCCCTCTTCCTATTGAAGTTTTACCAAAACAGAGGGGCAGTTACACAATGTGCATTGGACCCCGACAGGAGAACAAAGCAGGGGAGTGGACATGTTGGTCTCAATGGGTCAGAGTCCCCGAAAGATGCTAGAGCCTCCCCTGTGTTTTCCCCGGGGCTCCACAAAGGGCGCCAACATCCGCAAATGCTGGAGAGTGACTTTGCTTCTCATCCCGGCACAGAGACACCTGCTCAGCCCTCCCTCACTCTGACCCCGAAGGGGACTGGGTGTGACTTCCCCTCCCTCAGTGCGTTTGTGAGCCTGGGTGTGTCTGTGCAAGGGGGCGGGGAGCCGCCTGCTCTGACTGCAGGTGGGGCTACCGTGAAGCTCACCGGGTGCAGGCTCTGGGACCCCTGCCCAGGAGCCCCGCTCAGGCCCCTTCACAGCCCCTGCTGAGGCCAGTCTCCAACATTCTATTCATAATTTCTGGCGCTTTTTCTTAAAAGGGGCCCAAATGTATAAGCCCCAGGCCGTGGGAGACTTGGGCCCTCCCTGGGTCCAAGCCAGGAGTTCCTGATGGCAAGTGGGCATTGGTCCTGGCATGCCGCTGTGAGCATGGCCTGCTGCAGCTTTCAGAGGTGTGTGTCACAGATGCAGGCGGTGCTCACCAGGTCCTCCCACTGCCCCGGAGACCACGGCTCCCTCTGCCTGCTGTGGGGCTGGGCAGCGTGCGCAGCCACAGGAGGTAGGTGTACACTGTGGCCCCAGTCTTCTCCTCTGTCCTTTATGCCCCCAGCCTCACGGATGACTCATAAGTGTCTACCTCCAGCTCATATCTTTATAGTGAGTCCTTGGACATGTATCTAACTGATTAACTCCTCAAAGACACCTGAAAATTAGCACATCCTAGCCCACTGAGAAGCGCTTACCAGTTGAGACAGACCCTCAGTTTCTCTCTGGAATCTTTGGGTGCCCAGAAAAGAGATGGCTAACTTTTATCAATTCAGTGTTCAATATCTAGGTCCATAGACCATCAGCCCATGGGGATCGCTGGTGGGAAGAGCAAAGGCCAAGACTGATTGGAAGAAAAAGGGAGCAGACACAGATTACCAAGATCAGGGAGGAGACAGGTGACATCACTGCAGAGCCTACACGATTGATGGGACAATAAGGGAGTATCATGGACAGCTCTGTTTCTACACTCTCTCCAACGTTCCTTTGGACTGTTTTCCCACCTTTATGCCAACACGACACCGTTAACTACTGTAGATTCATGGTGAGTCTCCAAATCAGGTAGTTGAAGACTCCAACTCTGTTCGCTGCTTTAAGATGGTCTTGGCTTTCTAGACACTGCATTTCCACATAAATTAACAAATCAGTTGGTCAGTTTCTACAAAAACTTGTCGGGTTATTTTGATTGAAATCCCATTAAGTCTATAGGGAAACTTAGGGAAAATTAGCCTCTTAACTTTTTTTTTTTTTTAGTTTTTCAATCCTTGAACTTGTTATATTGTTCCACTTAGTTTGGTCTTTTTAAATGTGTCTCAGCATTTTTTGTTATTCTAAATGTATAGGTTTTGCACATACGCCATATATTTTGATTTTATTGGTATTTTAAAAACTCTATTCTCCAATTATCGATACTTTGTTGGTTATATATGGAAACATTATTAATTTATTTTATATATTAGCCTTGTAGCAAGTGGCTTTGCAAATTTATTTACTCCTAATATTTTGTAGACTATCTTAGATTTTTATGTACATAAACATATATGTGAACAATGACAATTTTGCTACTTTCCAACTTTCCATTTATGTATGTATTTCTTTATTTAAATTTGAACTTGGTCTTATTGTTCTGGAGAGGACTCAGAACAATTTTTTATGGAAGTGGTAAGAGCAGACATTCTTGTCTGTTCCTGACCTCGGGAAGAAAGTGTTCAATATTTCACCACTGAGTTTGATGTTAGCTGCTGTGGTGCGTGCGTGCGTGTGTGTGTGTGTGCGTAAGGTACTCTTTCATTAATAAAGTGCCTTCTATTCCTAGTTTGCTAAGGGTCTGAAACATGAACTAGCATCCAGTTTTATCTTTATACACCTATTGACATGATTATATGATTTTTTCCTTTATTTTGTTAATGTAATTTTTGCTCATATTCCTAAAGTTTTATTGTAAAATTTCCAGACTTAAAAAAGTGGAAAGAATTATGCAGTGAACACTCACTGCCTAGATTATTTTTCTAAATTTGGTTTATCACATGTATAGCCATCTCTCCAGCCTACTTATTGTAAACTTTTACGTATTTCAAAGTAAGTTGACATCAGTATACTGGATTCTTAAACATCTCAGCGTGTATATCACTAAGGAGGGCTGAATATTTATGTACATCTAGTTTTATTTTGAATGATATGCACAAGTTTGGAGTGTCCACTTGGAAAGTTTCGACAAACGTGTGTACCTGTGTAATGCAAACCTCTATGGAGAGACAGAGTACTGTCACCAGCACAGAAAACTCTCTCACTCTTCCATGCAGTCAATATCCACCCCCCCCCCACCTTCCCCCGGTAACAGTGTTCAATATATTTTCTCCACAGAATAGTTTAGATTGTTCTAGAACTTTACGTAAGCAGCATCATAGAGCGCGTACTCTTTGTGTTTGGCTGTTTTCACTTGAGATAATGTTTTGGAGATTTATTCCTGTAGTTGTGATTATTAGTGATTAATTCTTATTTGTTGCTGAGTTGTATTCCATGGTGGAATATATTAATTTGTTTACCCATTCTGCTGTTGATGGACACCAAATCTATTTCCAATGTCTTGCTATTATGAATGAACCTTCTTGAACACATCTTTTTGTGAATACGTGCTGTCACTATTCTTTGGTGAAAACTTAGGAGTGGACTCCTGGGTCACAGGGTCATTGTATGGTTATTCCCATGAGCTACGGTCTGACATTTCCAAAACGGTTGTATCATTTTGCATTCCTGCCAGTTCCCTTTGAGCACTTGATATTATTGCCAGTCATTCTAGTTTCAGCCATTCTGAAGGGTGACTGGCTGTGGTTTGAATTTGCATATTCTTGATGAGTAATGACGTTGAGAATTATTTCATGTGCTTGTTATCCTTTCATATATTCTTCAGTGAAACATATGTACAACTGTTTGCTTATTTTTATTGTGGTCTTTGTTTATATTATTATGTTGTAGAAGAAGTTCATTCTTTATATATTCTAAATATAAATTCGTTGCCAAATATATATTTTGTGAATATTGCCTCCAAAAATATGGTTTGACTATTCAATTGAAAGTTTAAATTTTTAAAAAAATGTTTAACATCTTTATTGGAGTATAATTGCTTTACAGTGGTGTGTTAGTTTCTGCTTTATAACAAAATGAATCAGCTATACGTGTACATATATCCCCATATCTCCTCCCTCTTGCGTCTCCCTCCTACCCATGCAAGGATGCTCAACGTCACTAATCATTAGAGAAATGCAAATCAAAAGCACAATGAGGTATCACCTCACACCAGTCAGAATGGCCATCATCAAAAAATCTACAAACAATAAATGCTGGAGAGGGTGTGGAGAAAAGGGAACCCTTGTGCACTGTTGGTGGGAATGTAAATTGGTACAGCCACTATGGAGAACAGTATGGAGGTTCCTTAAAAAACTAAAAATAGAACTACCATACGACCCAGCAATCCCACTACTGGGCATATACCCTGAGAAAACCATAATTCAAAAAGAGTCATGTACCACAATGTTCACTGCAGCACTATTTACAATAGCCAGGACATGGAAGCAACCTGAGTGTCCATCAACAGATGAATGGATAAAGAAGATGTGGTACATTTATACAATGGAATACTAGTCAGCCATAAAAAGAAACGAAATTGAGTTATTTGTAGTGAGGTGGATGGACCTAGAGTCTGTCATACAGAGTGAAGTAAGTCAGAAAGAGAAAAACAAATACCATATGCTAGCACATATATACGGAAAATTTAAATTTTGATGAAATTTAATTATTAATTTTAAAGATCGTTGCTTCCTGTGCTCTGTCTCAGGAAATTTGGTCCATCCCGGGTTGGGAAGCTCTCCTGTACTTTCTTCCAGAAGTTTGTGGCTTTCACATTCACACTTACACCCATGTTCCATCTTGAATTAATTTTTGTGTGTGATGTGAGTTTGGGCGGAGGTTCGTTTTGTCTGTATATGAATCTTCAGTTGTTCAAAGGCTTCTATTTCCCTGGTAGAGTGATTTAGTCTTTGTTAAAAATCAGTTGTACATGGAAATGTGGGTCTGTGTCTGTGTCCTCTCATCTGTTTCATTGGGCTTTTGTTGTTCTGGGCCAGCTCCACACTTGTCTGATTACTGCAGGCTTTAGTGAGTCCGGAAGTCAGGTAGTGCAGTCCTCAAACGTCATTCCTTTTCATCACTTTGGCCGTTCTAGGTCTTTTGCTTTATTAAATGTATAATTTTAATTAGCCTGACAATTTCTATAATGAAAAGCCTGCTGGAGTTTTGAAAGTGTTGTATTTAAAAGGTAGGCATATGTGGGGAGAAGAGACATCTTAATTATGTTGAATTTTCTAGGTCAGAACATGGTGTCTCTCTCCATTTATTTATCTTCTTGACTTGTCTCAGAAATGTGTGTAGTTTTCAATGTGGAACCCTCGCACATTAACATAACATATTCCTAGCATTTTGCGCTTTTTGATGCTATTGTAAATGGAAATTTAAACATTTTATTTTTCAGTCTACAAATAACAAATGCTGGAGAGGGCGTGGAGAAAAGGGAACCCTCCTACACTGTTGGTGGGAATGTAAATTGGTGCAGCCACTGTGGAAAACAGTATGGAGATTCCTTAAAAAACTAAAAATAGAAATACCAGGGCTTCCCTGGTGGCGCAGTGGTTGAGAGTCCGCCTGCCGATGCAGGGGACGCGGGTTCCTGCCCCAGTCCGGGAAGATCCCACATGCCGCGGAGCGTCTAGGCCCGTGAGCCATGGCCGCTGAGCCTGCGCGTCTGGAGCCTGTGCTCCGCAGCGGGAGAGGCCACAACAGTGAGAGGCCCGCGTACCACAAAAAAAAAAAAAAAAAAAAAGAAATACCATATGACCCAGCAATCCCACTACTGGGCATAAATCTGGAGAAAACCATAATTCAAAATATACATGCACCCCAGCATTCACAGCAGCACTATCCACAATAGCCAAGACATGGAAGCAACCTGAATGTCCATTGACAGAGGAATAGATAACGATGTGGTACACATACACAATGGAATATTACTCAGCCATAAAAAAGAACAAAATAATGCCATTTGCAGCAACATGGATGCAACTAGAGAATATCTTACTAAGTGAAATAAGCCAGAAAGAGAAAGACAAATACCATATGATATCACTTATATGTGGAACCTAAAATGTAGCACAAATGAACTTATCTACAAAACAGAAACAGACTCACAGATGTAGAGAACAGACTTGTGGTTGCCAAGGGTGGGAGGGGCGATGGAGTGGGAGTTTGGGATTAGCCGATACAAACTATTACATATAGAATGGATAAATAACAAGGTCCTACTGTATAGCACAGGGAATTATAACCAATCTCCTGGGATAAGCCATGTGGAAAAGAATATAAAAAAGAATGTATATATGCGTATAACTGAGTCATTTTGCTGTACAGCAGAAATTAACATAACATTGTAAATCAACTCTACTTCAATAAAATTTTTTCTAAATTTTATTTTTCAGTAAAATAAAATTCATATGATGCTAGCATATAAAAACACAGCTGATTTTTATTGATCTTGTGTCCTACAAACTTAACTTCACTTATAGTTTCTAATCGTTGTTTGAAGAAGAGTTCAGTGTGGAAAATAAATGGTGGGTGTGAACATCCTTGGGTGTTCAGATGGGTGAACATCTGAACTTAGTTGGGAGAATTTTGTCAGATGCCTTTTATCTTACTACTGAAACAATAATATGTTTTTTTTTTCTTTCTAGTGTGTTAATATGGTGAATTAAGTTAATTGGTCTTGAGTGTGAAGCATTTTGCATTTCTGGAATAAAACCTCTTGATCGTTATGTGATACTATCAAATGTTGCTGTTAAGGAAACCCTACTTACTGTGTCCTTTATACTTTGCTGAATTTGATTTGCTAATAACTTGTTCATGACAGATACGGGTCTGTGGTTTTCCTTCTTGTAATATCTTGTCAGCCTCTGGTGTTAGTGTTATCCTAGTTTCATAAAATGAGTTGCAAGTGTTTCCTTTTTCTACGTCCTCCGAAGGAGTTTGTATGCTGTAATTATTCTTTCTGTCTTGATTGTTTGGAAGAATTTACCAGTGAAGGGATCTGGATCTGGAGGTATTTTGTTAAATTAACATAACTAAGAGATATAAATCTATTTGCATTTTCTATGTCATGTTTTTGGTAGGTGGTTTTAAGTGATCTGTTTACTTCTTCTAAATTGCACAGTTAGTGGCATAAATTTCTTTTTTCTTTTACTTCTGTTTTTTCCTTTGGCTGGACTGGGTCTTTGTTGCTGCACGCGGGCTTTCTCTAGCTGCGGCGAGTGGGGGCTACTCTTCGCTGTGGTGCGTGGGCTTCTCATTGCAGTGGCTTCTCTCATTGTGGAGCATGGGCTCTAGGCACACGGGCTTCAGTAGTTGCAGCGTGTGGGCTCAGTAGTTGTGGCACATGGGCTTAGTTGCTCCACAGCATGTGGGATCTTCCCCGACCAAGGATAGAAGCTGTGTCCCCGGCATTGGCAGGCAGATTCTTAACCACTGTGCCACCAGGTATGTCCCATAAATTTCTTCATAATATCTTTTAACTAACTTTTAAAAGCCTGTAGGATCTATCGTAACATACCATTTTTTTTCTTTCCAAGCTTTCTAATTTGTGATTTCTATTTTCTTGTCCATTCTCAAAGAGTTTTATTAATTTTATGAATATTTTCATAGAACCAATTTTGGACTTTTTTCCCCTATTGCATGTATGTTGTATGATTGATTCATAATACTAATTTTGTTATATGCCTTCTCCTATTACTTTCTCAGGGTTTATTTGCAAGTGTTTTCTTTTTCATAGTTTTATTAGAGAGAAGCTTAGATAATTGATTCTTATTTTTTCCTATTTAAATATATGCATTTGAAACTATAAATACACCTTTTATGTAGAACTTTAGCTGCATCTCACAAGCGTCAATGTATTTTATTTCAATTATCCCTCAACTGAAAACATACTGTAGTTTCCATTGTGACTTCTTTTTTAACCCAGGTGTTTCTATTATTGATGCCTGGTTTACTCACACCAAGCGGAGAACATACTCAGTGAGAATTTAATTTTTAGAAATAGCTTAGACTTACTTTGTGGCCAGAATGTGGTTGGTCAGAGCGAATGTCCCATGTGCACTTTTAAAAAATGTCTATTCTGCAGTAATTGGTGGAATGTTTGATATATGCCCATTCTGTCATTGTCTAGTTGTGTGATTATATTCAGTATCTTTGGTCTCTTTTTCAATCAGTTATTGAGAAAGCTGTCTTTAAAACCTCCACCTATGATTGTAGATTGGCCTCTTTATTTCTATACTATTCCTTTTATATTTTAAGCTATGCATTCAAATTTAAGTTTTTAATATCTTTCTGTTATGTGTCTCATTTATTATTACGATATGTCTCTCTTTACCACTAACAATAATGTTCACCTCAAATTATATCTTTTTTCTTATATCAATACGCCTCACTGCCTTTCTTTTGGCTAATGTTTGCTTGTTCTCCATATTTTTACTTCAACCTGTGTCATTGTGTTTAAAGTATGCCTCTCATAAAGAGCATGTAGTTGAAATTATTTTTCTTTTTGAAAAACAAGTCTGACAAGCTTTGTCATAAGTGAAGTGTTTAGTATATTAACATTTAACTTAACTACATTCATGGTCAGATGCTTAGCTTAATATCCTATGATTTGTTTTCTGTTCATTCCATCTGTCCTTTATTCTTCCTTTTCATTTTTGAATTAACCAAGTATTTTTATTACTTCTTTTCCCCCCTCCTCTACTGGCATTATAGTTATATATTTCTCATTTCCCTATAGTTTCAAATATGCATAATTGATTTATAAAAATCTACCTTGAATTAATACTTTGACTGCTTCCTGAGCAATTGCTGAAACTTACAAAAGTTTTTTTTTGCCTTCTATGTACTCTTGCTTTTTGTGCCAGTGGTGTTATATTTTCTTTCTGCTTTTGTTAGGAGTACTGCAAGATGTCTTCCTCGTTATTGCTTTAAACAACTGGTACTCTCAAACTTACTCTGAAATTTCTCCTTTCTGGTGCTTTTCATTGCTGTATGTATTTGCGGGCTTCCTTTCCATTTCCTTCAGGCAAAAAATTTGCCTTATTATGCCTTGTAATGCAAATCTGTTGGAGAGAAATTTTACACATGTTTTCAGTTACAAACACATCTTTATTTTGCCTCCATCATTTAAAAAATATTTTGTTGGGTGTGGACTTCTAGGTTAGTAGTATTTTTCCTTTTCTTTCAGTGCTTAAAAATAGCATTCCCTTATCCTATGACTTCCATATCTTCTGTTGAAAAGTCATTCACCAGTCTTACTTTTTTGTCTTTGAAAGTACAAGCTGTTTTGTCCTCTGGCTAACTTTTAGATTTTTTCTTTGTAGTTGGTTTTTAACAGTTTGGCTATAATGTGTCCAGGTGTGGTTTTTTTAACAATTATATTTGTGTTTATGGAGTTTCTTGTATCTGTTTGTTGATATCTTTCATTTTGAAAAAAACCTCAACCATTATATCTTCATGTATAGCTCCATTCCATCCTTTTCTCCTTGCGGGATGGGATTATTTGTCAGCTAGCTTTTTTAACATGTTCCATGTGTCCTTTATAGTCTGTTATGTTCTTTTCATTCTTCTCTCTGTGTTTCACTTAAGGTATTATTTATTAATCTGTATTTCAATTATTTAACCCTGTTTTCAGCTATATTCAGTTGATTAGTAAACCCTCCTGATGGAATCTTTAATTCATATTTTTCATTTGTAGAATGCCAGTTAGATTCTTCTGTGTGATTCCTATTCTCTATTGAAGTTGCCTATCTTTGATCCATTTTATCATTTTGCCTACTTTAAACTTATATTTATAGTTCTTGTTTAATAACTCCCAAATCTGAATGATCTGTAAATAAGCTTCTAATTTCTGTTATCTTTCTATTAACTAATATCAATTTTTTGCCTCTTTACATTTCTCACAAAATTTGATTGTGTGCTGGACAATATAGTTAAAAGAACCACCAGAGATTGGTTCAAGATGGTGGAGTAGAAGGACGTGCACTCACTCCCTCTGCGAGGGCACCAGAATCACAACTAACTGCTGAACAATCATTGACAGGAAAATAGTGGAACGCACCAAAAAAATACCCCACATCCGAAGACAAAGGAGAAGCCACAATGAGATGGTAAGAGGGGGTCAATCACAATAAACTCAAATCCCATAACCTCTGGGTGGGTGACTCACAAACTGGAGAACACTTATACCACAGAAGTCCACCCCCTGGAGTGAAGGTTCTGAGCCCCACCTCAGGCTTCTCAACCTGGGGTTCCAGCAACGGGAGGAGGAATTCCCAGAGAATCAGACTTTGAAGGCTAGTGGGATTTGATTGCAGGACTTCAACAGGACTGGGGGAAACAGAGACCCCACTCTTGGAGGGCACACACAAACTAGTGTGCACATCAGGACCCAGGTGGAAGGAGCAGTGACCCAACTGGAGTCTGAACCAGACCTAACTGCTAGTGTTGGAAGGTCTCTTGCAGAGGCAGGGGGTGGCTGTGGCTCACCATGGGTACAAGGACACTGGCAGCAGAAGTTCTGGGAAGTACTCCTTGGCATGAACCCTCCTGGAGTCCGCCATTAGCTCCACCAAAGACCATGTAGCGTCTAGTGCTGCGTTGCCTCCGGCCAAACAACCAACAGGGAGGGAACTCAGCCCCACCCATCAGCAGACAAGCTGATTAAAGTTTTACTGAGCTCTGCTCATTAGAGCAACACCCAACTCTACCAACCACCAGTCCCTCCCATCAGGAAGCTTGCACGAGCCTCTTAGATAGCGTCATCCACCAGAGGGAAGACAGCAGAAGCAAGAAGAACTACAGTCCTGCAGCCTGTGGAACGAAAACCACATTCACAGAGAGACAGACAAGATGAAAAGGCAGAGGGCTATGTACCAGATGAAGGAACAAGATAAAACCCCAGATAAACAATTAAATAAAGTGGAGATAGGCAAGCTTCCAGAAAAAGAATTCAGAATAATGATAGTGAAGATGATCCAGGACCTCAGAAAAAGAATGGAGGCAGAGATCAAGAAGATGTAAGAAATGTTTAACAAAGACCTAGAAGAATTAAAGAACAAACGAACAGAGATGAACAATACAATAACTGAAATGAAAAATACACTGGAAGGAATCAATAGCAGAATAACTGAGGCAGAACAATGGATAAGTGACCTGGAAGACAGAATGGTGGAATTCACAACCGCAGAACAGAATAAAAAAAAAAAAGAATGAAAAGAAATGAAGACAGCCTAAGAGACCTCTGGGACAACATTAAATGCAATAACATTCTCTTTATAGGGGTCCCAGAAGGAGAAGAGAGAGAGGAAGGACCCGAAAAAATTTTTGAAGAGATTATAGTCAAAAACTTCCTTAACATAGGAAAGGAAATAGTCACCCAAATCCAGGAAGTGCAGAGAGTCCCAGGCAGGATAAACCCAAGGAGAAACACGTCGAGAAACATGGCAATCAAACTGACAAAAATTAAAGACAAAGAAAAGTTATCAAAAGCAACAAGGGAAAAATGACAAATAACATATAAGGGAACTCCCATAAGATTAACAGCTGGTTTCTCAGCAGAAACTCTACAAGCCAGAAGGGAGTGGCACAATATATATAAAGTGATGAAAGGGAAGAAACTACAACCAAGATTACTGTACCTGGCAAGGAGCTCATTCAGATTCGATGGAGAAATTAAAACATTTACAGACAAGCAAAAGCTAAGAGAATTCAGCACCACCAAACCAGCTCTACATCAAATGCTAAAGGAACTTTTCTAAGTGGGAAACACAAGAGGAGAAAAGGACCTACAAAAATGAACCCAAGGGCTTCCCTGGTGGCGCAGTGGTTGAGAGTTCGCCTGCCGATGCAGGGGACACGGGTTCGTGCCCTGGTCCGGGAAGATCCCACATGCCGCGGAGCGGCTGGGCCCGTGGGCCATGGCCGCTGAGCCTGCGCCTCTGGAGCCTGTGCTCTGCAGCGGGAGAGGCCACAACAGTGAGAGGCCCGCGTACCGCAAAAAAAAAAAAAAAAAAAAAAAAAAAAAAAAGAACCCAAAACAATGAAGAAAATGGTAATAGGAACATACATATCGATAATTACCTTAAATGTTAATGGATTAAAGGCTCCAACCAAAAGACACATGTTTGCTGAATAGATACAAAAACAAGACCCATATATATGCTGTCTACAAGAGACCCACTTCAGACCTAGGGACACATACAGACTGAAAGTGAGGGCATGGAAAAAGATATTCCATGCAAATGGAAATCAAAAGAAAGCTGGAGTAGCAATTCTCATATCAGATAAAATAGACTTTAAAATAAAGAATGTTTCAAGAGACAAGGAATGACACTACATAATGATCAAGGGATCACTCCAAGAAGAAGATATAACAATTATAAATATAGGTGCGCCCAACATAGGAACACCTCAATACATAAGGCAAATGCTAACAGCTGTAAAAGAAGAAATCAACAGTTAACACAGTAATAGTGAGGGACTTTGACACCTCACTAACACCAATGGACAGATCATCCAGACAGAAATTAATAAGGAAACACAAACTTTAAATGACACAATAGACCAGATAGATTTAATTGATACTTATAGGACATTCCATCCGAAAACAGCAGGTTACACTTTCTTCTCAAGTGCACACGGAACATTCTCCAGGATAGATCACATCTTGGGTCACAAATCAAGCCTCGGTAAATTTAAGAAAACTGAAATCATATCAAGCCTCTTTTCCAACCACAACACTATGAGATTAGAAATAAATTACAGGGAAAAAATGTAAAGAAACACAAACACATGGAGGCTAAACAATACGTTACTAAATAACCAAGAGATCACTGAAGAAATCAAAAAATCCCTAGAGACAAATGACAACGAAAACACGACGATCCAAAACCTATGGGATGCAGCAAAAGCAGCTCTAAGAGGGAAGTTTATAGCAATACAATCCTACCTCAAGAAACAAGAAACATCTCAAATAAACAACCTAACCTTACACCTAAAGGAACTAGAGAAAGAAGAACAAACAAAACCCAAACTTAGTAGAAGGAAAGAAATCACAAAGATCAGAGCAGAAATAAATGAACTAGAAACAAAGAAAACAGTAGCAAAGATCAGTAAAACTAAAAGCTGGTTCTCTGAGAAGATAAACAAAATTGATAAACCTTTAGCCAGACTCATCAAGAAAAAGAGGGAGAGGACTCAAATCAATAAAATTTGAAATGAAAAAGGAGAAGTTACAACAAACACCGCAGAAATACAAAGCATCATAAAAGACTACTACAAGCAACTCTATGCCAATAAGATGGACAACCTGGAAGAAATGGACAAATTCTTAGAAAGGTATAACCTTCTAAGACTGAACCAGGAAGACAGAAATTATGAACAGACAAATCACAAGTAATGAAATTGAAACTGTGATTAAAAATCTTCCAACAAACAAATGTCCAGGACCAGTTGGTTTCACAGGTGAATTTTATCAAACACTTCGAGAAGAGCTAACACCCATCCTTCTCAAACTCTTCCAGAAAATTGCAGAGGAAGGAACACTCCCAAACTCATTCTATGAGGCCACCATCACCCTGATACCAAAACCAGACAAAAATACTACAAAAAATGAAAATTATAGACCACTATCACTGATGAATATAGATGCAAAAATCCTCAACAAAATACTAGCAAACAGAATCCAACAACACATCAAAAGGATCATACACCATGATCAAGTGGGGTTTATCCCAGGAATGCAAGGAATCCTCAGTATATGCAAATCAATCAATGTGATACACCATATTAACAAGTTGAAGAATAAAAACCATATGCTCATCTCAATAGATGCAGAAAAAGCTTTTCACAAACTTCAACACCTCTTTATGGTAAAAACACTCCAGAAAGTGAGCACAGAGGGAAACTACCTCAACATAATAAAGGTTATATATGACAAACCCACAGCAAACATCATTCTCAATGGTGAAAAACTGAAAGCATTTCTTCTAAGATCAGGAACAAGACAAGGATGTCCACTCTTGCCACTATTATTCAACATAGTTTTGAAAGTCCTAACCATGGCAATGAGAGAAGAAAAAGAAATAAAAGGAATACAAATTTGAAAAGAAGAAGTAAAACTGTCATTGTTTGCAGATGACATGATACTATACATAGAGAATTCTTAAGATGCCACCAGATAACTACTAGAGCTAATCAATGAATTTGGTAAAGTTGCAGGATACAAAATTAATGCACAGAAATCTCTTGCATTCCTATACACTAACAATGAAAGATCAGAAAGAGAGATTAAGGAAACAATCCCATTCACCATTGCAACAAAAAGAATAAAATTCCTATGAGTAAACCTACCTAAGGAGGTGAAAGACCTGTACTCAGAAAACTATAAGACACTGATGAGGCTTCCCTGGTGGCGCAGTGGTTGGAAGTCCGCCTGCCGATGCAGGGGACACGGGTTCATGCCCTGGTCCAGGAAGATCCCACATGCCGCGGAGCGGCTAGGCTCATGAGCCATGGCCGCTGAGCCTGCGCGTCCGGAGCCTGTGCTCCGCAGCGGGAGAGGCCACAACAGTGAGAGGCCCACATACCACAAAAAAAAAAAAAAAAGACACTGATGAAAGAAATCAAAGATGACACAAACAGATGGAGAGATATATCATGTTCTTGGATTGGAAGAATCAATATTGTGAAAATGACTGTACTACCCAAAGGAATCTACAGATTCAATGCAATCCCTATCAAATTACCAATGGCATTGTTTACAGAACCAGAACAAAAAATCTTAAAATTTGTATGGAGACAAAAAAGACCCCAAATAGCCAAAGCAATCTTGAGGGAAAAAAAATGGAGCTGGAGGAATCAGGCCCCTTGACTTCAGACTATACTACTAAGCTACAGTAATGAAGACAGTATGGTACTGGCACAAAAACAGAAATATAGATCAATGGAACAGGATAGAAAGCCCAGAGACAAACCCACACACCTATGGTCAACTAACCTATGACAAAGGAGGCAAGGATATACAATGGAGAAAAGACAGCGTCTTCCATAAGTGGTGCTGGGAAAACTGGACAGCTGTATGTAAAAGAATGAAATTAGAATACTCCCTAATGCCATATACAAAAATAAACTCAAAATGGATTAAAGACCTAAATGTAAGACCAGATACTAAAACTATTAGAGGAAGACGTAGGAAGAACACTTTTTGACATAAATCACAGCGAGATCTTTTTTGGACCACCTCCTAGAGTAATGGAAATAAAAACAAAATAAACCAATGAGACCTAATGAAACTTAAAAGCTTTTTCACAGCAAAGGAAACTACAAACAAGTTGAAAATACAACCCTCAGAATGGGAGAAAATATTTGCAAATGGACAAAGGATTAACCTCCAAAATATATAAACAGCTCATGCAGCTCGATATTACAAAAGTAAACAACCCAATCCAAAAATGGTCAGAAGACTTATATAGACATTTCTCCAAAGAAGACATAGAGGTGGCCAAGAAGCACATGAAAAGCTGCTCAACATCACTAATTACTAGAGAAATGCAAATCAAAACTACAATGAGGGATCACCTCACACCGGTTAGAATGGGCATCATCAGAAAATCTACAAACAACAAATGCTGGAGAGGGTGCGGAGAAAAGGGATCCCTCTTGCACTGTTGGTGGGAATGTAAATTGGTGCAGCCACTATGGAGAACAGTATGGAGGTTCCTTAAAAAACTACAGATAGAACTACCATATGACCCAGCAGTCCCACTACTGGGCATATACCCTGAGAAAACCATAATTCAAAAAGAGTCATGTACCCCAATATTCATTGCAGCTCTACTTACAATAGTCAGGAGATGGAAACAACCTAAGTGTCCATTATCAGATGTATGCATAAAGATGATGTGGCACACGTTTACAATGGAATATTACTCAGCCATAAAAAGAAATGGAATTGAGTGATTTGTAATGAGGTGGATGGACCTAGAAATTTTCATACAGAAGAAAGTCAGAAAGAGGAAAACAAATATCGTATATTAATGCATATATGTGGAATCTAGAAAAATGGTACAGATGAACCGGTTTGCACGGCAGAAATAGAGACACAGATGTAGAGAACAAACGTTTGGAAACCAAGGGGGTAAAGTGGTGGAGGGGTGGTGCTGGTGGGATGAACTGGGAGATTTTGATTGACATTTATACACTAATATGTATAGAATAGATAACTTAAAAAAAAAAAAAGGAACCACCGGGTCAAAGGTGATGTCATTTCACCTGGAGGTGTTCCATCTGGTCTGCTTTTAGGAAGACAGTGTGAGGGCTGATTACACCAACCCACCTGGGACTTACACTGGGCTGGGGTTGGGTGGTCACTGCAGCTGCACTCAGTTCACCTTGAGTGACCCATCTCTCTAGGATTTCAAAGCCCGGCAAATGTCTCGCTGGGAGAGCCGCCATTCCTGCTGCAGGCACCGCATGTGAGTGGGACTTTGTCTCTCAAATGCTGGGAGACACAGGAGTTTTGCGTTGCTTTCTGACCCAGCACCGAAGTTTCAGCTCGTCTGGCTCTCATTGCTTTCACTGCTGTCCAAAGGCTTTAAGACTACAAATTTTGTCATTTATTCCACTTTTTTCTACATTTTACAATGATTTACCCTGCTGATATCTACTATATCTTACTTGGAAGTAAAAGTTACAGTGATTTTCAAAAAATACACCTCATTATCTATATCGACTTCCATTGATGACGAACATTACTTGAAGCCAACCATTGAAACAATTAAATAAGTAAAACCCTTGTGTTCCTGGAGAGGCCCTGGAATTCGATGAAGGCTGCATCAGAAAGACTTGATGTGGGAGAAATAGAACATGTCCCGGTGGGGGTCTCTCTGCCTTCCTCCAGGCACTTTGACATGTCCCCATACAGACTGTGTTCCAGGCTCTCTTCTGTTCCGTTCAGCTGTGGGTGCGGAGAAAGTATGAGAAGATAGGTGATGGGAAAGAGTAAAGGGGAAAGATGGGAAAATGCATTGGTGAGGAGAGAGCAAAGATGATGGATGGGCTGTGCTGGAGTATTTTCTCCAGAACTAGACTCAGAATTAAACTTTCCAAAAGGAACCCACAAAGCCTCTCTGTCCATCTGAGGCCAGAGAGCCACCCCACTGTGGCAGTGACTCTGGTCACTCTCCTCCACCCACAGCCCTGGCTGCCCCTCCTGTGCGCCGGGGCCCCGGAAACGGAGCCAGCCACTGATCTGCACACATTCACCTCGTGATGTTTCAGGAGAGGGAAAGACAAGATTCTTGCAAACACCCTGTGCGTCTGCTTGCTAAGCGGGTGCAGAGTGGGAGGTCCCCGCCTGGCACTTGTTAATTGACTGAGAGCCCCGGGAAAGACAAAGGGAAAGCTCGGCGTGGAGGTACCTGCTTGCCTGGGAACTGTGACAGAGACACGGAGGAGCATTTCCCTGTAATCACCAGCCCAGGGAGAGCCATTTGGAGGCAGGAATGTTAACCATCAATCTCCCTGTGCATGCGGTGTCTCTGTTTAATAGCTGATAGAGCGTCTCCAAAGGGCTTTTTAGGCTCTTTGTTTAAAATGACATCTAATGGGCCTGGACTTATCAGTGTCTCTGAATGCATTTTCTGTGCTCTGTCCCCACTGGGGGATTCGGTCCATTCTGATGGATATGTGGAGAATTGATTTTGAGCTTGGAATAATTTAATCCATCAATTTAACATTAATGAATATGCAAAGGGAGTCTCTTTGTGGATGAAAAACAGAAGGGGGACGTTTTTATTAATTTCAAATGGACTTGAGAGATGGAAATAGCCTGTGCTATTATGCTATTATCTGCCATAGAGTCTGGCGATTGGGCCATCGGATGAGCTGTGTAGGTCCCGAGCAGCTTAGACCAGTCCATGGCCATTCGGAGATTCCTGCAGCACGGCAGTCGAAAGCCCTCAGGAATGCAAGGATGTGGCTATTCCCCAGGTCAGGATGAGGGCTTTTCAGGGTGAGACAAGCTGGCATTGTGGCTCTGAGCTCTGAATAAGAGGCCTGAACCCTGAGTGCTGGTGCAGTGTTTAAAATCACATCAAAAGCCCTGGATTGGACAACAGGGTTAAATGATTTCAGATTTCTTTGGTCCCGGAGGTGCGTCAGAACGAAACATTGAACAAAGCTGGGGGAGAACAAAGGCCCTCTCGAGCTCACAAGGCAGCCAGGGAAAGGCAGGGTCCCCAGCCCCACACCGACGTCTGGATGGGCGGCTGAGTCTGCAGCCTGGAGCCCACATGGTGCTTGGGGGTCTGGCCCTGTGCTTCCGCACAGTGGCCAAGAACAAAGCAGCCCAACTGAGAAGGCGGCCGAATGCTTCAGTTACGCTCCCTGAGTCACCCCGCAGCCTTGACTTCTCAAGTTCCCGACCTCTCGAGTGCCCCCTACCTTCTTGCTGTGAGTTCGTGAATGAGATGCCCATGGTTTTGTTCCCTGGAGGCTGGCTAGGGTCCCCCCACGGAGTATCTTCCATCCAGGCTTGTCCCCTTTCATCACAGACACCTCAAAGAGCTCCCGTCCTGGCTTCTCCCTGGAGGCGTGTGGGTTTGGGTAGAAGCCAAGCCTCCTCCAGGGGCCTTCACTCCCTCCAATAACAACCAGCTGTGCATGGATGGGGTCCTGCAATGGGAACAGTGTGCAATCGAACCCCACGGTGTCACGAACCACTATGCACAGATTCACGTAAACTCTGAATAGACGTTGTCTTCTCCGACGTGCAGCAGATATAGAGCAGGTGGTCCCATCACTTGTTGCAAAAATCCATTTCTGCTGCAGCCAACCTGATCACTGTACCTGGCAAGTTTCTTCACTGTAGAGCCCAGAGCAGCCAGCAGATAAGACGTCAGAGTCCTCATTACGTCCAAGTGTATCCGGAGCTGACCCTTCAAGGAAACGGGGATTTAGGGCAAAGGTATGGTTTTTACTCCCAGAGACTTGGAAGGAGAATGTGACCTGTCCAGGTGACCTCCTCAGAGCCCGAGGAGTCATATTCTAATGACATTTATGTAATACATATAGAGTGATGACAAAATTTTCATAATTTCTCCATCCCCAGAATTACTGCTAAGTGACCTTCGTAATGTCATTATTTCAATCACAAAATCTCACTTTCCATGGCTGCTGGTGGAACTGATGGGAACCTGGTCCGCATTATCACTGGTCCCAGTTTCTCTTCTCCTGCTCTATCTTGTCATATCTGTGATAAAGCTCTCTCTACCGCAGGGACCTGGAGCAGCTCAGCGTGTGTGGCCTCCCTCTCACTGGGGGTCTGCAGGGGGCCCCAGACTCAGCTGAGTCTCTGAGCTCCATGGGTCCTGAGGGGTGCCCTCTCCCTGGGTCTTCAGCCTGGTGGTGACCCCAATATGTCACAACTCTGTGTCACATAGGCTGGACCCTTCCAGGTTCAAGGATTTTGCCAGGACATGTGGACAGGTGCAGATGGCAAGGGGGTGGTCTCCCCATTCAAGCCATCCACTCAGGCCAGGCTGCCACGGTGCCTGGGGAGCCCTCACATGCAGTCTGTTCAGAAAAAATGATACTAACAGGCAAAAGCAACATGAACAGCAGGGAGTTCTGACCTTGGTGCGTGTCTGCCTGGCCTGAGCCAGTGGGGGCAGCGTGATCGGGCCTGCCACCCCAGGATCCAGCACCTGGGACAGGCCCCTGGACTCCAGGGACAACACCTGAGCTTTCAGAATCCTGGGCCTTCCCCTCAGTCAAGATGAACCAAATCTTTGGAAAACTGGGCCTCATTTCTTCCTACAAATTGAATGAACTTGGGCTGTGACCAGTGGACCCCACGGACAGTTGGAAGAAACAATAGCAGTTATTACTATGATTAGCAGAGGGTAGAACTGACCTATGTGTACTGGGTGCAGCTCGGAAGTGAAGGGAGGGGGCGCCCTCTTGTTTCCGTGCCCCCCCTTCCCTGCTGTCACTGGGGAGGAACTGGGCAGGGAAGCCCTTCCAGCCGCATTTACTTGGAGGAACCAGGAACCCTGAGTGCCCTATGGCCAAGAACACTCCTGGGACCAGGTGCAGCCTTCCAGGTCCTCGCTCCCCAGCAGCTGCCACTTCACTTAGCAGAATCAAGGAAGTGGAATCCTAGGTTGGGAACAAGAAAGCTGAGAACGGGCCAATTTACGCCACAGAAAATACCCAAGAGGCTCAGCAACCGGTGCACATTTCTCTGGAAATGGGGTTAAGGTGCTCAAATCCAAGGACAGGGCTGAAGGTGGCCTTGAGGAGCAGGTCCTCACACTCTGTCCCACTGGTGATGCCCCACCAGCCCAGGAGATGCTGTTCACTGTCTGCAGTGGGGCATGGGGGGAGCAGGGCCTGGGGCTGGAGGGTGAGAGTTTGGCTGCTTGATGGACTCACCCGAACCCCTAACCACACATGACGGCTGCCCTGGGCCCTGAGGCCTCTGGTAAGGGGTGGTATGTTAGCTTCCTGAGGCTGCTGGAACAAAACACCATAAACTGGCTGGTTTAAAACAACAGAAATTTATTTTCTCATTGTTCTGGAGACCAGAAATTAAGGTGTTGGCAGGAATGTGCACCCCCCGAAGACTCTGGGGGAGGATCCATTCTTTGCTTCTTCCAGCTCCTGGTGGCTTCTGGAATTCCTTAGTGTCCTCAGCTCATGGCCACTCTCTCTTTGTTCCATTGTTACATGGCATTCTCTCTCTGTCTGTCTGTCTTTATCTTCCTTTCTTTTATAAATATACTTGTAATAGCATTTATCACCCACCCAAATAATCTAGGATAATGGCTTCATTTTGAGATTGTTAACTTAATCACATCTGAAAAGACCCTTTTTCCAAATAAAGTAATATTCACAGGTTCTGAAAGTTAGGGTGTGGACATATCTTTGTGGGGGGGGGGGTTCTGTTCATCCCACTACAGAAGGAAATATTCTCTGGAGAATCTCACCAGCCCACGAGGAGAGTCCTGAAGATATGAACATCCAGTGTCCCCAGTAGACTGTTCACTCATTTGCTAAAGCTTCCACTCAGATATTTAGTCCTCACTCTTAATTATGAGCAGATTTTGTCAAATATCTGAGAAAAAACAAAAGAAACAAACATAAATGAGCAGCATAGAGAAAGAGATCATTTGAGGAGAAGGAATCTTTAAAACAACAACAACAACCCTGTCATTAATATTCTCAACAAGTTAAAGAAAGCTGTTGTACTTATGAAACAAAAAGAGAATGCTATGAAAAGGAACATTCAGCAAGACAAAAAGAAAAATTGGAAAAAACTTAAAACAGCAGAAATTTTAAAAAGAATTGAACGATTAGAAGATAAAATTAAGAAACTCACATAAAATAGAGCAAAGAAAAACAAAGACAAAAAGATAGAAAATGAACCAACATTTAAATAATAGGAGTTCAGAAAAAGAAAAAGAAAAACTAGAGAAAGAGAGGGAAAACAGAGGGGATGAAATCATCAATGAACTAATTCAAGAAAATTTCCTAGAATATTTGGTATTGCAGAACAATGGGTGAAATAGATTCTGATCAAGGCACGTCTTTATAAGTTTCAGAACTCTGGGAACAAAGAGAAGGTTCTGTAAAGGAAAGACTAAGAACAAGGATGGTTTCAGAACATTTTCACTGCAACACCAAAAACAAAAAGAATGTGGAGAAATGCCTTCAAAGTTCTGAAGGAAATTCTATACCCAGCCCAACTCTCATACAGGTATAAGGAAAGAATCAAGATATTTCCCTTATAAACAGTCTCAAAACATTTATTACCCATGCACTCTTTTCCAAAAAGCTACTGCAGGATATGGGCCACTGAAACAACAGTGCCAAGGAGGGGGCAAAGGACTCCACCCTGGAGAAGGGAGAAGGCTGATCCCCCAATGGCAGGTGTTCCTGGTGTGTGTGATAATCCATCCAGATGGGAGAGGTCTGAATCTAGAGAGAGCCCCATTGCTCTTGAATGATCTTTTTACCTGAGGATGGAAAGTCCAGGCGAGCCTGAATACCATGTATGGATGCAGCTCTCACACACTCCTCCAGTCCTGCCCCTGGGTCAGTAGGGGACACTCATTACACTCCACCCAATGTCTGAGAGCTTGGGAAGGCCACGGTGGTTACAGTGCTGCCAGGTACCTAGTACCTGCTCCAATGAGAGACCAGCAGCACCCTGACCATGTTTGGTAAGCCCCCAGTTCATTGCTGTGGAGCCAAGGGCCTCAAGCTGGTGTGGGTTCCCTCAAGACACTGGAAGCAGGTACACATAGCTGTGTCTTTCCAACAGTTACAAAAGTGAGATATTTTTGTATGCTTTCCGAAAGAAAACAACCCAGATTGTAGGAGTTCAGGCTTCATGAGTCCTAGCTGCCTTGTGCTCTCAGGGCAGCTGAAGCCACCTAGGTGTACAGACCCTGGCGGTCAGCCACCCTTCTCTGGACCTCGTCTCACAAGGGCAACCTCACTCTGGCCATGAACAGAGGGAGGCCTACATGCTACTCAGTGCTTCAAAATTAAAAGATTATTTTTTTTGGAGACACATGCTATGGCAATTAGACTATAAGTGAAAAGCAACAGAATAGAAATAACCAGATAGAGACTATCAGTTCTGGCCAAAATGGAGTAACAAGAACTAGATTTATTCTCCTGACTGAAATAACAGACAGGCCGACAACATGTGAGACAATGGTTTACAAGACACTAAACATCATGTTGCAAAGGTTGGAGGCCTGTGAGCAGCAAGAAGCAAATGAGTTGAACCCTGAGATTCCTTCAGCTTACAGGTTGGAGTCTGTTTGCCAGCTGTGATGTGAGGTAGGGACCACAGGCATAGCCCAATGGGCGAGGGCATAGGAGACGGAGCTGAGAGTCTGTGCAGATGAAACACTGAAGTTTTCAGGAGGACTGGAGAAAGAGAGATGAGGAGAGAGGACTCCTGAGACCTGCACGAGGTCTCCACTGAGTACCCAGCGGAGTACTGATCAGAGCATGGAGAAAACTGCAGGAGGCCAGGGAAGAACCTCTTGAAAGCTTTGAGGTGAAAGGTCAGATGCCCATGCAGGGCTATGGAAACTGCCCGTTCCCACCAGGCAAAGTTGGAAATCCCAGGACTTATGGGCATTAGGCAGAGGTAACACAGAAGAGTGTTACCTCCATAGTGGAGAATGATTGGTCCTTGATTGGAGACTGCTCAGGTCTTGCCTAACACATCCGAAAGTGGGACCCTGAAAGATCAATATGTTCCAAGAAAAGTCAACTTTGTCCTTGAGCAGAGCTCAAGAATATTTATAGAAATACAAAAATGCCTATCACCCAGCATAACAAAATTCTCAATAACTGGCATCCTATTATGGGTTAAATTGCCTCCCCAAATTGATATGTAGAAGTCCTATGGTTTCTCTTCTTTGTTAATATTGTGAGTTACTTTGATGCATTTTTAGTGTTAAATCAATCTGGCATGAACTTGGTTATGACGTATTATTGTTTTTATATGCTGTTGGGCTTAACTTGCTAAAATTTTGCTTGTATTTTTTACATCCACATCAATGAGAGATTATTTTCCTGTAGTTTTTTTTTTTTGGTAAGACTTCGTACAGTTTTGGTGTCAGAATAATGCTGATATGAAATGAGTTGGGGAAAAATTCTCTCCTCTTCAATTTTCTGGAAGGATTTGTGTAGAAATCCTGTAGAAAGGAGTACCAAATCCTCCTTAAAGATTTGGTAGAATTCACCTATAAAGCCACTCTGGAAGACAGCATAGAAATTTATTCAAAAGTTAAGCACACACCTACCAAATGATCCAACTATTTCACTCCTAGGTATTTATCCAAGAGAAACCAGAGCACAGATATACACAAAAGCTTGTATATAAATGTTCAGAGCAACTTTATTTGTAATAGTTCAAATTAGAAACAAAAAATGTCCATCAATAAGTGAATGCACAAGCAAACTAGGATATATTCATTACCTTGATTGTGATAATGATTTCATGATTATATACATCTATCAAAATGTGTGAAGTTGTACATTAGATATGTAAGTTTACTGTATGTCAATTATACTTCAATAAAGTATTATAAAATAAAACACAGTAATATACATAACTGAAAAAAACACATATACTGCAAGCAAAATAGTACTATATACTTCTCTAAATGGAAAAAATATAGCAATAGAAAGAAAACTTTGATAGATGAGTTAAATAGCAGAGATGACACAGATGAAGAAAGAATAAGTAGACTAGAAGAAAAGCCTGGAAAAATTACCCAGAATGTAACAGAGTCAAATAAATAAAAAATGTGAATAGAGTTCGGCAGTTACCAAAGGTAGAATAAGAAGGCCTAACGTGTTATTAGTTGGAGCTCACAAATGAGATAAGTATGAGGATGAGGGAGAGGCAACATGGAGAGAGCTAATAGCTGAGAATCATATAAAATTGATGAGAAACATGAATTCTTAGACGCAGAAGCACAAATCCAAAGCAAGGTATATGAACAAAAATCTGCACCTAAATGCAAGACAGTGAAATTGAAAGACAAATAGAAGATCTTAAAAGTATCTGGAGGAAAGACTGATATAAACCAAAGAACGACTACAATTAGACTGACATCTGACTTCTCCATAGCAAATATGCAAGCCAGGAAACAATGGAATTCCATCTTCAAAGTGCTGAGAATTGTCAACTTTTTGTATACCCAGAAAAACTATCTTTCAAGACCTTTTCAAGTTTCATCTTAAGAATGAAAAGAGTTTTCAGACAAATGTACATAATGAGGTAAAGCCCAAAGTTAACTTCTCTGAAATGATTTTCTCAGCCTCTCAAAATTCACCATTGCTACGCTGTCCTTCAACCCACCAGTGCTGTTTAGACTATCTTCTCTTCTTCTTACAACGTATCCCAGAGACCTTATCATTTTAAACTCACTGATGTATCTCAGTTGCTTTATTTGTGGGTAAAGAATGAAGAGAGAGAATTATGTCAAGAATGTGTATATATTTGGGTGCACTTTCTGAATCCTCTACCTCAATACTTGTATCTCTCAGGGAGAAAAAAAAAATTTCCAGGGAAAATTGAGGGTACAAAATGGGAACTCCTTTACTCCCCGCAAATGCTCTAGACACACCTAAATTGTTTTCCATCTCTGTTTGCTCTCCTTCCTTCAAGGTTCAGAGAAAGAATTGCAACATGTGTTCGAGTTTGGTGCCTCTTTGCCTGCTCGTCTCATGTGTGTCTGACCCTTCTCAGCACTGAAGTCCCACTTCTCCCTCTGCTGGTGGAGATGTTCCTCATCCAGTCTTGCAGGTCAACCCCTACACACCTTTCAAGACTATGCCTAAGGGTCCCTTTCCTTATTAAGGCTTTTGGAACATCTCTCCTTGTGCTGCAGTGGGGTTTCCTCTGTGGGCTGACTGCCCCCTGTAAGGCCTGGGTCGTGGCCACTCTGCTCTGTTACTGGCGTGCATGTTTTCATTTGTCCCTCTCCCTTCATCCAACTGGGGCTTCCTTTGGGCAAGAAGCATTTGCTTCCTCTGCAGCCTTGGTGCCCCCTGCAACATCTGGCATTGACGTTACTGGATGCCTGGGGAATGTGAGAATAAGTTAATGAGCCTTTCCCCCCTCTTACAGCTACACTTCTGGACTGCTGTGTGACGAAGCACTGAAACAGAGTGTGAGGTTCTGGAAGGACCAGGAGACTTTGTCGAAGAGGACAAGGTGCTGGAGTGGTTTAGGCTGAAGAGCCATGTTCAGACACTGGCGGCAGGGTGCTCAGCCTGCAGTCTCAGAGCAGGATCTTCTAGGAGCTGTTAGCCTGTGTAACGATGAATTAGATGACCTCCAACTTCTCCATCCAATGTGGGAGTAACTGAATCTCCCTGAAATGCTTCCAGCATCATTTCACTCATTGCTCACAAACCTCCAAAAAGGCTGCATTGCCTTTCTAATCAAGCCCCGATTTTATAAATGCCCTTCATTGAGTCACTGTATCCCCATTACTTACAGGTAAGCAAGTCCTGTCCTGGTATCCTCTTGTCTCGTGCCCACATGTCCGGCTGTTCTGATTGTGCCCAGGATGTGCCCAGCACCTAGACCATGCTGCCTCACCTGTTATGAATCTTCTGTTGAAGTAACCCAAAGATTTCCAGGTTGGAGTGTCCAAACTGAAGACATGATTTTCAGGCTTTTAGCTGGGAGAAGACTTGAATCTGTGTCCTGAAATGGAAGAGGATATTCCAAAAGTGTCAAGTTCTCCACCACTGGAAACGTCCAAGTAGAGAGCAGGCAACCGTTTTCCATATGTGCCTGAGAAAATGGTGTATTTCATCTCCTGGAAGCCTCCTGACACCCAGTTTCTGAGTTCCCGTCGGTCTCAGCACCTGCTGGCTCAGATCCATCGGTCAGGTTCCCATCGTTCGCGTGTGACCTTGGATGTCCCTGCTTCTTCTTTGCTGCTCAGAGAGCCCGTTTGCATCTTCATCACAGCCCCTCCCCCGTGGTCTGCCCACACTGCACCTGCTCCTCTAGCAGAGCCTCCGTTGTCTGAGTTCCCGACCCCTGCAGGCTCACAGCTGACCCCAGAGCAGTGCGCGGCATAGACCCTCCGTAAATCCCCAGGGCAGATGGGAGGGGAGGAGAGCCAGAGAGAGAGAAGGTAGGAGTGAGCCCCAGGGCCCAGCCGCAGCCTCGACACAGCTGGAAGGGCAATGGTTTCTGCCCCTTCTTCGCCATCACCTTCTGGAGGAACAGGCTTTTGGGGACAATTATGTCAAACCTTACTTCCTTATATATTAGTTTCCTTCCATTTCTGATACACTATATGGTGATTTAAAACAGCAGTTTACAGTGAAATTCATTTACAACAACACCATCCATTGTGATCACAATGTCATACATTTATGTTTTAAGTAATTTTTAATGCTTGTAGCAGCTGGGGCCCTGAAGTGTGGAAATAGCTAACATTTTTCACCCTGTGCAGCCTAGGGAGAAGAATCGTTGCTCTTTAATTATACAACCACCGAAGACAGTATGCAGAGTGGAGCAGATATAATTGCAAAGTAAGAAATGATTGGCCAGGACCATAGCCGAGATGTTAAATGAAGACACAGAGATGCCGGGACGCCGCAGGTAAAGCCTGGAGGAGAAATGAGCATCCTCCAAATTAATAAGCAGCTGTAATTGTAAGTCAATTGATTAAAAAAGGAAGCAGTGTTAGGAAGACGGGATTATACACAGGGTGAAATACTGCCCTCTAACCCAAAAGAGCTGGATCTAAAGGGTAAAGATTGATTTCTGCTTGTAGATAAGGGAAGTGCTAACGCCTCCGTGCTCAGGCTTGCACGAGTGTCCAGGGTGCAGCGACGTGACAGTCCTGAGTGGCGCTGATGGGGGGTCACCTGTGCCCTCCACGTGTCCCCAGGTCTCCGAGGGAATCGTGCTAAGATAAATTGACACAGACCTATGTTACCTCCCACCCCCACCGGAACACCCTCTAGGAGCTTCAGAATTGGGGGAAGGAGAAAAGGAGCTTGAGGAAACCCTGCTGATGGCCCAGATGAGCTCTGCCCAAACTCGCAGTCTCTCTGCCTCTGTTTCTCTCCCTCTGCCCGCCTCCTTCCTTCCCACCCCCTCCGTCTGGGCACCATCTTGAACAGTGCACAGCTGGCTCGGTTTGTCCCCCCCCAGAGCACCCGGCTAGGTTCTCCATGATGGCTCCTGACACAACTGGGGTTCAGCACTTCCCGCTGAGTGGAGGACACTCCTCTGTCCCGGGTTCATAGACCCCGCTGTCCAGCAGAAATGTAACACGAGCTACGTGTGCAATTCTAGTGAGAAGAAACAGGTGAAATCCATTTAAAGAATATATATTTTTTAACCCGATATATTCAGAATAAGATCGTCCAGCATGTACTTGATGGACAATCGTTACTGAGCTATTCTACACCCGTAACGTTTTCTGCAGCCAGTCTTTGGGAGCCAGTGGCTCTCGGTTCAGACCAGGCGTGAGTCACATGCTGGGCGCACTGCATGTTGACGGCGCGGGTCCAGGCGCCGGGCCGGTTGCTGCTTCGGATGAAAGCAACCCAAGGCGGTGTGATAGACGGTCCCTCCTGTGTCCCAGAAAGCCATCAGAGTGCAGAGAGCGGCAGCCACAGCAATCCTCAAGGGAGGGTGTGGGTGAGGGCCCCGCAGGCCTGGTCAGGACTGACCTGTTCCGTCCCGGTAGGGCCCCCCCCCCCTCCTGCATCCCTGATCCGTCTGTGCTGGGTTCTCATCTACACCTACCTGGTCTGAGTCTGAAGCAGCAGACAACGGTGCAAAGGGCCCTCCCGCCAGCCCCCTGGAGGAGTGACTTTTGACTAAGGACCTGAGGGGAGTGGGGGCCGTGGGATTCCCGAGGGGGCGAGGCCGTGTGGACCCCCTCCTCTCTGGGAGCCCCCTGGTGCTTGGGTGTCCCTCAGCAGCGAGGTCCCCGTGCAGCCTCCATCTCTCGGCCTCCACTCCCGCTGTGTTTCAGGGCAGGACACCTCGGGGTTGAGGCTCCTCTGACTCTGCCCTGAGACTGGCCGCTCTCCACCCCACCACCTGGTTCTTGTCGGGACCCCAGAGGCTCACCCGCGCAGCAGGCCCTGCGGGGACGGCGCATGCCCGTCGTCAGCAAGTCTGGCTTTTACGGCCTCCTCCCTCCCCTGTGCAGACCCTGCCAGGAGCCAAGAGCCCCTCAGGGGCGGGTTTGGGTGCGAATTCTGCTGCCCGATATCAGCAAGTAAAGGTCCTAACAATGAAGGAGAACAAGTGTCCAGCAGGAAGGGATGCCTTGTTCCCAAAACATCCCTTTCCTTTAAACATTTTTAAAATTCCTAAGTTTTAAGTGTTTGTTTAGTGGGTGGTGGAGAGAGAAATGGGCTGAGAACTTGAGCGCTGGTGAGGGTGTCAGAGGGGAAAATCAGCCTGAAGTTAGGCAAATGGTCCGAAGGGCACATTACACTCAGGTCCGCTTGGGTCCCCAAAGCCCTGCGCCTGCTCGGGTCCTGGGCACGGACGGGAGCCTTAGGTTTTGCATGAAATTGTTTCAACGTGGCTGCTGTGTAGACAGAGAAAAAGCTGGGTCCTGGCACCCTGGTCTCGGACATCCAGCCTCCAGCGTGTGAGAGAAATCAGCGCCAGTTGTTGAGGCCGCCCCCCTGTGGGGCTTTGGTCACGGTGCCTGGACTGGTGAATTACCGAGTCAGGAGACACAGTACATATGTTCCGGTGCGTTTCCGCTTGAGCGGGGTAGGGCGTGGGATTTAGCATCCAAGGAAAAAAAATCGAATTCTCCAGACGCAGAGCTGAGTCTTTTTCTCACAGTAGAATACTTCCCAGGAGAAGTGCGGTCTGTACTTGGGTGAGGGTCTCCCCTGCATCCCCTCGGGTTTTCCTCATGTGTGGCCTACGGGATGGGACATGCTAGGGAAGGAGCTGCCGTGGCCTCAACGCTGAGGGGGCCGGCGGAGACCCCAGTCTGGGGTTCTGGGTCCAGGCCCCCCCCCCCACCGCCTCTGCAGCCTCTCTCAGTGTCTGGGGCTCTTGTTTGAAGCAGACATGATGCCGGGAGCCCAGACACCCAGACCAACGGGCCATGGAGGGGGGCCGGTCTCCCCCCTGAAGGGGTCCCGAGTCTCTGGACTCTGAGCTTGGGGGTGAGAGCATCCCGGGTCTTGGCGTCCAGCAACCGTTTCCTGACCGGGACCTTTACAGGAGCAGGAAATAACTATGGGAGATGGTTTGGGCTTTCGTGGAGCAAAAACTACCAATATAGGGTAAAAAAATGAAAATTACTCTTAGATCCGCATGGTAAACTCTATCACTTGTGTGACGATTGAGCATTTTGGTCCTGGGCAGTTTATTTGGGTGATTTCAGCCTGAACACCCACCAATTGCCAAAGGGACCCACGGACCCCAGTGGCTGAGCGCCCCGCAGCCCACAGCCTGGATGAGAACGTGAGGACGTGGGCCCCTCCCCACGGCCCTCCACCCACAGGCGAACCGGCCGAGCCCACTGCTCTGACTTGTTAAGCACTTGGTCACCCAGACCTCCCTGCCTGACTCTCGCCAAGTGGGCAGGTCTCAGAAATAGACTCTGATCCGTCTCTGACAGGTGCTGGTGGGGGGCAGGACCCCCCGAAGCCCTGCCTCCTGTCGAGGTCTCAGCTCGGTGTCAAGGCCACACGGATAATTTGCCTTCACCGTAATATTTGTGAGAAGGAAAGAAAAAGCATGCTTTGGATGGCTCCATCCCGCTCCCCATGGGGTCACTGTGGGGTAAGCCTGCCCTCTGTGGTCTGAGCTGGTGAGAAACTCGAAAACCTCCAGCCCGGAAATCCTGGAGCAGTTCTGTCTGGTGAAAATCCCAGCAACCACAGCTCCCCTCCGTGGCCCCAATACAGCGGCTCAGAAGAGTGCTGGAGTAACAAGGGAAGAGGGGCTGAAATAAAATCAGCCCAGCGTAGAGTCTTCCGGTGGCCCTTCCTCGGGCATTGGTCAGCCAAGGAGGAGCGTCTGCTTTTCGTACAGTTCCACCTTGCGGTGCGTCCTGTGCTTCGGAGGACGCTCAGCCAGGAGTGTGCCAGGCAGACTGAGGGTTCGGTGGAGATCTTTGCACCAGGCGCTGGGAGTGGGGCCTCCACGTACCCTCGTAACCACAGCGGGAAGTGCTACCAGCTCAGCGAGAGGGCTGCGTGTGCTCCGGAGCTGGTATGTCCTGTCCCCCTCCCCTGGCTTGGGTTACGTGAATCTGTCTGGAACGCTAAGAGTCCAAGAGTAGACACACACTGCGTGTAATAGTGCAAAACCCAGACCAGTCTCAAGTGTCTCTTGAGAATTCCACTACTGTATTGGAAAGGGAATAATAAATGATCGCAAAGCATTCTTTGCTTTATAAAAGAACACCATCTGAGTGTTGCACCTGGGATGGAAGACCGAGGGGCCTGTTCCTCTCTGTCACTGCCGGCCGTTCCAGTCTCCTGCTGTCGTTGATGTATGCGGCGCCGGGATAAAGGACGCGCGCACAGCCCCACGGCTGCGTGAAGACACATGACGGCGGATCCCCCTTATCTGCATGTGCAGGCCGCCCAGATCCATCACTGCACGCGCAGCCCAGCTCTGGGCCCGGCCCGCTGGAGGCCGGTCGGCGGACGGACGGACGTATTCTCGTCAAATGCAGCTGGGTTCCACTTAGGAATTCCTGCTGTGGGGCAGGGGCAAAGTATCTATAATAATTTTAAGGACATTTCCCAAATGTTTATTTAGATAAAAGATGGATAACAGTAAAACTCCCAAACCTGCAGCCTGATAACTAGGTTTTATTAATGACCTGCCATTCGCTAGGGCTGGATAATTAAAGGTTTTCCCCCCAAAGGAAGAGAGTGGACAAATTTATCTGATGGTTGGATAACCGGGGACACTGGTTGGAAACTATTGATATAATCAGAGCTCATTCGATTTGCTCGGGACAGCCGTCCTATCAGCTAATTTCACCTGTGAATACTTAATTATCCTTGGAATGCATATGGGCGCCCCATTAATAAAATGTGACTATGTCATCGCTTCTTTGTCACCCGCATGTGCCTTTTATCTCCTGCATCGCCTTCTTAGTCTTCCTTTCCTTTTTTTTTTTTATTCCTTTCCACTCTCTCTTCTAAAAAAATGAGGCTTGGGGAGACGGATGTGGGCTGTGTGACTCCTGTGCTGTGTACAGAGGGTGCGTGGCTGGGCGGACCTGAGCTTGACGGAGCTCAGAACGAGGTCTGGACCAGGTGGGGGCATTGAGGCAGGGCCCTCGTGACCAAGCCTGCCTGCGGCTGGATGCGGAGGTGGGCGCCAGGCTCAGGGCCCCAGCAATGGACGTCTCGTGGCCAGACCGGCAGGGTGCTGCCGTCCAGGAGCACCTGGTGGGGGCTTGGAAGCCTCCTCCCAGCCCAGCTCCGGTACAGGCTCCTCCTGTGACCCCGGGAAGGCTGCAGCCTCGTCACCATGGATACACCTGCACACAGGGACCTGCTTATGTCCTCACTGGGCTTGGAGTCCTGGGTCATGACCTTGAGAGGGTCATTAATTTCTCTGACTTCCCATTTTCTCAGATGTAAAGTGGGGATGATGTTCCTTTAAAAGGAACAGACGTAAAAGGCATCTGGAAAGACACCCGGGAGAAGGGAGGCCCCGAGGCCAGGGGTGGGGGATGGAGGGGGCGGGGTGGGGGCCTCCTGCCTCTTCCCAGGCACCCCGAACATCTCCAGCAGATGAATAATGGGGAGCAGGTGTGGCCCGTCCGTTCACTCCCTCGGTGATTTCATGGACCCGCATGGAGTGGGGCGACCTCAGCTTTACCCACACTTGACTCTCAGGGCTGTGTCTCTGGGACAATGGCAGTGCTGGGCTTCTGGGAGGACATGTGTGGGACCCCTGCTTCCCCAGGCTTGTGGCTCGGCTCAGAGCGCAGGCGCAGCGACGGGGCGTGAACCGGCTGGACCTTCGTGTGGGGACACCCCTCACTGGTGAAGCCGAGGTGCCCAGAGAGGAAAGGGCGCGGGGAGAGGGGAGTCCTGCTGAAGGGGGTGGGGCGCGCTGGTGGGTGAGCATGGGCCCTGGGTGCCCGGCTGGTGCCCCTCACAAACCGGGGCAGGGACGAGGCCCCGAGAGGGCGGCCGTGCTGCCCCACCATCTCTTGGACCTCCTTTCTGTTTCGCCCAGTGTCCCCACAGGGCTGACGGTTCCCTGCCTCAGGCAGAGCCCTCTCTTCCTGACGTCCATCCATGTGCCCTGCATGGTGACAGGTGTGCAGCAGGTGTTGGATGAACCTATGATCGGCAGGGGAAAAACTTCCCCCCCAATCCCATCCCCCGCCGTCCCCGCCTCCACCCGCCCAGCTGCCAGCATCCTGACTGCCCCGTCGGCCCCCAACCAGGTCCAGGCTCCACCTGTGCTGACTTGGTTATCCGTCCCCCTCCCACCTCCATGACAGGCTCTGGAGGGTAGATGTCGGGGCTCCTGCGCCCCCGCTCTGCCTGCTGGGCCGTGGGGTGGCCACGCTTGCTGCCCTGGCCTTCTGGGCCACCACTGTCGTGTGGCTCTGGCTCTCCCACTTCCGCGTCTGGAGCACGGCACCACTGCCCACTACTGCTCTCTCCTGCCAATCCTGCAGGTGCCCCCCTTGGAGAGCCCACTCCCCCACCCCACACTGTCCTCCATTCAGGCAGAGACCCTCCTGCTTCTGCTCCTGCCTCCGACCTCCCACCCAGCAGTGGTGGGCCTTGGTCCCTCTACCCCAGAGGTCACTCGCTCACTGAATGCCCCAGTTGCTCCCTCAGCACCTGGGATGAAGTCCACAGTCCTCATCCTGACCCACAGGGCCTCGCAGGCCCTGCCCTGTGTCCCTTCCTCCCCTTACTTCCTGGGACCCCAGCAGCTCCAGGGCCTTTGCTTGGCCACTCCCTGCTGTGCCCTACTGTGCAGACCAGCCCGCTGGCCCCCAGCGCTCTCTGCAGAGGGACCCTCAGCCCCCAGAGCAGCCCCTTGCCACACTGGACCACATGGCTCTTAATCTTCACCGTGAGCGTATCACTTCTCTGACATCTGCATGTGAGTCGAGTGGGCACTTGCTGCTGTGTCCCCACACGGAGCTGGTGCCCCATGAGCACAGGCTGGAAGAATGAGCACTCTGTCATGAGGGTGTCTTACTCTGGGACCTCATGGGGAGAGTCTGGGTGACATGGTCCAAGGAGCCCAGGCCTCCTCCAATAGCCCTGTCCTTGCTTCTCCCTTGGAGACAGGAGCCCTCCAAGGGACCAGGTGGGAGCCACTCCCATCTGCACACCTAGTAACAAGCCTGTCATTTGTGGACCCAGGTGCAGAGATTGAAGTGGACCCTTGTTCCAGCACCAGCCCTACTGACCAAGGACTTGGAGGAGGTCCTGCTCACCCTGGGACCAGATCACAGGACAGGATCCTGTGACAGGATCCATGCCTGCCCAAACCCCTGGTACTAGACATGCAAGGGGGACATGACTAGACATGTCACTACGAGTGACACCAAAGGAATACAGACGGTTGTAAGAGACTACTGCAAACAATTACATGCTGATAAATTGAAACTAGTAGAGATGGATACATTCCTAGAGACATACAACCTACCAAGGCTGAACCATAAAGAAACAGGAAATCTGAACAAATAATGAGTATGGAGGTTGACGTGGTAATCAGAAGCCTCCCAACAAGGAAAGCCCAGGACCATATGGCCTCACAGGTGAATTCTACCAAACATTTAAAGAATTAATGCCAATCATTCTCAGACTCTTCCAAATAATTGAAGAGCAGGGATCACCTCCAAGCTCATTTTACAAGACCAGCATTACCCTGATAACAAAGCCAGGTAAGGACAGTATAAGAAAATAAATTATGGGGCAATATCTCTGATGAACATGGTGCAAAAGTATTCATCTAAATATTAGCAAACCAAATCCAACAGGATTTTAAAAGGATCATACACCATGATCAAGTGGGATTTGTCACTGGGATGCAGAGATGTTCAATATGCACCACACTGACAGAACGAAGGCCAAAAATCGTCTGATCATGTGATCATCCCAGTAGATGCAGAAAAACCATCTGACAAAATCAAACATCCTTTCATGACAAAAATTATCAACAAATTGGCTATAGAAAAAAAGCACCTCGGTATAGTAGAGACCATAAATGACAAGCCCGCAGCTAACATCCTACTCAGTGATGAAAAACTGACAGCTTTTCCTATAAGATCAGGAATAAGACAAGGATGCCCACTCTCACCACTTCTGTTCAACAAATTACTAGCAGTCCTAGCCAGAGAAATTAGGCAAGAAAAAGAAATAAAAGAAAATAAATATCAGACACAAAAAAGTTGAATTGTCTGTTTTCAGATGACATAATTTTATATATAGAAAATCCTAAAAACCCCATCAAAAAGGCTATTAGAATTAATAAATGAATTCAGTAATGTTGCAGGATACAAAATCAACATACAAAATCAGTTGTGTTTCTATACAATAGCCAAGAACTATCTGAAAAAGAAATTAAGAAAATAATCCCTATTACAGCAGCATCAAAACGAACAAAATACTTAGAAGCAAATTTGACCAAGCAGGTGAAAGATCTGTGTACTAAAAACTACATGACTCTGATGAAGGAAATTGAAGAGACACAAATAAATGAAAGATATCCTGTGCTCATGGGTTAGAGGAATTAATACTGTTAAAATGTCCATACTACACAAAACAATATGCAGATTCCATACAATTCCTATCAAAATTCCAATGGCATTTTTCATAGAAATAGAAGAAATACTCCTAAACTTAGTATGAAACCACAAAAGACCCCAAATAGCCAAAGCAATATTGAGAAAGAAGAACAAAGCTGAAGGCATCGTGCTCCCTGATTTCAAACTATATTACAAAGCTATAGTAATAAAAACAGTAGGCACTTGCATAAAAACAATGACATACACCAATGGAAAAGAATAGAGAGTGCAGAAACAAGCCCATGTGTATACAGTCAATTAATCTTTGATAAGAGAGCCAAGAACACTCAATGGGGAAAGGATAATCTTTTCAATAAGTAGTGCTGGGGAAACTGGATATCCATATGTAAAAGAATGAAATCAGTTCCTTATTTATACCACTTACAAAAATTAACTCAAAATGGATTAAAGACTTAAATATAAGACCTGAAATCATAAAACTCCTAGAAATAAACTCCTAGAACTCTTTGACCTAGGTCCTGGCAATGAGTTTTTGGATCTGATACAAAAAGCATAGGCAACAAAAGAAAAGTAAACAAGTGGGACTGTATCTAACTAAAAAAAATGCAGAGCAAAGGAAACATTCAGTAAAATGAAAAGGCAACCTACAGATTGGGAGAAAATATTGGTAAACCATGTATCTGATAAAGGGTTAATATGGAAAATATGTAAGGAACTCATACAACTAGCAAGACAAACTAATAAATAACCCGGTTAAAAAAATGGGCAGAAGATCTGAATAGACACTTTACCAAAGAAGACATGCCAAAGGCCAAAAGACACATGAAAAGATGTTCAGCATCACTAACTAGCAGTGAAGTGCAAATCACGACTGCAATGGACTCTCCCTCACACCTGTTAGAATGACTATCATCAGAAAATAATGTGTTGGCGAGGATGTGAAGAAAAGGAATCCTCATGTACCGTTGGGTGGAATGTAAATTGGTGCAGCCACTATGGGAAAACAGTATGGTGCTCCTCAAAAAATCAGAAGCAGAACTATCGAAAACAGAACTATCGTACGATCCGGCAATCCCGCTTTTGGGTATATATCCAAAGGAAATGAAATCAGAATCTCAAAGAGATATTTGCACCCCCATGTTCATTGCAGCATCTTTCACAACAGCCAAAATATGGAGTGTCCATCGATGGAGACAGAAACTGTGGGAGATTATATACCTATTATACAATACGTAATATATTATATTGTATATATAATGGCAACATGAATGAACCTGGAGTATATTATGTTAAGTGAAATAAGCTAGACACAGAAAGACAAGTACAGCATGATCTCACTGATACGTGGAATCTAGAAAAGTCAAACTCACAGAAACAAAGAATAGAATCGTGCTTGTGAGGAGGTGGGGAAATGGGAGGGTACAGACCTTTAGTTACAATATGAATAAGTTCTGGGGTTCTATTGCACAGCATGGTGATTACAGTGAATAATAACATAGGGCTTCCCTGGTGGCGCAGTGGTTGAGAGTCCGCCTGCCGATGCAGGGGATACGGGTTCATGCCCTGGTCCGGGAAGATCCCTCATGCCGCGGAGCGGCTGGGCCCGCGAGCCATGGCTGCTGAGCCTGAGCGTCCGGAGCCTGTGCTCCACAACGGGAGAGGCCACAGCAGTGAGTGGCCTGCGTACCGCAAAAACAAAATAAAATAAAAATAATAATATAGAGCATACTTGAAATTTGCTGAGACAGCAGACCCTGAGTGTTCTCACCACACACACACAGTGGTACCCAGGCGAGATTATGGATGCGTTAACTCACTTGATGGCGGTAATCCTGCGGCAGCATATACAGAGATCAAATCATCACGCTGTGCACCTCAAACACACACAAGGTTTACTTGTCAATTACACCTCCGCAAAGTTGCAAAACCATTTATTGCTCCTGACTCTGGTTGGCAGCTGGGTCTGGACTCAGCTGGGTGGCTTCTGCTGGGCGCAGCAGCCCCTGGTGTAGCTGTGGGTTGGAGCTGTGGGTTGCCCCGTGTCGGGGCACCTGGCTCACGTGGCTGGTTCACATGGCCTTTCACCGTGACGCAGGTCTCTCAGGGCTGTGCAGTTGGCTTCTGGAGAGGGCCCTTGGGGTTGGGGGTTCTGCTCGCTCTCTTGGACCCCAGGGTCCCTCGATGAGGGCTTGGCTGCCATGTCATGAGGGCACTCAAGCAGCCCTGTGGAGAGGGCCACACGGCGGGAACCGAGGCCTCCAGCCAAGGACCAGCTGCAAGCACGTGAGTGAACGCCCTGGGCAGTGGGTGCCCCGGCCCCAGGCAAGCTCTCAGATGAGACCACAGCTCCTCCTGTGTCTTCTTCACAGTTTCATGGGGGATCCTGGGACAGAGCCAACTAGCTGAGCTTTCCCTAGGTGCTGACCCACAGAAAGGATGTGAGAGAGGTAAATGTTTAGGGTTGATTTAAACTGCTAGGTTTTGGGTACTTTGTTATGTTGCAGAGATCCCTGATATCCCCTCCAACCATCCGTGCCCCACTGGGCACTGCCTCTGAACCACGGGCAGCACTCTTGCACCCCCTGAGCTATTCTTCCTGAGTCTGAAGAAAATGTTTTTTAACAGCTCTGTATTCGGACACAAGCGTCAGTGCATTTCGTACCAGACTATTTGCCCATAGGAGCTCGGGAGCTGGCCTCACCAGGCGGCACCTGTCTCCCTGACCTTTCCTGCAGAGAAGCTTGGGGTAAGGCCAGGGGAGTGCAGGTCCATTGGCTTCTGGCCCCTCAGGTGCTCATGCCAGCAGGGCCATCACCGCTTACCCACATTTGGGGTGTGAGTCGTGGCCCTCGTAGGGACGGGCGCCGAAAGACGAGACTATCCGGTCGCAGTGTTTTCTTCCCCTGCCTCAGTTGTACAGGTCATCTGATCTAGGGTTACTAAGCAAAACACAGAACCCCCAGTTAAACTGGAATTTCACTTAAGCAGCAAATACTTATTGTTGTTGTTTTTAGCATACGTATGTCCCATCGATATTTGGGACACACAGCCTGCAGAACTATTTGCTGCTGGTCTGGGAGACCTGTCTTGTGGCTGTTGCCCTCGTTTGCTTCTGCTGCCCCTGCGGCCCCTGGGGATCGCACCTTTGGGGGAGCCTGCAAGCTTAGCCCCACTGTGGAGCATTCAGCCTCCTGCTCAGAGGCACACAAGCGTTCCTTCAGAGCATGTATCTGACACTTCAGAACTGCTTTGACAAGGCCCAGGGTCCCACTGGACGCCCCTGCACAGGAGGGATGAAGGAGGGTTACCTCCTGGGGCCCGACCGCTTCGACCTCACGGGGCTGGCCTTCCCAGCATCCCTGTACAGGCGGCGCTCACATTCACTCCATGATCTTGGCCTGGCCCCTCCCTGGGCTTCCAAGTCTCAGCTGAGAAGGGAGGGGCCGACTGGGTGACCCTTAGTGTCCCTTCTTGTTCTACAACCTTCTGCGTAAATAGTCTTCATTTGAGGAGCTGTCCAGGAGCGTGCAGAGGTACTAACGGGAACCAAGCGGTTGGAGTGATTTTATTTCGCTGTTGTTTTAATTTATGGATAAAAGGAATTCTAGTTTCTTTACTGTTTTTCCACTTATTATACTTTTGGTCCTTATGGTATTTTGTGCTCTGATCTGGCTTCCCTTTCTGTGGTGTTTAACATCCCCAAAGGCTCAGGGTGTACTCAGTGCTCCGGGGCCTGGGGGGAGTGGCTTGGTCCCCTGTGTTCCGTGCTTTCGTCTCAGGGTGGACGCGTGATTCTTGTGTCGTTAGTCTCATTCTCTAACAGAAACACAAGAATCATTAGGGAAACTGATGATGAAATCTGCTTCCCTTATTTTCTAGAAACAAGAAACTTTTCCACTTAGGATCTAAGGACTTGTTGTTCTCCCTTCGTGATTTACTTCTTTAGTCGCGCCGTCTGAGCAGTCACATGCGTCTCTTGGCCCTTCCTGGGATTCCAACAAGGGTTCTCACAGGTGGGCACAGGTGCCCCTCTCTCTCTCGACGTCCTTGGGTCCCAGGTGAAGGGTAGCTCATCGTGGGCTTGCCTGGCAGCGACTGGCTGTAGCTGCTGCGGAGGGAACTCGGGCATATGCTCCCGGTCCTGTGCGGGCACAGCTGAGGTGCTGGGCATGGCCCTGGCTGGCCCTCGGCCCAGCGGGCTTTGGGGCCAGACCCTGGCAGACGCGTCCTCGGCGGCGCTCCTCCAAACTCAGCTCAGAACAGGAGAACTTGATGTGCCGCCTGAGTGAGGCTCTCCACCGGTGATTCCTGTGGGGACCGACTAGGGTGCTGAGACCCCCATCCCTGTCGGCAGCGGGAACGTGGCCCTGTGGGGTGCTGACTCCTGGGGGAGCCCAGCGCAAGTGTCTTCAGGACCACACAGAAAGGACCTGCCCTGCAGGGGAAGAGGGTGCGTTAGGCTGAGCTGCGGCAGATTCCTGAGGGGCACGTGTTCGGGGCCTGGAGAGATAGGAACGGGGGCAGGGCGGCCCAGAAACCTGTCGCCCTGGAGGTGCCCGTTGGCATGACCATCGGGCCCCTGATGCAGCTGTGGAGGGAGACCCCACGGTGCCGGGTGGAATTGTGTCCCCAAAAGACGTGTTGGAGTGCTAACCCCCAGCACCTCGGGTGGGACCTTCTTTGGAGAGGGGTCCTCACAGAGGTGACCAGTTAAAATAAGGTCATGGGGGGGCCTGATCCCACATGACTCATCCAGAGAACATGCAGAGGGGAGAGGATGGAGGCAGAGATGCCCAGGGCCGGCGGGGTCACCATGGCCGGCGGGGCAGGTTCTCTACCTCGGGTCTGTCTGTGCTGGGGCGCCGGGCACAGACCCTCCTCAGCCTCGGAAGGGCCAGCCCCGCCCACCTTGGAGAATAAATTTCCGCTGTGCCAGCTGCCCGGCCTGTGGTGCTGACACAGCTGGGGTCTGTGAAAAGGAGAAAGAGCTTCACAGGACGTGCTGAACAAGAGTCAGATGTGAGGCTTGAAGGTCCATTATTGAAATTCTAGTAACGACTCAATTTCTCTTTGCTGTTCCCTTGGAAACGGCTGGTGGTGGGGTCTGGAGTCCCTGCAGAGCCCCTGCCGGTTTCATGGTTCTGGGCCGGGTTGGACCCGCTGCTGCGGCCGAGAGGACCAGACTCCCCCATGTCACTGCCCCAATCGAGGCCCCTGCTTGGTCTCCACCTCCATCCCTTGAGGCCAAGACTGTGGTGCGTGGCAGGTCAGAAGCTGCATTTCCTCCGGTTAGCAGAGTCAGATGAGTGCGGCGCTCGGGCCATTAACTTGGCGGCTGCGACATCACCCAGTGGCTTTCCTGGGACCTTCGCAGCTGACCTTGAAAGAAGAGCCGCCAGAGCGAGACTTTTAGCAAACCTGGGGAAGAGAGGGTTCCATTGCCTGCCTCTCCCCTGCCCACTCGGGGAGACTCCGGGTGCGGTGGGGACAGGATGTGCTGGGAACCCCGGGAGGCCTTTACCCAGAAGAGGCCCGGCTGGTCCCTGCCTGGAGCAGCTCGGACCAGGAAACCAGGCCGGCCCGGGGCAGCAGCACACAGCTCTCAGGGGCCCCCCACGCACCCCAGAAGCAGACCCACCACCGTGCGGTGGGCCCAGCCGCGCTGGTGGTGGGATGGCGGCAAGGAGGGTGCGTGTGACAGCAAGCTGTGCAGAGATTAGGATCTGCAGCTCCTCGCAAGGTGTGCAATGCGAGGTGCCCCCCCCGGGGCTCGACTCCCCCTGGCCAGTTAGGGGGTGCCCATCACGGAGCTGGATCTGCCTCCCGAGGTTAGAGGTCAGGCGTCCCTCCTGGCTTTGGTGTTTGGCATTGCTGTGCAATACAGTCCGTCCCGGAATTTCTCCAGACGCCAGGCCTGAGAGGCCAGCCACGGGTCGCTCTGACTGCTGCGTTCGCGGCCCCAGAGCCCGGCCCTGTCTCCCTGCGGCCCTCACCCCACCCACACCCGGCTAGTCAGGGTCCTGAGCAGGAGAACAGCCGCTCCTGGGGTTGAGGGAGCCTGGTGTCCAGGGAGATGGGGGCAGAGGCCTCAGGAGGGCAAGTTTGGCCGGGTGACCCGCGGTGGGAAGGACGGCCACTCTGGCGCCCGAGGGCGCGTTGGGAGCTGTGGGCTGGGAAGGACGTGCGGGGTTTTCTCTCTGTTGTGCAATAGCGGGCAGCCTCTGGCCCCCTGAGCCGGGCACCCACAGCTGGCTAGATGGGCCCACTGGATGATCAGAAATGTGCACCGTCTCTGAGACAGTGGCCATCGCCCACTGGGTGCGGAGGAGGGAACGGCCGACCTGCCGACACGGCCACAGGGGGTGGGACACGAGGAAAAGCTGTAGACACTGGCTCTACTCTGAACCCAGGGTCCCGACCGGACACGGGAGGGCAGGGCAGCCTGAGGCTCCTTCACGGCTGCGAGGTCGGCTTCAGGGGCCTCCCCATGTGGTGGGACCCCAAGACCCTGCCACCCCCTGCGCTGGGCGCTGGTCCCCACCTGCCTGCACCTGTGTACACGGTCACCATCCTCCCTAGCCTGCTGCCCGGGGCCTCCCGCCCCACGGCGGGGTGGGGGGCTGCATCCGTCCCGGAAAGCCCAGGTGTGAACACGGCCAGGGCCAAAGAGCCACCCCACCTTCTGTTTCCACGCGACATCGGAGGGAACAAAGCCTGGATGAGCAGAGCTTTCAGAGTGAGAAAGGAGCCCTGCGGTCAGGCGCCTGGGCCAGGCCTCAGCGGCTCTGACAGGGCAACGTGGGCAGAGTGGAGGGGACCAGTGGGAGAGGACACAGCTGCCAGGGCAGCTCCCCAGTTCCAAACACTGGCCAGCCGGGATGCAGTCTGCCTGGGCGGGGCACACAGCACTCAGCGTGGCTTGTCCCAGTTCCCGACTGAATGTGCACCAGGCATCCCGAGGGCAGAGCCCTCACTCCTCCGTGGGGAGCGCCTGGGTCATTAATCACCTCTTGTCAGTGGCGGGGCTCAGAGGCTACACCCACATCAGGTCCGGGGCCCGCGTGCCACTCAGAGGCCCTTCTGGGGGTGGACGCGACTGGTCTGTCTTGTCCGGAAGCATTTAAGGCAACCACACTGTCAAATAGGAACAATGAAGGGCACCAGGTGGACAGACGTGTGACAGTCCCTGTAGCCAGGCCACGGACCACGCGATTCACACACCCCACGTACACCCCACGCAGACACAGCTCGTGGGGGACCCACATGCCTGATTTGTACACGCTCCACACTTACAGGACACACACTTCGAACACACAGTTCACACGTGATCCATGCACACGGTTCACACATACACCACGCGGGTCCTCCCCCTGCCCCCTCCTGCCCCCGCAGGTCCCCGTTCCAACCTCCCAGCCTTGCCTGGAGACCTCACGGCACTCGTCTGCTTTGCTCCCCCGAGAGAAATCCAGGCCACTTTGAAACGCCACCGTTTTCCTGGGACTTTTTCCATCTCCTGCTCTGATGCCTCTTCTGCACCACATGCACAGAGGCAGGCGAGTACACACGCATGCACACATGCACACACACACGTCCCCCTCTCCCTGCTGCTCTGTTTAGCCATCCTTGATTGGGGGTCTTCTGGGCACCTGCACGCCAGCAGCCAGGGCCATCCTCTGAGTCCCCAGCCCAGGGATGCCGGCAGGGCCCGTGTGAAGGCAGCCAGCATCTGGGGGCTGCAGGCTGGGGAGGACGGGGCCTGGGGAACTGGTGTCTCTGCCCCGACCCGAGCCCTGCGTCCAAGTTAGAGCATGGGCTGGTCTTTCAGCTCCACCCTGCAGGACAGACCCCCTCCTCCCGGCCGCCTCTCTTCATGTCCTGCGTCCATGCGCCCTCCGGTCACTCTGACCTCAGCAGGGCCTCCACCCACCCTGTGCTCCCCTCCTCGAGATGAGATGATGCAGAATCAGTCTCGGGCTGGAAGGCTGTCCCGTCCGTCCTCATCCCTTGCTCTGCGGGTAAGGAACGGAGACCAGGGCCTGGTGGCCTCAAGCCCATTGCTGTAGAGCTGGGGGTGGAGGGAGGTCAGGGTGGGAGTGCCTCGGGGTCCACAGCTTCCATCAGGGCTGAGCGAACTGAGTCACGCTCTCCCGAGCTCAGGGGCACCTGGGGCCACAGGAGGTATCGCTGGCCTCGAGGCCTGGGTGTCCCGGGGTCCCTCCTGTGCCATCCCAGGAGAGGCAGCGAAGGGGAGGGGCTGGCCTTCCTCGTACACTGGAACCTCGGCCGCCCTGACCTGGCATCTCCGTCCCAGGACAGCCGGCCACCAGCTCGACTCAGCTGGGCAGACCTCACTTCGTGTTCAGTAAAAGACAACACGGGAGATTGTAAGAGTAACTGTGTCAGATTAAATGTGTTTGAATGTGTTTAATCTCTGTCAGATTAAATGTTAGAATTAAATGTGAATGAGAGTTGGGCCCTTTAGGAACGCCTGCACTTTTCTTTGTCTTGCTGAAAACAATGTTTTCCCCGAAGACCCCAACACGAGGGCCATTACACAATGTGAATCATCCTGCATGAGCTCCCACGCACTCGGCACAGAGGACCAAGCGGCTTTAGCGAGGCCTTCGTGCGCTGCTGTGAGCGCAGCAGCTCTAAGTCACGCGGGCCCCAGGGCGCTCGGCCGCCTCCTCAGCGTGGGGGCCTCGCAGCCGAGGCCGGGGAGATCCTGCCCCTCCCCTCACGGCCGCAGCGCTTTGCGGTGACACTGCGCAACAGCCTGGGTCCAGGGCCTTTTGCTGGTACCGTGTGCAAGGGTGGGCAGCCCTGGACAGTCTCTGGTTTCCGTGGTACGGAAAGAGGAAGGCCAGTACAGGGCAGCCCACGGGACACCCCCTGGTGTATAACAAACCCCCGTGAGGTGGGGTCCACTTCTCACCCTTTGCCCCTGGGCAAGCCTGAGACTGGGCTAGAGGATGCCGGGCGATTTCCAAAGCTAGGTCACCAAAGCCCACCCTTCGGGGACATTGGCCTTGGAGTGGAGCCACCACGCCTCCAAGAGTCCAACCAGACACAGGGGAAGGCCAGGGAGGGCGGGGCCTCTGGCCACAGCCCCTGCGGGCACTTGGGACACAGCCGCCCAGCGGCCTTGGGCGGAGCAGAGATGCCCAGTGTCCGCCCTGGTCCATCCACGCTGCACACTCTCCAGCCACGGCCCCCAGGCAACAGGAGACCTGCGTTGTGACTGCAGCACTGCACAGTCCATGCACAGGTTGTGAAAGGAAGCGCAAGGAGGTTGAAGCGAAAATCGACCGTCTCCTGGGGGGTGCGGGTCAGGAAGACCTCTCCTAACACGTCCTGTTCTATGGTTGCCTCTGGATTCCTTTATGCTTTCTACCAACAAAGAACAAAATTAAGGCAAAAAAAAGAAAACGCAATCCCGAAAATTGAAAACAAGCTAAAACAAAAGAACCTAATTATGTATCAAGTTGGTGATGGGACCCCAGGGAGAAAAGCATTATTTCAAATAACTCGAGAACACAGCGTTTTGACTGTTTATCCTCCGTGGAAAACACCTGAAGGAAGTTATCCTTGGAGGGGGCTGTGCGAGGGAGACCAGCCAGACCCTTCAGAAATAGAGGAGGGAAGGGGGGACACAGAAAGAGAGGGAGAGAGAGGGTAAGCCGGACTTTGTGGGGTGAGCATGGACGCCCCAGGAAAGCGGCAGCCTAGGCGAGCCTTCCTCGCAGGGACCACGGTGCTGGCACCCTGCCCGCTCACAGAGCTTTGCGCGTGCTTCCAGGCCGTGGCACAGGGCTGCCCTGTTTGCAGCCCCCGTAGCTCTGGGCAGTACCCTCTCACCTCCCTGTGCCTCTCCCTCACCCAGTGCGGCACCCCAAGGCCTCTTTCAGAGCCTGTGCAGGCCCAGTCCCCAGAGGTGCCTCTGCAGCTCTGACCCTGAGAAGCGGAAGGAGGGGCTCTGCTCGGCCGCAGCCCGAGCCACTCCTGCCAGGCTGGCGGCTTTCGCATGTTTTACTGTGAAACCAGGAGCCTCGGGAATGAGGCTCTCGTGCAGGTTCTCAGGGAAAGTGAGGGAGCGGGTGGAAGTGGGGGGCGAGATCAGGAAAGAGCGGAGAAAGAATCTTCTCTCAAGGAAGGTAAACCAACCCAGGACCTGCGAGCTCAGGGCGCCAGCGGTCGCACCCCTGCCCTGGACCGAGGGCATCTCACCAGCGATGCTGCGCCAGTCCCACTGTCCACAAACCCCCACTGGCACTCAGAGACGGGGATGAGCTCTCCAGAACCTTCCGCTGGGTGCGAAGGGGACACACGTGGGCACACGAGATTCCCGTGGAGAAGTCACATGCCCGCCTGTCCTGGGGCAGCTCTGGGCACCGGCCGCAGTGGGAAATCAGGAGCCCCTGCTGGTCTGGGTCGCTCTCCCCGGTGCTGAGTGGCCCTCTGGCCGGCACTTCACCAGCCACACGGCACCCGGTGTCCTCTGAACATTCGTGTCACACTCCAGGTCTCCCGGTCCCGAGGTGTCCCAGCTGCCGACTTATCTCTCCTGGCACCAGACCGCCGTCCCCTCTCCTGAGACGCTGCGGCCTCACAAGGCTGGAAAGTTTATCCCCAAATCAAGCCAAAATCCCCAGGAAGCGAGGGCTTTGTTTCCCTTAAAAGAAATAAGTCTGCGCTCTACACTTGGCTTTAGAGCCTCCTGTTCTGACCTAGCCGTCTAGGGCACCATGATGCTTTTCTCACTCCATTTAGTTTTTGCTTTGCTCTGTTTTACTGGATGTTTTAATTACCAAAGCAGCGTATGCTCCTTGTAGCAAGTCAAACAGGATAATGAAAAAGTTAGCCATCTCCGTGCCAGCCTTCAGACACATCTCTTTCAGGTATGATGTTAAAATGGGCTATTATCGCTGTACATTTCTCTACATGTGTACAAACAAGAACACAATTGAAATTGCACATAGGAATGGGTTCTTTCTCTGTCTTGTTGTTATTTTAAAACAAACCAGAACCCATGCTGCGCCCATTGCTCAGAACATTTTTTCTTTCTCTAATACACTTCTCGGGCTGCTTCTGAATCCTGCCTTTTGCTGAAAGTAAATATATTAGGAGGACCTTTTGAAAGTGACTGTGCATCAAAACTATGAAAACAGGCAATTTCATGTGGTTTAACCCAGTATCTGGAGGGCTGACTCTGTCAGCCCTGTTCTAATGCTTTATAGGAGTGAAATGGTTATTTCAAGGGCTACTTACCTACTGCAACAGACATTGTCGAGCACTCATCAATACTGAGGCTGCAACGGACACAGAGCTTTATCCGGGGTCTTGAGGACTGTGGTTCGGGAGACACAGACCCAGGTGAAACCGGAAGAGTGTTTCAGGGAAGAGAAAGAGTCAGGGGGTCGTGAAGACAAAAGCCACAAGGTTGTTCACGTTGCCTGGTGAGAACTGTAATTGACTCTGGCCGGAAACATTTGTCCTTAAGGAACCATGAATTGCTCTCGGGTAGGGGGTCCCATAAGTACCCTGAGTTTCTGGCAGATGTCCTGGATGCCTTCGTTAGGACAATAAGTGGTCAAAGGTCAGATTCCACCCAGGCTGAGACATGCCTGGGTCCCCATCCTCAGTGGCCTCTGGGCTCCATCTGAGAGACTTTGAGCTACCCCAACTCCATTTCCATTTTCCTTCCATAGCCTGGACCACCCATCCTGCATCCAAGGGTGCACGGACCATCTTCTATGCAACATCCAAGGGCGGATGGACCATCTTCTATGCAACATCCAAGGGTGCATGGACCATCTACTCTACATCCAAGGGCACAAGGACCATCTATTCCACATCCAAGGATGCATGGACCATTTTCTATTCAACATTTGCCGAGGGTAGATAGGGTGTTTCCACACGGATACAATAAACACCCTTAAACATTTATCATCCTATGCTAGTGCTAATATTTATGTGTGATAAATTCCCCAAAACGTGATTGCTGGGAAAACACTCACTTCTAATTTAGTCGACTTGGCCAGATACCTTCTCAAGAAGTTGTTTCAGTTCTCGCTTTCCCTAGAAACCTGCAGGAGCACTGGCTTCCCCACATCACCGCCTCAGCACCAGTGTGAGGTTCTTAAACGTGCGCGGCTCCAAAGAGGAGAAAATGGTCCTCTGTGACTGAGCTGCATGTCCCCAACCCTGGTGAGACGGTGCGTCTTTTAAATATTTGCCGATCTGCCCACTTTCTTTGGTGAGTGGGGACACCCCACTCTCTGCTATTTTCCCATTGGGTCTCTTGTCTTTCTGCAAATAAAAAAATGAGATAATTTTGTGTAGTAAGGAGATTAACTCTTTGTCATACAACCCGCAAACATTTTTCTCAGTCTTATCACTTTTGGTATTTCTATTGATATAACGTGTCCTTGCTGTATAAAAATACACAACTTCATATAATAAAATGTACCTAATATTTCTTTAAGGTTTTGGATTTCCTGTTTTGATGAAGAAAAGGTCTTCCAACTTCTAGGTTATAAAAATATTATGTTAAAAGTTCCTTCTGAGGACTCTGTTACTTTATGTCACTGTTGAACCTTCAAGCCGTTGAGCCTTACTTCGTGGAGAGTGATGGGGAGTGACCATGCGTGCCCAGCTGGTACTTCAGTCCCACGTGCACCTGCAGTGGCCAGTGACCTCAGCCGCGGGTCTCAGTGCACGGTGGCCTCCTCAGACATCTGAATTCCCAGCTCGCTTAACCCTCGTTTACTCTTGATCCAAATTAAACCAGAAGACTGTGTATGTGCATATGGCCCTTCCCACCCCCAATTCCTTCAACTGCTGGAAAGTATACTTAGAAAATAACAAATTCTTAACAGCACAGGAAAACAGAGTGGCCTGTCCTGTCCAGGAGACGCAACACATTTCTGGAAACTGTGGAAGAGATGGTATCAGGTTGAGCCAAAGAGAGGAACTTGCAGCCCCCAAGCTGGCAGGAGAGCCCACAGAAGGTTGGAGCCAGTCAGGGGTGAGGACACCCCGGGACATCCCCACGGAAGGGCCAGAGAAGGGGCGCTGCTGACAGCTGCAGAAGTATACCCTCTTCCCCTGGGGCTGCCGATCAAAGCAGAGGGAGCTCGGGGAGCAGGAAAGCCCCATGGACCATTCAGACCTTCACCGGAGACTCGAGACCAAATAAATACGACAGTGCAGGAAGGCAGGGTTCCCGAGAACCAGGGGAACGGGGGCCCCTTGCAGAGTGTACTCCTGTTTCCCCAGGACCGACCCTCAGCTGCCCCTGGGACACAGCCTGCAAGCGTCCTGCTCAGGCCAGAGCCTGCAGTGTTGGATGTTGGAGAAACAGAACCTCATGGGGACTCACTCCTCCCCACAGCGCAAACCCAGCACCGTCTCCAGGTTATCGGTAAAACTGATGCTGAAATTCAGCCTCTGCACACTGGTGCCAGATTAAATCTTGGAGACAGAGTTTTGGGTGAAGTAGAAAGAAATTGCTTTATACCTTTGCCAGGCAAAGGGGGGCCGCAGCAGACGCCCTCAAAACCGTTCCCCGCTGGAGGGGGTAGTGAGGAGTTTTGAAGGAATGGTTCAGGAAGCAGGGTGTGGTCAGCTCGTGGGCATTCTTCTGATTGGCTGGTGGTGAGGTAATTGGGAGTCGGCGTCATCAGCCTCTGGTTCCATCCCGTCTGGGGTGCACGTGCCTGTGGGCAGTAGTTTTCTCCCAGAGGGTGTCTGCTTCCTGCAGAAACAACTTAAGAAGGTGTGACAGGCCTTTATCTGTATCCTTCAGCGAACTGGGAGTCCGTGATTCTGCGATGATGCGACAGAATTATAATCTAAATTGTTACCGGTTCCCCAGCCCAACAGCTATTCTTTGTTTCTATTGATACATCTTCACTTTCCCCGTCATCTACCCTCGAGTCAGCCTTTTACTTCAAAAGACAAGGACGCAGGGGCTTGTACACAGTTTCAAAACCAGCAGCACAGGGGCCTCTAGGACACACAGAGTCCAGGGGCCTAAATATTATTAGAAATATTGAAATTAGTGTCTAAGTGCTATCAGAGAGTCTAACACATTCATAAAATTAAAAAAATAAAAGGCCTCACCAAAAAGAATCAGAGAGAGATAAAAACCTATCAGAAATGCGAAGTACGATTCCCTCCATCCCGACACAACACACAAGAACGAGGCTCTCCATGGTGCGAACGTGGCTTGAGATCACGTCAGTGGACTGAGCCCATCTACGAGGCCCGCAGGACACAGACACGGACACCTGGCCCAAGGGGTCTGGCGCTTCTGTGGGGTTTCCAGGAGAGAAAAGTGGAGAGAATAATCAGACACATCATGAAAGTTCTGAGAGTTGAAGAGATACAAACCGTAAGCTTTGACTCAACGCGGACTAGAGGTTAGGATGGGAGAAGCAGCCTGAGACCACCTTCACGCTCTGGGCCTGTATCCCACCTAAAGTTCGGAGCAGCAAAGTCAAAGTCCCAATACCTTCCAGGGAGGATGCACAGCCTACCTAAGGAGGAGGAAAGACAAACGTGCCTCAGACTTCCTGTCAGCCACACTGTACACCAGACAAATAGCGAGCCTTGGGCAGGGGCAGGTCCAGCGTCCATCACGATGAAATCCGGCTCCTCCTGCACTTGACTGTTTCATTCCTGGGTTAGTTTCTTAGAAACACACTGGCTCATGGGCACGGAAGGCGTGTACAAGGGTGTTCTCAGAAGATCGTTTATGTATGAGTGAAAAACTAGAACACGAATATCCAGGAGTAGGGAAAGGTAAATAAATCTTGCTGAATCCTTATGAGACAGCATCACGTGGCCATTTAAAGGAAGAAATAGCGCTGCGTGTACAGGTGTGGAGAGGTTGTCAAGACAGCAAGTGTGTGATTACGGAACAGTAAGATCCCATCTGTACTTGAAAGTATTTTGACAAACATACAGGCATGTATTCATACGTACACACGTATGCACACGTGCACACACATACACACACAGACACAAAGGATCAGGAGAACAAGCACAGACCTATGACCAGAGACGACTTCTGAGGCCTCCAGTCACCTGCTGGCGTGGGGAGATGTGCTCTCACTTTCTATTTAATGAACTTCTATGTCATTTAAATTTTGTGCTATGAAAAGAAAACCTAGGGGCTTCCCTGGTGGCGCAGTGGTTGAGAATCTGCCTGCTAATGCAGGGGACACGGGTTCGAGCCCTGGTCTGGGAGGATCCCACATGCCGCGGAGCAACTAGGCCCGTGAGCCACAACTACTGAGCCTGTGCTCCGCAACAAGAGAGGCCACGACAGTGAGAGGCCCGCGCACCGCGATGAAGGGTGGCCCCTGCTTGCCGCAACTGGAGAAAGCCCTCGCACAGAAACGAAGACCCAACACAGCAAAAATAAATTAATTAATTAAAAAAAAAAAAAAAAGAAAACCTAGTAATAATTGTAAAGCCCTCTAATAAACTCTGCCCCGTACTCTGATGAGCCTCTGATACCCAGCCTATCCTAGAGGTAGTGTTTATTTTGAGAAGTGCAAAGTCTTATTGAAAAGTATTAAAAATTAATATCAAGTTCAAATCCAGAAACGACTGTCACGTGGGCAGTACATTCCACATTGAACTCTTGAGTATCCTTTTCTTCCAAACACATTTTTCATCCAGAATATGAACAGAGCACTAATTCTTTACAAAACGTTGTGTTTTTTTAAAGTTAAAAAAGTCCCTTCTTGTATAGGGTTTGGCAACAGAACAAAATGAAATCCCTTCCAAATTAGATGTTTTACTGCGTCCACTTCCCTAATGAGAAGCTGGCAGAACCCATGGGACTGAAGTGTGGGGAGAGGAAAACCACATACGCGGTTTAAGTTACAGGAGAGAAATCCAACCCGACGCATTTTCAAGTTTATGAAATACTGACCCGTGGATGTGACGCTAACCCCATGGGGATTTCACGGCCCATGGTACTCTGCTGGCTGAAAACCCGGCGACGTGGATGACCCAGCCAAGGTGGTCTGGGAAAGTACCAGCGAGTGGTGGAAGTAGATTACGTAATGCAGAAACGTGTGGACTTAAGAGGGAGAATTGAAAGTAAGTATTCCCACCTGGTGGGCGTGACAGTGGGCTGACCAGCAGGGCGGTGCCCGCAGGGACGGCGTCTGGAGGAGGCCGAGGCAGCCCGCTGGGGCGCCCAGTGTCCGGAGAAAGGCCTGCTCTGTTGCTCCTGTTCTATGTCTGCAGCGGGGGCTCAAGGGAGACCCCCAGGCCCTCCTCCTTGGGTGCACGTTAGGGTCACGTGAAGTCATTTTCAAGCTTCTGGTGGCTGTTCAGTCCTCTTCCTAAGTCGCGGAAATCTGGCCTTTTCCCGCGGGGCCCAGCCCCACTCCTACAACTGGGATTTGGGGAGGAAAAGGCCCCGTCCAGCCTCGGCTGGCCCTGGGGGCGGGGGAGGGGCTCACGTCACCGGCTGCTCAGTCCAGGCTCGCCAGGCAGCAGGGCCTTCTGGGTGCCCTCAGCCCCCTGCCCTCCGAGGCCTCGTCTGAGGAGCCCTCAGGGCACAGATGACACTGAGTTCCCACAGCTCCAGGGACACCCTCCTCGTCCCCTCTACAATTGCAGGGACTACAAGTGCAGTGGCCTCCCCCAGGCCCATGACTCCCTGGCCCACGCGCTCGGACCCCCGGCCAGCCGTCCAGGCGCACCTGAATGCCAGGTCCTGCGGTTCCAGGCGTGTCCATGCGCCCAGCGTCACACCCCCTGGGCACCTGTGGAAGCAGCATTTGCTCTGGTGCTGTCTCGCCCCTGCTCGCTCTGGAGCCTGGCCGGCCCGCTCCTGGGGGTGAAGGCATCACGGAGTTCCTACCTCCTTGGGGCTGGGCTGGCGGCCAAGGGCAAGGCCCAGCTCGGTTTTGGCTGTGGACACGGTTGGAGGGACCCAGGCTGGACACGTCACACTCCTGGGCCATTAGGGGAGGCCCACGCCCCCCCAGAGCTGTATGAGAGTGAAGAAAGGAAGGCGCCCTCCCAGGGGACCCACTTCTTCAGGTGCAGGTGATCCGTCGCTGGTGGAGAGGAAGCCATGCGTGTCCACGGCGGGCAGTGTCCACGTACTGAACGGGCGCCACACCCAGAGCCGCGCTTGTTCTCACTCAGAGGAAAATACGCTATAAATTTGCCGTTACAGCAAAATCAACGTCTTTTTATTAAGAATGTCACAGAGCCAAGTATTTGTGTTCATGTCACCGCTGTGTATGTTGTTCGCTTCAGACCAAACAACACTCCCACTTTGCTGCAGAAAGAGCATGTGCTGGTTTGAAATGAAACGAAGTAGCTGAAAAGTTGAACGTTCCTGGACGGTGATGAACACTGGGTGCAGCAGAGTCTCCACGGGAGGGAGTGGAGAAGCAGCACACCTGCCCCCTGGGGTTTCCGGATGGGAAGAGCGAGTCCCTGTCTGCAGACACGGGTGTGCTGGGGAGCGCTGGGTGACAGGCCTGCCCGGTCACACCCCCACCGGCTCACCCCACTGCCACCACGACCACCGTGACCGCCGCCAGGTCCGCCCCGGCTGGGACAGAGCCTGCAGGTCAGCTCCGCAGGGGTGCACGCGGCCGACCAAGGAGCTGGGTCCTGGGGAGGCTGCTCCCCTGCGGTCCCGGGGGGCCGGCCTTTTCCTGCAAAGCACCGCCTTAGACCCACCATGTGAGCTTGATCTTTTAGAGGAAGCTGATGGGCAAAGGAGGGAGTACCAGGAACGGGAAGGGACGTGTGTGTGGCTGGACTGCGTCCCCCGGGCAGTATCAGCAGAGCTTTGCCCTTTTGCTGGAGGACGCGCTCTTCGGCACCCACTGATGTCACAGCCTCGGTCCTGTATGTGACGTGTGGGATTCCTTGTGGGGCAAATGTGCTGGCGTTCTCCCCCGAGCTGCCCACGCTGCTGCCCGAGTGGGCTCTTCGGTCACCCACGACCCCTCCCCCCAGCCTGCTAGGCCCTGACGTCTCCCCTCTTGGAGCCCCTCCTTCTCCTATGACATTGCTGAATTCTTCCTCGCTATCAATTCAAACTTTGTCCTAGGATCACAAGTGCAGCTAAGACTGTTGGCTGCTCGTTTGGAGCCAGGCCCGGGGCTGGTTAGTTGGCATGAACCGTCTTATTTAATCCTCTAAAGAGGTTCCCCGGGGCGCCACCCTCCGGGCATATGGGAGTCTTCAGTCATAACCCACATGCCTTCTTCCCGACAGACCCTGCTCCTCAAAGCAGGCCCCGGACTCACTGTCTCAGCCTCGGTCAGGGCCCAACATGTGGTAGAAACACAGTGCCTGCCTGGCTTCCAAGACAAAGGATACGTGATGAAATGGATGAGAAGCTTTCGTCGTCCCCATAAGTGACCGCCTCTGTCTCTGGCTCTCTTTACAAGGGAGGAGGTTACACAGAGTAAGAGCTGAGTCTGCCAGTTGCCACATGCACCCAAGTGTGGGAGAAACCTTTGCTTTGGCTCTGAGCAGGCCCCGGGGGCAGCTTAAGCAGACGCTGCTGGGTCAGCGGCCAACGTCTGGGCATCCCATGAGGCCGACAGCTCCACAAGGTGGACCTTAGATCTCATCACTGGGATCTGCTGGCCTGTTACTTCCACCATCTTTCAATGGTTAGGAAGGCTAAGGTGTTCTGTTTTTATTAAAGATTTTTTTTTTTGATGTGGACCATTTTTAAAGTCTTCATTGAACCTGTTACAATATTGCTTCTGTTTTATGTTTTGGCCCTTTGGCCATGAGGCGTGTGGGATCCCAGCTCCCCGACCAGGGATCGAACTCACACCCCCTGCACTGGAAGGCAAAGTCCCAACCACTGGACCTCCAGGGAAGTCCCATGGAAGGCTAAGGTGTTTTAAGCACCTTTCACTGATTTCAATGGTATGAAAGGCCCCCAGGGACTAACCAAGCGAGCGTCTTGGACACACAGGGGTCTGCCCACCCCCCCGCCTAGGCTGGTTCATGGCCCGGTGAGTTAAGGCCACTGACCGTCACGTCCCAGGCTTTCTCATCCTCGGTTCTTCATGGCTGCCAAACGGCTACTGGAGCTCCGGATGTGGACCCATTTCCCTTTCGTCGGAGCCCATGTGGTGGTTAGTTTTATGTGTTAACTTGGCTGGGCCGTGGTGCCCTTTGTTGGGTCAAATACCTGCCTGGACGTTGCTGTGAAGGTAGTTTTCAGCTGTGATTGACATTGAAACCAGTAGACTTTGAGTAAAGCAGACGACCCTCTATCGTGTGGGTGGGCTTCTCCAATCAGGTAAAGGTCTTAGGAGCACAAAGAAGTTTCTCCTCAAGCCCGTAACACTGACCTGCTGCTTGAGTTCCTGGCTGGCCAGTCTGCTCTGCAGAATTCAAAGCAGCCCCCATGCAGGATCTGTTGAGCCAGCTCCTTGGAATCTCTGTGCGTGTGTGTAAGTGTGAGACCCGATGTATACACCATCGGTTCTGGTTCTCTGGAGAAGTATGGCTAATTCAGCCCTGAGTACACTTGTGTCCTCACCCAGAGGGTCAAAGCTGTGTCACACGGCCATGCCTAGCTGCTCTGAAGGTCTGGACATTGGAAGTCTCACCTGTCCTGTATCCAAGGTGAAGGGGAAAGGGAGGGGGCTGGGCGGTCTGCTGTCTTCCTCCATGGTCTGCAGTCCAGATGTGGCGGGGATGCGGGCGACCAGAAAGTCCGAGTTGTCCCCACCCCCTCCTATGGCGTGTCTGGGATGTTCCTGAGAAATCCAAGGTGACTTCCGGGGAACAGATTGCATGCTTAAAAGTTTTACCCCCAGCCGCTTTGCTCCAGATAATTTCAGATTGCTCACAGAACGGGGAGAAGAGCCAGCTTCCCAATATTTAGCAGTGCCTGAAATTCGATTTCTGTTCAGTTACACATGACCTCACAAGGAACGAGGCTGACGGAGCTTTTTGTGGTTTTTTTTGTTTGTTTGTTTCCAGTACGCGGGCCTCTCACTGTTGTGGTCTCTCCCGTTGCGGAACACAGGCTCCGGACGCGCAGGCCCAGCGGCCATGGCTCACGGGCCCAGCCGCTCCGCGGCATGTGGGATCCTCCTGGACCGGGGCACGAACCCGTGTCCCCTGCATCGGCAGGTGGACTCTCAACCACTGCGCCACCAGGGAAGCCCGCTGACGGAGTTTTAAATTCCTTTCACTCACAGCCACTGCTGCCCCTCTACATGGCTGTGTTAGAAGGAAAAACACAGTGATTTTAAGAAAAAGAAGAAACCGTTCTTTTTAAAAAATTAAACATTTAAAAAATTTTTTTAGAATTTTTATTGGAGTTGATTTACAATGTTGTGTTAGGGTCTGCCACACAGCAGAGTGAATCAATTATACATATACATATATCCAGGAAACCATTTTTGATTGAATTGGAAACATTCCTAATTAAATCTGTTATGTTTCTAGATACATCAATAGTGTACTCTTAAAAATTAAATAACGGCTTCCCTGGTGGCGCAGTGGTTGGGAGTTCGCCTGCCGATGCAGGGGACACGGGTTCGTGCTCCGGTCCGGGAGGGTCCCACATGCCACGGAGCGGCTGGGCCCGTGAGCCATGGCCACTGAGCCTGCGCGTCTGGAGCCTGTGCTCCGCAACGGGAGAGACCACAACAGTGAGAGGCCCGCGTAACGCAAAAAAACAAAACAAAATTAAATAAAAGATTCTGCTAAATAGACTATGCAAGGTTAAGTTAGTGTAGTATTACCGATGAACAGAAAATCCTAGCACTCTAAACAAGCAGGAGATACGGCCTTTTTCAAAATAAGCTTTACGTTCTACACATAGAAACGGTTACTGGGAATTGTGAAAAATCAGATGGCTGAAAGGCGAGCTTTACTTATTTTTTCTTTGAAGCAGAAAAACAGGTATCTCAGTTTGGCTAAGAGATTATTTGGGTTGGGAATGAGAGAAAGAGATGAAAAAGTTCTTTATTAAAAAGCAGCAAAACCAACGGAAGTTAAGTCTTGTACGAATAGAAGAGCCATCGGAAATCTCCACTGGTTGAGGCAGAGACCTCCCCCGGAGTCTTGCTGACTCACTGGGTTGACGCAGAATTAAAGGGCTCATTCTGAGCTACTCAAAGTGTCAGGCCTCGTTTGCAGGAAGGACCTGCTCCCAGATGGGGATGTCGGGTGGGGCCGGGGTCTGTGAGAGCACCTGTGCAGGTTCTACCTGTGCAGGTGGTAGCCGAGGAGCTGGCCCCTGGCCTGGGGTGTTGGGGTGGCAGCAGCATCTCAGAAGATGTGCTGGGGGCTTCCCGTGCCCACCCAGATGGAAGCGAGCCCCTACAAGGGGACAGGGAGCCCACCCAGCCCCAGAGGATGGGTGCAGGTAAGATGCCTGAGGACGGGGCCGGAGGGATGTGGGGTGGCCACATGCCAGATCAGGGAGCTGTGCCCACTTCTGGATTGAGGGTGTCTGGGCTGAGCCCCGACCCTGCTGTCGGCTGTCCAGGCCCAGCTCAGACACTCAGAGGCTGCCCAGGACTGAAGCTTCCAGAAAGCCCTGTTTGTCCAGGGAGGGGAGGACAGAGCCGGAGAAACCCTGCTCGCCTGCCCAGCACAGAGTCCAGCCAGAGTTCGCGGTCACAGGTGGAGCTGCGGCTCCGGGCACCAGGCCCGCAAGGATGGAGACGTGCCGGAAGTGGGACTGGCAGGAAGGGGGCCTGATGGGGCGGCCAGAGTAGAATGAAGCAGTCAGCTCGGTCCCTTCGCTGCCCCCAGGCCTCAGTGACAGCCTCTCAGCCAGGGTCCCGCCTCCTATGAGGATGGCCAGGCGTCCAGTCAAGGACTCCAGACTCAGTGCCGCCACCACGACCGTGAAGGCTCGTGTCTGGGCAGAGCCCGCACGTGGGCGAGTCGTCCACTAAACAAGCCGTGCCAGGGGCCCGTGGCTAAAGTGTGAGTCCGAAATGAATGTGCTGTGTGTTGAGCACAGGAAGCTGCCGAGTCTGGGGGGTCCCGGGGGCAAGGAGACGGGCAGACCACCTCCTGTGTGCCGCTCACTCGCTGGCAGGTCCGATGGCTTCTGCTTGTTCCCAAAACGAGCACAGGGAGGAAGAGCAGGGGTGACCCGGGCCCTCACTGCCTCAGCCCTGTAACAGCGGCTGTAACAGAACACAGGATGGGGCGGTTAAAACAGCCGGCATTTATTTCTCACGGTCCTGGAGGCTGGATGTGCAAGACTGAGGTGCCAGCGGATGTGGCTTCCCATGAGGTCCCCCTTCCTGGCGTGTAGGCGGCCACCTTCTCGTCCTCACGTGGACCTTCCCCGGTGTGCACGCCAAGGGGGTGGGGGAGCTGCTGCTGCCTCTTATGAGGCCACCTATCAGTTGGCCTATGAGCTCAGGGCCCCAGCCTTACGATCTCATTTAACCTCATCACTTCCTTAGCCTCTTCTCCAAATACAGTCTCACTGGGGGTTAGGCTGCAGCACGTGATTTGGTGGTGGGGGTGATGGTACAAGCCTTCAATCCACAGCATTTACTGAGTTTGCCGTGTAAGTACCATTAGCCACGAGACCTGGACTCCTAACTTTCCTAACTTCTTTGTCAAATCAGCACTTGCCCTGGGCATCCCCTTCTCAATCTGTGTCCCATGTGCCACCCCGGAGGAGTGCTGGAAGCTCTACTCCAGGTGTTTCAGGGGGCAAGTATTCAACACAGGGAGAGAAACTAGGGAAGGGAAAGGAAGGAAGGGGGGAAAGAAAGGAGGAGGGAGGGAGGGATGGGCGGCTTCTGGTACCTGTACGGTGACGCCTGTCGCTGAAATCCCAAATGCCCACATACTCTGAAAGTACAGCCGTCAGCAAACAGAACACATAAAACAATCCACAAGAAACCAGAAGACAGAGAGAACATGACATAAATTCATCTCACGTGTAATAGTGAAGTAAACCCCTGAAAGCAGCGTGGTTGGAAATTGCTCAGAAGGGAGGAGAGGGTAGCAGGGTCCCACAGGCAGAAAGGCAATTATAACACTAAGCAGTGGGGAAGTTTGCACCCTGACTGGGTGGACACAGAGAAGTCAAAAAGAAGGTGCCTGAAAAGTGGGCACCTTTGTGGGGCTGCTCCAGGGAGAGGCAGGTGCCTGGGAGGGTGGCGTCCCTTAGATGCTTGATGGTGAAAGGAAGGCAGGAAGTAGCTGAACATAAGGCACTACTGAGCTACGATGCTATCCAAGGATCACAGCAAAATAGACCCCAACGTTGCCATTTATTAAAGAGACTTCACTTCACTATAGCACATAAAGGGGCACTCTTGAACTAAGAAATCGAGTGAACCCTCCAGACCTCTACCACATTCTTTATGAGTCATAAGCTAATGCTGGCCCAGGAAAAGACATAAATAGTCCTGGACAAAAGCTGTAAGAAGAAACTAGGAAACTGTAAGACTTATAAAATTATGAGAAGAAAACAGAAATTGGGAATTAAAACATTCCAGCAGAAGAAAACCCTACCTCAAAAATTCCTCAAAGCAAATGAAAAGTGTAACACAACAGTCCAGCATAAATGAATGTGATTAAACAAGCAATTGCATACAAGAAGGGACATCACAAATCAGAGGGTCAAAACTCAGAATATAAATGGAGAAGCACAGGGAGGTGTAAAATAACATCTAACAAGCTGTGACAAAGCAAGAGAGTGGCATGGACATATACACACTACCAAGCGTAAGGTAGATAGCTAGTGGGAAGCAGCCGCATAGCCCAGGGAGATCAGCTCGGTGCTTTGTGACCACCTAGAGGGGTGGGATAGGGAGGGTGGGAGGGAGGGAGACACAAGAGGGAAGAGACATGGGAACATACGTATATGTATAACTGATTCACTTTGTTATAAGGCAGAAACTAACACACCATTGTAAAGCAATTATACCTCAATAAAGAGGTTAAAAAAAAGTTTGATAAGTAAGACACTGAAGAAAAAGCTAAAAATCATAATAGAAAGAATAACTTATAAGGTGCACAAGGGAAAATACATGCCACCAAAGCTATAGTAAGAGAGAAGACAGAAATAAAAAGATCCCTCCCAAAAAATTAAAACTAAAATAAAGGAGACAAAAAAGTGAGAAAACAGTAGGTATCACAGCCTATCAAAGAATACACAGCACACACGTAATTAGAGCATGTGAAGAGCAAACTAACACAATGGAACAAAACTCATATTTAAATCTATAATGAAAGAAATTTGAAGGAATCCAATTGTACATATTGAAAGATGCTGCTGTATACCCGGAAACATGGAGTTGGAACATTAAAATTAAATACAAAATTGGTGGGATGCAGCTGAAGCAGCTCTTACAAGGAAACTTGTGACTTTAACACCAAAATCAGACATAAAGAAAAGTATATCACCAGTTACCTTTGCTTCCCCCTTGAGAAGCTAGTAAAAGAAGAATATTGAGGTCAAGGTAAGTAGGGAAAAAGAAATAATAAAAACAAGCAAGAAAATAAATGAAATATAAAACAAACAAGAGAGAAAATCTGCAAAGCCAGAATCAGTTCTTTGTAAAGGTTAATGGAATTGGTAAGCCTTTAACAAGACAGACGAAAAAGAAAGGGAAAGCACAAACCAGCAACAGCAGGAATAAGAGGACATCACAACAGACCCAGCAGACACTGGAAGCACAATGGGGGATGTGATGAATAATTTTATACTCCTACATTTGACAACTTAGACAAAGCAGTCACATTCCTTGAAAGATACAAATCACCAAAACAAAGTCAAAAAACACTAGGAAATTTACATACCTCTGTATGTTAAAGACACTGAATTAGTAATTAAACAACTTCTTAAAAAGAAAATAAACAACATTTTTAATAAAGAAAATTCCAGGCCGAAATTACCTCACTGGTGAATTCTAACAAGCATGTGAAGGAGAAATAATATCAACCCTACAAAAACTCTTTCAGAAATTAGAGGAGGAGATATCACTTCCCAAAGTATTTTATGAGGCTACTATAACCAGGATTTCAAAACCAAACAAAGACATAAGAGAGTAAATTTATAGAACAATATCCTTCATGAATATAAATGTAAAAATCATTAACAAAACATGAGTATAGGGCTTCCCTGGTGGCACAGTGGTTGAGAGTCCGCCTGCCGATGCAGGGGACATGGGTTTGTGCCCCGGTCTGGGAAAATCCCACATGCCGCGGAGCGGCTAGGCCCGTGAGCCATGGCCGCTGAGCCTGCGCGTCTGGAGCCTGTGCTCTGCAATGAGAGAGGCCACAGCAGTGAGAGGCCCGCGTACTGCAAAAAAAGAAACCAAAAAAACCAAAAAATCAAAAAGAGTATATGAATTTCAGTAATATGTAACAAGAATAATATACCAAGATCTAGCTGCGTGTATCCTGGGAATGCAAACCTAGTTTAACGTGAGAAAATCAATCAATACAATTCATCATATTAAGAGATCAAGGGAGAACAACTATACAGCTACTCCAATAGATGCAAATAAACCACCTGACAAAATGCAACACTTTTTTTTTTTTTTTTTTTTTTTTGCGGTACGCAGGCCTCTCACTGTTGTGGCCTCTCCCGTTGCGGAGCACAGGCTCCGGACGCGCAGGCTCAGCGGCCATGGCTCACGGGCCCAGCCGCTCCGCGGCATGTGGGATCTTCCCGGACCGGGACACGAACCCGTGTCCCCTGCATCGGCAGGCGGACTCTCAACCACTGCGCCACCAGGGAAGCCCACAACACATTTTTATAATGTTTAAAACTCTTAGCAACTGAGAAGAGCAGATTTCTCAATGTGATCAAGAGCTCTCACGACTTCTAATAAATATTGTTTCAGTACAAGAGGTCTTAGCCAGTGCAATAAGACAAGAACAAGAAAAAAGAAGTCAGATTCAAAATAAAAGTAAAAGTGCTGAGTGAAAGAAGCTGAATACCAACTAGTTTATACTAAATCATTCCGTTTATATGGAATTCTTGGACAGGCAAGACTGAGCTGTGCTGATAAAGCCAGCCCCTGGGGTCCTGGGGGAGCAGCGGGGCGGGGCTGACAGTTCACTCAAGACTTGAGCACTTCACTGTGTGGAAATCAGTCCCCATTTCCAGAAAGTCCACATCTGTTTTCTCAGAAGGGTGGGATAATATTAAATTTTGTTTTTTAAACCCTGTCTGTGCTCTGTGAGTTTTCTGAAATGACTATGAATTGTGTTTGTGATTCAAAATATCAAATGATCCAATGTAATCCAAAAAGCACAAATGTGATTTGAAATGATCTCAAGTTACAAATTCTCATCAAAGAGCAATTTATGGTGACCTGTCTTCAGAGCTAGTAGAGAGCTCTTTCTAGAAGAGTGAGGTCCTTAGAATGAACTCAGGTCAGGGAGTGAGAGGCGGGAGGAGCCGGGGCCCTGATGGCCATCACGTTACTAAGAAGTTGGGCCTAAACCCTGAGCATGCAGGAAGGTGCTGGTCAGTGCCACCTCCTCAAACCAGACCCTGGAGGCAAGGACCGCAGGGCTGGCATCTTACACAGCCAGTGTCTCCCACCTTTTCAAAGGTCACGTTATCTCCTTTCTTCTACGGTTTAGGGTCCTCTGGCGGCCTTTCTACTGCCCCAGGGTCTCCTCCTGCCCTCCAACCAGAAACATGGCACCTGTGGGGTAACCACAGGCTGCAGTGACCTCAGGCTGCCCTGAAGACAAACCTCTGTCCACTGCTCTCTGTCCCAAGCCAGCCGTATGTCCCGGAGAGGGCAGGATGTGTGTGTACATATACATGTGTGTGTGCATGTACGTGCACATGGTATATGCACGAGTGGGTGCGTGCATGTGTGTGCACGTGTGGTGTGTGTGCTTGTGTATATGGTACCTGGCATGTGCGTGTGTACATAGTGTAGGTGTGTGTGCATGTGAATGCGTGTGGATGCGTACATCCATGTATGTGAACATCCATGTGCACACCTGTGCGTGTTGTCTGGGTGCCTTTTCCCAGCTCATCCCCTGTCCCCGGCGACCAGCAGCGGGGGTCTGTGGTGAGGATGTTGTTTCTGTCCTCTAAGCCCTGGGGGCCCGGTTTCCCCACATACCAGACGAAGCAAGCCGGCTTGGCTGGCGGTGACCAGTTCCCCGAATTGACTTGTTCCTCCTGAAAGAAAGCTTCTGTTTGGTTCTAATGAGTGGCTTTTCCTAAAGAGAAGCAGTAATCGCGCCAGGACCATAAGCAGGTTCTGTAAACTTGTAATCGCAGGTGTCAAACACTGTGCAGCATTTTCCCTGGAAGACAGAAGCCCTGGGAAATAACACGGAGCGGGCGCCAAGGCGGTGTTTCCTTGACAGAAGTTAATTCTAAACTAACTATTCCCGGGAAGGAAAGCGGGGAAACGTTTGTACATGTCTATCATTTGTCCTTGGAGGGCACAGAACAAATATGTGTTTTTAACGTGTGACACCAGCGTTATTCTGGGTGGCCTCGGGCTATATGCTGTTTTTCAGGTTACAGAATTGGAGGTGAAGAAAACAACTCTGCATTAAGAGGAACACACAGCACAGGCTAATCGCAACCACACGGAATCAGATGCTGCAGCAGAGGACGGGGCCTGGGTGCTCGGGGGCCCGAGGGAGAGGCCAGAAGCAACCTGAACCGGCGGGTGACCCCCAATGGCGCACTCTCAGATCCCGAGAAGCAAACAGCATGAGTGGAGCGGGGGTCGCCCTAGGGCCGGGGAACCTGAAAATGTCCCCTTCTGCAGATTTGGTGAAAGCTACAAACAGCCCCCCAGAAAGTGAGCAGAGGCGGCAAACACTGCACTTAACGTTAGGGGCGACAGGGCCCGGCTCTGGCTCTGCAGCGTCTGCCCAGGGGCCCCTGCGGGCACCCTCTCCCGGCTCCTGCCCCATCTCTGCCAGCTCCCCTTCCCAAGGCCCAGAGGGGCCTCACCTGTGTGTGGGCCCCGCCCAACCCTGGGTGTCTCCTCTGCAAACCAGCCTTTGGAAGTGTCCACGTGGCGGTTCTGGCTTTGAGCCACGCCCATACCTGCACTTTACGGAAGAAGCTGGGGCAGCCCCCGGGGCGGCGGCTGGGCGGGGGTGCGGAGCTGTTGCCCAGCGAGCACCTGGAGGTCCCTCTCTTCTCCTGAGGACCACGTCTCCACTCGCCTGCCCTGGGGCCGAGATCCAGCCCTTGAGCCCAGAGTCCCTCCATGGTCATTGCTGGGGGTCCGCGGTGGCCCTCCTCCCTGGCCCCCAGCCCAGTCTGGGAGGGGACGGTGACCAGGGCCCAGCTCACGGTGCACAGACGGGCACCAAGGACCCCGTCCCGGGGGAGCCCCCACTGCATACACCAGGCCCAGGGGGGCTTCGGGGGCTGGGGTCCCGGGCCAGGTCCCCCTCCCTGCCCTCTGCCTCCTGAGTGCAGGCCCTGCCGCTTCCCTGGACCCTCCGCGGTGGGGCTGGTGGTTCGGGCTGAACTTGCCTGGAGTGTGAGTCACAAGGAGTCGGGAGATGCAGCTCGGGGATTTCCCGTCGGGACGTTCTAGCCCTCAGCAGCCCCCTTCCTCCCCAGGCCTTTCATCTGACCCCTATCCCACCACCACCAAGTGTCCCTGGATGCGCTGCACGCACGTGGCCACACTGGTGCCCACAAGGACGTGTCTCCCCCCCCTGCCTCGCCCCCTCTCCCTCTTTCTCTCTCTCACACACACTCTTTCACATTTATTTACACACGTGCACTCACGCAGCATGACAGTGGGTCCAGCCAGGAGGGGTTCTGTGGCCCCTTCCCCTTCTAGGCTGCAGCCTGACCATCACTCATCTTCCTGGCCTGGAGGGGACAGGACGGGTGCTCTGCCCTCATTCCCAGGAGAACCACACCCAACTCTGTCCAAATGGGGCGTTGGACCCTTGTCTCAGGAGTGCGCCCAGGGGACACCACAGGCAGCCCGACTAGGGCTCAACATTGACAGCGATCCCTTGGACAAGGCTGCAGGATCCTCAGTGCTGTATCCTGGCCGCTCACCTCCCCTCAGCACCCCAAAATCTGCACCCCTGGGCAGAGTGGCTTCCCTCTGCTCTGCGATTCAGATTGGCAACACACACATACACACGTGTACACGCATGCATATACCACATGCACAGACACGTGCACACAAGCACACACACGTGCTCACACCACATGCATGCAAGCACCATACATGTGCACACGCACACGCCACACACATCACACAATGCACACCCACATGTGTTCACACACCACACACACAGGCACACACATGTGCAGACCCCACACAGGACAGGCAGACAACATGCCTATGCACTCACCCCACCCACACACGCAAACACACCACACACAGGAACACCACACATGTCGAGTACACACGTGCCACCCTTCTAAAGGAGACCCAGTGGGTCCCTCATCAAAGGTTGGCCCTGCCCTGTGGGGTGACCGTGTCCCCAGAAGTCCCTGTGGGGCGGTCCTGAGCGTGCATCTGACCCTGGGCTCTGCACCTGGCGCTCCTAACGGTCCCTGGGAGAAGCCGACCTGCCCATCCCAGCTCTGCTAGTGAGGCCACGCTTCACGACAAGGCTTTGCCAGCAGGGTCATCCCTCGGTCTGCAGGCCACGAGGACCAGAGTCACTTCGTGTCAGCCCTTGTCCCCTGCTGGAAAGGGCGGGGTTAGCAAGGCCACATTCCTTATTAACAAGCGGGCTCTGGGGCCTTGCAGCGCCTCCTCTGAGCCTGGAAGCTTGGAGTGTGGCCCAGGGCGCTTGCTCCCAAGCCGGCTCCCACCTATAAATAACAGCGGTGGCAGGTCCCCTGTCAGCACCGCTGATGGACGTTCCCTTCCCCGCCATTACGGCCTGTGACTGTGGGAAAATTAATTTAAGTGGTAGTTAATTTCTAATGAATTCCACTCAAGCGGTTAATATGTTCCCTCGGTGTTATGGTAACCTTCACGGATCACTGCACTATGTAAATAAATTCGACTTTACACTGGTTTATTAGGAAAGAGAGTGAGGCTGGGGAGTCTGGCTAAATCTTGTCTGCAAATGCACACGATGAACCTTCCACAAGAAATTTAAAAGGGGAGGAAATAAAAACCCATCAGGAGTTTTCCCGGGTGCTGGACGTCCCCCGATGACTAAATTACCCGTCTCCATGCTCTGGGTGAATATCTCCAAATCCGCTTTGTTCCTGTGTTCCAAGGAGGAAGAGGAGAATTTTTGCCTTAAATCCCGTGTGGATTCCTGAACAAACCTGAAAGAATGTCCTCTCTGAAACCTCTGCCTGAGGCCCAGGCCGGCCCGGAGCAAGCCTGGACAGAGGGAGGAAAAAGCTTGGCAGGCAGGTGGTCCCACCTCTCCGTGTGCACAGGGGGCATGTGCAGAGCGGGGCTTGGGGGCTTCCGCACCCCCGAGTGAATGAAGATGGACCCACCGGCTGACCTTGCAGCGGCCGGTCTGTGTGCAGAGGCGGCAAGAGGCTTGGAGCAGAATCGGATGGGAAGTGGCCTGCAAGCAGCACCCAGGGGCCTACGGAGTTTACGTGGATGACCCAGGGTCAGCTGTCTGTGCTTCTAGCTCAGGCAGCCCTAACAACACCCCACACGGGTGGCTTAAACAACAGGCGTTTATTTCTCACAGTCCTGGAGGCTGGCCGTCTGAGACCAAGGTGCCAGTGGACTCAGTCTCTGGAGGGAGCTCTTCCCAGACTTGCAGAGGGCGCCCTCCCACTGTGTCCTCACATGGCAGAGAGTGAGCTCTCGGGGTCTCTGCAGATCAGGGCACTAATCGCATGGAACCAGGGCCCCACCCTTATCACCTCATCTAAACCTAATCACCCAGAGCCCCACCTCCAATGCAGCCACACTAGGGCCAGGGCTTCCAGGTGGGGTTTGGGGGCCGCAGGTATTTGGCCCGGCAGCATCGTGCCTACAGTGACGATGTCCACGCTCTTCGCTCTCGTGCGGTTCACGCCTCTGGGGCAGTTTCCTCAGCTCGTTGGGGTCTCCCCTGCAGTGGCTGTCAGATGCAGTTGTGGCAGGGTCACCTCAAAGCCCCTTCATCTCACACAGGCTCCTGGCTGGAGAGATTGACACCTGGGCTCCTCGTCTATCTCCCCGTAAATGGCCTGTCCACCTGGTGGCCCTGGGGTCGCTGAACTTCCTGCATGGCCGCTGAAGGCTCCCAGGGCAAGTGCCTGAGAGAAGCCTGCTGAAGCCGGGTCGCCCTCTGCGAGCTCGGAAGACGCTCTGGCCGAAAGCACGTGTGGCTCCACCCTGACCTTGGGCCTCCCGGACGTGCAGAAATAAATGTGTATGGTTCACAAGCCACGCCACCTGTGGTTCTCTGTTACAGCAGCTCGAATGGACTGGACAGGGCTCTCCAGAGACACAGAACAAACAGCATGTGTTTTAAGGAATTGGCCCTTGAGACTCGGGGGCCGGCTCGTGGGAACCTGAGGGAAGATGTGACGTCGCCGCTGAGCGTGACACCTGCAGTCTGGGGACTCAGGCAGGGCGTCAGTGTCCCAAGCTTGGGCCGAATTCCTCCTTCTCAGCAGAAGCTGTCTTTGCTCCTAAGGCCTTCCCCCGAATGGCTGAGGCCCGCCCACGTCAGGAGGGGCATCCGTGGAACCCAGAGGCCGTGGTTTACGCGCTCATCACGTCCGCAGGGGCCTGCGCTTCCGCGTCTGGACTAGTGTCTGCCCCACAGCTGGGCTCCTTGCCCGGCCGCCCTGATGTGCCGACTGTCTTAGCGGCCGCTGTGCTGGGCCGTCAGGCAGTCACCATGGGCACCGGCTGCTGCTGCAGAGCCGGCTGAGGGTCTCCCCAGAGAGCGGCCTGGTCACGACCCCTGACTCAGAAACCCTCCTAGTCCCCCAGAGGCTACAGAATGCAAGTGGGACCCCTGCCAAGAAGCTCCTCGGAGCCCCGGGCCCCGCCCAGCTGCCCGCACCCAGCGTCCCTCTTGCGGGGGCCGCAGGGTAAGCCCTAGCCTCTCCCAGCCACCAGGCACCTGTCCCCTCCTCGCCTCAGCACAGGCTGCTCTGTGTGGCACCTCGGTCACCGAGGGCCATTTCGGGAACGGGCGGGACACACGTCTCCCCATCCACACACCAGACCACCCTTCCCCCCATGAACACGCTCCGGCTCATGTCACGCTGATGTCAGGCTTCCCTCTCTCACTGCCCCGTCGAAAGCCCCCTGCAGCCCCAGATCAGAAACTGCTCCCGCTTCTTCTGCTCTGCGCTGACTCGACAGCATCCCCCCCCCAGGGTGACGCTACAGGCGTCCAGGCTGACACACGGGGATGCCCCAGGCAGGTTTCTGGACACCCCACTGACAGGTGCCCTGCGTCCATGACACCCACGCGGCTCGCTTCCAACCGCTCCACGTTCCCTGTCAGCCCACAGAGTCTATTCCCACGTGGGAACCCAGCAAAGAGTTCGGCCTCTGCCGTGATGCGGGCTTAGGGCGTTGACGGGAACGCCTTCCCCATGGCCGGGCAGCTGGAAGCTTTCCCCTTCCACAAAGACCCCGGGAGCCAGCAGCCCACCCTGCTGTCCCCCGAGGCCCCCTGCCCTCCTGGGCCTCCCCACTGGCCACACGCCAGCCACGAGTGTCCCACACTCTCTCCGCAGGAAGGTCAGGCCCAGGCCCAGGCAGCGCGCCCCTCGGCCATCTGGGCACCTCCGTGTGGCCCTGCTTCCCGGGCTCCGTGGCCCGGCTTCAGGCTCCCGTGCAGGCGACTGACTGTGCCCGGCAGCCCCCCGGGAGGCTGGCTCTCTCGCCAGCCCAGTGCCCGACTTGACTGGGAAGGAGGTGGCTCTGGTTGTCCCAGCCGGGCACACAGCCTCCCTGCGCACTGGGCTTGGCCGGGGCCGCGCCTCACAGACGCGGCCGCTGGGAGCTCTCTGCAGTGGGTGTTGCTGGGAGCTGAGAAAACACTGCAGGGGGAGCCCTGTCCACTTAATTTCTCCCAGATGCCATTCACTCACTGTCAAGTGGCAGTAATGTAGGTAACACACCGGGCAAACCACAGGCACTTGCTAAACCGCAGCTGTAACACAGGGAGTGACAACAGTGCTGTCGACAGCAGTGCCTGTCCTGCACCCATTCCCAGACAATTTCCTCAAACTCTCGCTCTGCAGGGTCGCAAACACTTCTCCCCGCGAAACCAAGACAAAGCCCCAGCAGCGCGCACACCTTGCTCCAGGCAGGGCTGCGGGTGCCTCGGGTCCTGACCCCGGTGGCTCTGGGACCACAACGTGGGCGTGTCCTGGACATCACTAAGCGACCCCAGAGTGGAAGGAAAAAGCACAAGACGGGGTCAGAAACTCGAAGCAGCCGTGTGTCGTTTGCCAGGACTTAAGTCAGAGGAACAAGGGCGTAAGATCAGCTCCTCCAAATTCAGAACCCACGTTCCTGGCAGGTGTCTCCGCGTAGAACAGGTGGGCATCCACATCCCGTGGGCGGCCTTCCCGCCTCTCCCAGGGCCTGTTTGCAGCGAGCGCCTCCCGGCAGGCCGGGGGTGGGCAGCCACACCACTTAAACCAGACATTCCGTGGATGCACTTCAGGAACTTTCTGTGGCCGCAGAGGAGATGGGAGCGTTTCTTAGCCATCGTCATCACTGAGGATGCAGTGAGCGGAGCGTGGGGGCCGGGCCATTCTCTGGGTCCCACGACGAAGTGGCTGTGCTCTGTCCCGGTCTCACCACGTCTGTTCAACCCGAGGGCCGTGGTTTCAGGCAGGGAACTCGGCTCCGGGGTCTCCCAAGCGTCACGTCACCGTCCACTCTGGATTTCCAGGTGAGATGGATCTCGATGCTGGTGGTAAAGAAAAGCCAGCCAGGCCCCGGCCAGGGAGGGAACCTCGGCCGCTGCCTGGTGCGAGCCTGGTGCCTCCAGGCAGTGGCTCCTTCTGGGGTCACACTAGGCCCCTGGGGGGAGGCTGGGCTTGGCCTTCACCTTCTGACCCCAAGAGCAGCCCCTGCTCCCCCAGGGAGGCCCCAGAGGCCGTGGCCAGGGAACCTGATGCACAGCCATGGCTGCCACGTGGAGGGCAAACCATCCCCCATCCCCAGGACGTGGGTCCTCGCAGGCCAGCATCAGCCTGGGGACTTGAGACCAGCACGGTCCCCTCACCTGACCCACCGAAGCTTCTGGCAAACCCACAGCTTGGACTTCCCGGTTCCTGGGGAGGCAGGGGGGTCCTGGGGGCAAAATTGAAGGAGGCATTTCATCGTTTTCTGGGCCAAGGGGTGTGCCTGGGGTCTCACGCCTCCTTCAGGCTGGCCAGCTGTTTCCTGTGTTAAAACCACACACACACCAAACTGTATTAGCTAGCGGAGTCATTAACCAAACTCCCATCCAAAGGAGACTGTGCCCCTAGTGCCCCTACCTCTTCCCCGACTCTCTAGCTTTCCAATGGCCTCCCCATCCCTGTCCTGGAAGAGCTGCGTCCCCGCCCTGGCGCCGGGGAGGTATCACCTCGTGCAGACCCCCAAGAACATTGGACGGAGCCCCGCGCACTCAAGTGCAGAGCCTCTGGGCAGACACAAGCAGGGAGACGGGTCATGCCCCGGGAGCGTGAACGCTGAGGGTGCAACCCGCCGGCCTGGGACGGAGGGAGGGAGGCATGCGCGGCCCAGCCTGGAGACAGAGCCGCATCTGGAAGTCCCGCAGGGCCCGGAGGAGCTGCTGACTGGGGACAGGCGGGCTTCCTGGGTTTGCTCCTCATGGAAGCAGGGGTCTGACCAGAGGTGGAGGGACCGGGCCCTTCCCCACAGGGGCAGGTGCCAGGCGCCCGAGTGTGCGGTGCCGGGCAGCACCCACCCGACCCTGGGGCTCGTCTGCAGAGGCTCAGCTCCGCGGGCATCAGGTGCTCCCGGTGGCTGGAGGAGGGTCAGGAAGCGGTGAGTGAGGGTGGGATGTGGAGGGTGGAGGCAGCCCGGGTCAGGTGGCTGCAGTCCCCAGCCACGGGGGCTGGGGTGCTGCTGTGTGCCAGCCGGGCACTGATGGCGTCCGGGGCACACACGGGCCCCACCTAGGGTAGGCGGCAGGGCGGCAGCTCTCCGACCTCACGGGCAGCACCTGCCACCGTGGGCTCAGGTTCGTTTCTGGCACCTGGAATGGAATTCATTTACAGAAAAATTAGATTTACTATTGAGAATATGCAAGAAACTGCAGAAATGTGTGGTAACAGGCGAAGGTCCCTGTCCCCAAACGGTCCAAGACTGTGGCCGGGCAGGAAGAGCAAAGCCACACGTGCTCCCCTAGTGGCTCCCTGGGGACACCCCCACCCCCACCCCGGCCTGTGCCACCCTAGCAGGACCGTCCACCTGGTGGCCTGGCCGGACGGCTGACCTGCAGGTCAGACTGTGACCGCACTCATGGGAACAGAGAGAACCCTGAGGACCCAGAGGTCTTTCCTGAGATGGCCACAGGCAGACGACGGCCACAGGCAGATGGCAGCGGGAGGTGCGGGCCGTCCAGGGGACCGGGGATGCGGTCAGGCCGGAGGAGATGGCGGCAAGGACGGGATCCCGGGGCAGGACCCGTCTCAGACTTCAGATGCCGCGGGACCCGACGGCCGGTGAGCGGGTGGCTCAGGCCAGTGTGTCCTCGGGTGACCCGAGACTCACCCTGGCTTACCTGCGGTGGGGAGACCGGCTCAGAGGCAGGTGTCGTCACAAGTTCTCCCTGTCTCTCTCTCATGGGCGGTTCAGAGATTCCACTTGTTAAGCGAGCGTCCCCTCGGGCAGCAGAGATCTTATTTTCCTGGGGTTGTCTCCGCCGTGTCCTGACGCCGGTGTGTGTTTGGACTGATGCTCTGCAGCTCACGGTGCGGATGTCACTCCGGGAGCACAGCTCTCCGCGCCTGGCCTCCTCCCCGCGACCCCAAAGTCCCCGCCTTCGCCCTTGGCCACCGGCTCACGGCCACTCAAACCGTCTTTGCGAGTAAAAATGCCTCTCACATGGGCTTCCCTGGTGGCGCAGTGGTTGGGAGTCCTCCTGCTGATGCAGGGGACACGGGTTCGTGCCCCGGTCCGGGAAGATCCCACATGCCGCGGAGCGGCTGGGCCTGTGAGCCATGGCCGCTGAGCCTGCGCTCTGCAACGGGAGAGGCCACAACAGTGAGAGGCCCGCGCACCCCACCCCACCCCCAAAAAATGCCTCTCACAGGATCTACTGAACTTGGGGGCAGCCTGAGGAGCGGACGGCTGGTCACACATGCTTCCCCTCCTGACGCTGGGGGCCATCACCCTGTCGCCCCTGCCTGGTCCCGCGCCTCCCCCCGCGCTTGCGGGCTGGTCCTGGATTCTCCATACTGACCCCCCCTCCCCAGCCCGGCCTGGGGCCTGGGTAGAGCCCTGCTGTCTCTCAGCTGGGCGACCGCAGGACCTCTCGGGCCACCTCAGCTCCCTCCGGTCCAGCCCCCGCCAGGAGTTGCAGTCGCCATCCACCCCAAGCACACACGGGACCGGCCCCTCCCTGCGCCAGCCCCAGCTCTGCCCCTGGCCTCCAGCCACTCTCCCTGCCTCACGGGGATTCTTCTCCCCTTTGGGGGTCCCTGCGCTGTCTCCCACCCTCTGTTACTCTCTACCTGCAACCTCCCCCCACGCCCAGCTGGCAGGGTCTCCCCAGCTGCTAATGCAGTTGAGGGGGGCTCCAGCCCCGCCCGAGGGGGAGGGGACGCTGATCCAGGGCTGCGGGTGGGGTCGTGTTAACTCCTTCCGACTCTCAGGCCCCAGCTCACAGGAGAGCTCCCCGCAGTAACTTGAGAAAAGAACAGGTTAGAGTCCTCGTGGAGAACAGAGGCAGCAGGAGAACTGTGGCCGAAAATAAAATAACTTACGTGTGTAGGTTCAGAAGAACTCCAGAGACCAAGTTCAGGCGCTGCAGCGGGGAGAGGGACAGGCAGAGCTGAGGGTGAGGGAGGAGGGGGGAGGCGGAGAACAGATCCAGTCTCCCGGAGGCCCTGATCCCCTCATTTCAGAGCTGCGCAAATCTGGAACTTAAAAAAGGTCTTTGTTTTCTTAAATGGGCAGATGTTTCCAGTAGCTGAGACTTGGGAGAAAGAAAATGACGCTCGGCTCGGCCACCCTCCCTTCCCTGGTTTATAAGGACGTCTGCAGGCTGGGGTCGTGCCATCAGCATCGGGCAGTGACGACAAGGTCTGATTTCTCACTGGAGCTAAACCAGAGCTCAAATGGGGAAAAGAGAAAAAGAAAGAGCCTGTTTGGGCAGGGAGAATAACACCCCCGCACACAGTCAGTAACTTCACCAAACAGTAAAGCCAACAGCAAAATCTGCCCTTCACAATAGTAAAGGATCTGCTCAAATTCTGAAAGCACCGAGAAACGAAAAGCCAAATCAAACCCTTCCAATGAAAAGTATTAGAATATCAGACTAAGAATTATTATTGGAATCCTACGAACTGCAATTCCTAATCAGCAAGTTTCACTGAAAGTTCCTGGAGAGGGATGAAGCCTTTCCTCACGGAGGGTCCCACGGCTCGGGGACGCATGGAAGGTGCTCGATGAAGATGTGTTGTGAGCAACTGCGAGCTGGGCATCTGTTTCCTTCTTCTCCTTCTGTGTGAGCAGCAGAGCCCCGTACACAGCTGAAAGGCAGTATTTCTCCTCCTCCTTTGCATCTAGGGGCAGCCTCTGGCAAGCAGGCACAATGTCCTGGGTGAATTGGGGAGAGCTGCTTAAAAGGATGAGAGGGACAAGGACAAGGGGCAGCTGGTGTTCGCTTTGTGCTCCATCCCTTCCCTGTCTGACTGCCTGGAATGTTGGACGTAATAGCTGGAGCTCCAGCCACCAGCTTGTGCCATGAGGTTGCCATTAGAAAGGAAATCAAGCACCAAGAATTAAGGGCGACAAGAGGACAGAAAGAGACAGGGAAACTCAAACACGGAGAGCCGTCATAACAGCCCACAGTGCCTTCTGATGGCCTTCCTCAATGTATGTGGGCAAAATACTGTGTATTTTTTTAAACCACTGCTCTTTCCAGCCCCTGCCTCTTGCAGTGGACATAATATACAGCTGATTGCATATTGTCAGGTGATCAGGCAGGACTACTTCAGTGAATGAATCCATACACTTACCAAGTGTCTAGCACAGTACGTGAAGCAACATAAATGGATAAATAAATGATGAGTCACAAAGCCTGATTCACTTACAAGATAAGACTCCTCGATATCTCCAACAGCAAGCTAGGTAATTAAACCGATCAAAGTTATAAGTGAGAAACCGTGGCTTCGTTTTAGAATAGGTGATTACATGTTATTAACCACTGAAAGAATTGTTGCACCTTTAGAGAGAAACCTTAGGAGAAAGCCACACTCTGGACTTCCTGAAAGACGGCAGATGAACTGCTAGGATTTCTGCACAGTAATTCGTATTATGTTTAGTATAGTATCATCACTATGTAAGGAGAAACGTGCATCACTTTCTGAGGAGAAGACAATGAATCTTTCATGATGCCAGCCAGACGAGGAATCTGTCTGAGCCCCTACGTGGGAGCTGCTCGGCTGGGTCCCGGAGGCGCGCCAGGGCTGGCTTGCGAACAACTCTGTTTCTGAGTAAGTACCTCACGGCCACAGTCAATCTCTCATGCAATGCAAAACAGCTCTCTTTGTTCTGTAAATTTCTTTTTTTTTTTTTTTTCCTGTGCTTTTTAAAACAGGAAAATGACAAGTAGGAACCTGGAGAAAAAAACAGCTGAGCTCTCACTGTAAATCACAACCACCGATGACAAAATAGGACTAAATGCCTTGTAAATCAAAAAAGGAAAAAGAAAAAAATTGATACAGATGCAGAAAATTGCCCTAAATCAAAAATAACACTTACAATATTCTATGTCAGCTTGTTGAAGAAATCACCTGGGGGCAGAAGGAGGATGCCCCGTGGTTGCTGACATGAGCCACTGCCCAGATGTCCTCAAGTTTAGGATGCTGCCCAGAACGGGGCAGGCAGGGAGTCACAGGGATCTGCTTGTAGATTCTCAGGACTTAACCAAAGGATGATTGTGTTTGCATCCAGGGAGAGAACCCTGGTCTGGGGTTCGAGACAAAGACCAGCAGTGCATCCTCGGGCATCTTCTGCATGCTGGACAATTTGAATACATCATCTATTAACAGTAATTTAAATGAAAATTGTTTTTAAAAGTATTTGATACCACTTGTAGTAGATCAAACAGCACCGCCCCCAAGGTTATATATGTCTCCTCAAAACCTGAGAAGGGGACCTTATTGGAAATAGGGTCTTTGCACGTGTGATTAAGTTAAGGATGTTGAGACGAGACCGTCCTGGATTAGGGTGGGAGGACGCGTTTCTCTCTCTTGAAGCCACCAAGCCTGATTAATTTGCTACAGCAGCTCCGGGGAAATAACACGCCTGCTTTATCCCCCCTAAATCGCCTTGGCCTCTAGTGAAGAAAGTCACTTGAAAAACAATGAATGAAATAAGTTAATGTCTTGTTTACTTTCCATCTTAAATTTGTGCCCATTTGGAGTGAACAGGGAGGGCGCTTTGTAAAGCCGGTCGGCACACAGGCACAGGAAAATGCGATTTGATTCCTGCGCTCCCGGCCACTGGGAAGAGCAGCCACAGAGAGCTGCTGTATCAGAGGAAGGCTTCTACTCTTAAAACACAGTCCCCATGTCTTTTTCTCATTCTTCCTGGAGAATAACTTATTTTATCACGATGAGGAAACTGACCCGATGAGCTCTTAAGGCTCTACGTTTTAAGTTCAGGGAAAGACCATCTCGCTTCAAGATTTAAATTTTGCAACTGACACCAAAAGTCAAACACAGGAAGGAAGGATGGGTTCCTCCTTCTCCTTGGGAGGACCGGAGGACGATTTCAGAACTGCGCACCTGTTGTGTGATTTGGTTCAAAAATACGTACTTGTTTAGTCGGGCAGAGAGGCAAGCGCCTACGGGGGGAGGCAGAAACCATGGCAGTTCCTCTAACCTTGGACTCTTTGACTGTGCGACTAAGTGCACACAGGTCTTTAGAGAGAAATGAAAACCCCAGGCCCTCCGACTGCTGCTTGCTCAGCTGACTGACCGTCACAGCCACTCACACACGACGTGGGCTCCGATGGTCAGGGGCTGCGCTTGCCGTAGAGAATGTTCCAGAACAGTGTCGGCAAGTGTCTTCTGTAAAGGGCCAGAGAGCAAACATTGCAGGGTCTCCCAGAACTGCTCAGCTCTGCCGCTGCAGGTGAGACGGCCCACCAGGATGCACCAAGGGGTGAGTGTGGCTGTGTCCCAATAAAACTTTATTGACAAGATCAGGCAGTGGCAGGGCTGCCCACCTCTGGCTAGGACAAGCAAAAGACAGCTGTCTTGTCCACTTCATGTTTTAAGATTAAGGAAGGGCAGTAGGGGAAAAGAGTAAAAGTGGGTCCTCGAAAAAGTAAAAATAGAACTACCGTGTGATCCAGCAATTCCTCTTCTGGTGTTTATCCAAAGAAAACAAAACAAAACGAACTTGAAAAAATATCTGTACCTCCACGCAGCATTATTCACAAGAGCCAAGATATGGAAGCAACCTAAGTGTCCGTCAATAGGTGACTGGAGAAAGAAGTTACAAAATATACGCTATATACCTAATTTATGTACCCACACAATGGAATATTACTCAGCCATGAAAGAGCAGGGAATCTGGCCCTTTGCCACAGCAGAAATGGACCTTGAGGACTTTATGCTGAGATAAGTTAGATAGAAAAATGCAAATACTCTATGATCTCTCTCATACATGGAATCTAGGGGAAAAAACACCCCAAACCCGTAGATACAGAGAATAAATAGGTGGTTGCCAGGGGTGGGGGTGGGGTGGAGGAAATGGGTAAAGGGGGGTCAAAAGAAAAGGCACAGACTTCCAATTAGAAAAGAAATAAACGCTGGGCCTGTAATGGCGACCAAGTTAATAATATTATACTGCATAATTGAAAGTGCTGAAGAGTAGATCTTAGAAGTTCTCAGAAGAAAAAACATTCTGTAACTATGTGCGGTGACGGGTGTTAACTAGACTTATTGTGGTGATAATTTTGCAATATATACAAATACCGAATCTTGATGTTGTGCACCTGGAACTTATATAATGTTATATGGCAAATATACCTCAATCAATGCTCAAAAAAGGGTTATACTGCGTTCCAGCATCTAGTGGATTCCGTGGCTCACGGTCCGGGGACCCCGCAGACCCCCAGGGAGAGAGGGGGATGGAAACAGCCTCGGATGTGGGCAGGTGCCTGAAGCCTCGGGCTGGCTCTACGCAGCGTCTCACCTAAGTCACGTTAAGCCCAGAAAGTGAGAGGGTCCTGGTAGGGAGGGCGAAGGGGAAGGAAGCTGCTCGTGGAGAGCTGGGCCCCCGCCAGGTCCTCTTCTGCAGGACCTGGGGGCTCCGACTCCGGCCCTCACACACACATGGACCCTGACCAGTTGGAGCCCACGGGGTGGGCGGCTCTGCCCCACGGGAGGGCAGGGGACCAGAGGGGCCTGCAGGGGCCGAGGGTCACTTTTCCTTTCCCGCTCTTACGAGGCTCAAATTCTTTTCAGTGAGCAGATTGTTCACAAATGTTTACGGTTTCCTCCTCGATATCAATTACCAGAGTAAGATGTGGACCTAACTCCTTAAAAAAAAAGACACCAAAACAGTAAACCTTTCATTTTGTTCCCACCCCATCCCACTCTCCCATCTAGAACTACAAATAATTGCTGTGTTGGCGTGGGTTGGCCCGGAACTTTTCTTACAACGTTACCTAAATATTTTTACTTGGAAGAAACATGTGGTTGGATTTATAAGGGTTTAATTTTTACATAAACGAAAACATGCTTTGTACACTGAGGTCCAATTTTCTTTTTATATTTAATACTTAGAAATGTGTCTGGGCTGGCGTCCGTCACAGCGCAGAGAGGCCTGTCGTTTATCCAAGGGCTGCACGCCCCACCCTCCTGGGATCGCGTCATCTTGACTTAACCATCCACCCCCTGGAAATGAGCGTTTGACTCGTTTCCGGTCTTTTGCCGTGGCAAACGCTGCTGCGGAGAGCAGCCTTGCAGGCTCCTGTCTGTGCGCGAGTATTTCGCTGAGAGGACGCCCAGAGCGGCTCAGGAAGAACACGTATTCTACATGTAAGAGTCGGAGGCACAGCTACCCACAGTTTACGGAAATTTCTGTTCGCAGGCAGTGTTCCACCCGGATAACATCCTTCTTAACTTTTGCGAATCTGATGGGCAACGCGCACTTCACTTTTATTTTATTCTCATTTTCCGATTACTAGTGAGATCAAACGTATCTCCGTGCATTTGCTTGGACACTGCCTGTTCACGTCTTTTGCCCACTTTTGTCAGCCTGTTTGACCTTTCTTCAGGGTTTGCTATGCCTATTTTGTACCTGAGATCTTCACCCTGTTATGTGTGGGCCACCCTCCCACGGGTCCCCTGGTCTGTCTTATTCTGTAGGATGTGGTGACAGTCTCCCCTTGCCCTGGGGAGTTGGCTGAGGCCCCAAGCTGAGGGCAGTGAGAGGAACGTGTCCACACCTTCTGAGGAGGTTATGGACCCTGACCTTGGCCCTGGCTCTGGGCTGTCTGAGTGAGAGGACCCTGGACCCCCCAGGCAGTACTTCTCGGAGGAGAAGCAGGAGGATGGGCAGGACCGTGGGCCCAGTGTGGAGGGAGCCCCTTGGAGGTGTGGGACCACGTGCCCTGGACTTGGAAACTCGGGTCTGGTGCCGGCTTCATCTGGGGACTGAGGGTCGGGTGTCGGGCTGTCCTCTCCATGACAGGAGGGAGGCGAGGCCCGAGCCAGCCTGGGGGAATCTGATGCTCCTTCCGTCAGAGCGCAGGGCTGATGCACGTCTTAATGATGAAGCCATCAATTCCCAGATACTACGGAGCAGACAGAGCCTGTGAGGGGCGTCGGGGAAGCTGCATAGGAAAAAAACACAGCTGTTCCCGGCGCACCACAGAGCACTTGGGGCTGGCGTCCTCCTGGCCCAGGTGTGGAGTTTACCTGCTGAGTAAGCCTGTCCTGCATCTTCCTTTCTGACCCCCGGAGTCCATGTCTCGCTCAAGAGCAGGTGTTCGCGCCCCAATGTTATGCAAATACTTTTCGGTAATTCTTCTCATAATTTATATGGTGATTTTTGCTTATTTTTTGGACACGTATGAAATTTACCGCAGCCTTTGCTGCGTGGTGGTAACTCGGACTCCCCCCAACACCGTCTGCCGCATGCTTTATGCCTCCTGCACCAACTTGAAATGTTGCGCTCACCCCGCTGCACGCGATCATTTATGTAGAGATTCCTTCTGGTCTCTGTCTGTTTCCTCACACTGTTTAATGATCACCCTTCACAATGTGCTCTCATACCTGGTAGAGAAACCCCGTCCAGTTTCAGGTAGAAAGAGGTTGCCTGACTGTCTGCTTACATTTCATCTTCCAGACGAATGCTGAAGCCACTTGCCAAGCTCCACAAACGCTTTCCCACCAGAGGGATCAGTAGATAAGTGCCTTAGTTTGGGTCCCCCTCAAAGTGGAGCCTGAGTCAGGGAAGGGGGTGCAGAGCTTATCTGAGATGTGATTCCGTCAAGCAGAAGTGAGGGAAAGGGGGTGAGAGAGGGGTCGGAAAATCCCCTAGAGGTGGGTTATTGCGCTTGTCAAAACGTGGAATTACCTGATTTTTCAATTCTAGACATCCTGGTGGAGAGGCTGGGCTATCTCACCTGATGATGAATGGTGTGGGGCGTCCATCCTGTGCTCACATCTATCATCACTGGGGAGGTTCAGTTTTAAGAACCGGGTTGCCTAGGGCTCACCTCCACAGAGGCCCTGGAGAAAACCAGGTAGGATGCACCACAAGCTTTCCACCGAAGGACAGGGAACGGGGTGTCCACCCACTGCTTCCCTTCACACGGGTTGAGGTTTGCAGCATTAACTCTCATGCTCTGGCCTCCTGCAGCTTTGGACCAAACCCCAAGGAGGGAAAGGGACTGTGTGGACTCCACGGTCCAGCGCTGGGGTAGACTGTCCAGCACGGGTGTGCCCGTCAGGGGACGTCAGGGGGCACAGCGTGCCGCGGGAGGGGTGCTGGGTCTGCTCCAGGGTAATGTCTCTAGATTGTCCCCCTGCTGCTGTGCCCATGGGGCCGCCAGCCCTGTGCTCCAGAGCGATCCTGCTTCCAAGAGCCCCACATGTGCACCCAGCCCACTGTTCCCACCCAGGAGTCCCCAGACACTTCCTTCCCAGCAGAGTTGTTTTTAAATTTTTTTAAATTTTGTTTTTTAATGTTAATTTTTAAAATTTAAAAAATTTTTTTTTAACTTTGAAAATTTTAATTGTTTTTTAATTGTTTTTTAATTTTTTAAATTGTTTTTAAACTTTTTTAAATTTTGAAAATTTATTTTATTGAAGTATAGTTGATTTACAATGTTGTGTTAATTTCTACTGTACAGCAAAGAGATTCAGATACATATATATATTCTTTTCCACTATGGTTTATCACAGGATATTGAGTATAGTTCCCTGTGCTATACAGTAGAACCTTGTTGTTTATCCATCCTACATGTAATAGTTTGCATCTGCTAATCCCGAACTCCCAGTTCTTCCCTCCCCCACCCCCTCTCCTCCTTGGCAACCACAAATCAGTTCTTTATGTCTGTCTGTTTCTGTTTCATAGATAAGTTCATTTTAGATTCCACGTATAAGTGATGTCATATGATATTTGTTTTTCTCTGGCTGACTTATTTCACTTAGTATGATAATCTCTAGTTGCATCCATGTTGCTGAAAATGGCATTATTTCGTTCTTTTTTATGGCTGAGTAGTATTCCATTGTATATATGTACCACACCTTCTTTATCCATTCCTCTGTTGATGGACATTTAGGTTGCTTCCATGTCTTGGCTATTGTGAATAGTGCTACAATGAACACTGGGGTGCATGTATCTTTTTCAATTATAGTTTTCTCCAGATATCTGCCCAGCAGTGGGATTGCTGGATCATACGGTAGCTCTATTTTTAGTTTTTCGAGGAACCTCCTTACTGTTCTCTGTAGTGGCTGCACCCGTTTACATTCCACCAACAGTGAAGGAGTGTTCCCTTTCTCCACACCCTCTCCAGCATTTGCTATGTGCAGACTTTTTGATGGTGGCCACTCTGACCGGTGTGAGGTGGTACCTCACTGCGGTTTTGATCAGCATCTGATAATTAGTGAGGCTGAGCGTCTTCTCATGCGCCTGTTGGCCGTCTGTATGTCTTCTTTGCAGAGATGTCGAATTAGGTCTTCCTGGCAGAGTTTTTAACCTTAGACATCTGACTCCAACACGCGGACTTGGATCTGGGGCTTTGGGCGCAGGACGGAGCGATATAAGCCTTGTATTTTTCTCAATCCATTTTTTTAAAAGATATAATTTGCATAAAATAAAATTGACTGGTTTGATGAGTTTCAACAAGTGTACGCTGTGACCGCAATTAAGATTTCTGATATTGATACTTGGCGTCTTCTCCCTTTTTTCTTGATCAGACCAGCCAGAGGTTTTTCTTACGGCCCATTTCAAAGAACCAGCCTTTCGGTTCATTTTCCCCATTGCTATTCCGTTTTTTTTATCCCTTTGATTTCTGTTTTTTAGTATTTCTTTCCTTCTACTTACTTTAGGTTTCATTTGCTCTTTTTTAGTTCCTTCAGGTAGAAAATTAGACCATTGTTTTGAGTCCTTTCTTCTTTTCTAATGTAAGCATGAAATGCTATACATTTCCCTGTAAGTAACTGCTTTTCACACATGTCAATGTGCTGTGTGTTCATGCCTGTCCAGTTCTACTTACCTTTCTAATCCTCCTTTGACCCGTGGGTTATTTAGAATTGTGCTGTTTAGTTTGTTTCCAAGTATTTGTGTGATTTTCCAGATATCTTTGTTATTAAATCCTAGTTTAGTATCGTGATCAGGACATATTTTTTATAATTTCAATCTTCTGAAATTCACTGAGACGTTCATTTTTTGAAATTCATTGCCCCAGAATATGGTCAATTTTGGTACATATTCTGCCTGAACCTAAAAAGAAACCCCAGAAAACAAGCCTATTCTGCTGATATTCAGGGGGAGTGTTTTATAAATCTCAATTAGACTAAGTTGATTCATAGTATTGTTCACATCTGCATGCTTATTATTATTTAATCTACGTGTTCTATCAATTATTGAGAAAGGAGTATTGATGTCTCCAACCATAATTTTGGATTTGCCTATCCTTCCTTGCAGTTCTATAAACGTTTGCTTTATGTGTTTGAAGCTCTGTTATTATCTGCGTAGACGTTTAGGATTGTTATCTGTTCTTGATTAACTAACCCCTCTATCATCATACTTGGTAATAGCTGGTGATCAAAAGTCTATTTTGACAAAGATTAGTGAAACCACTCCAGCTTTCTTATTTTAAATTAATTGGATATTTTAATATTTTGTATTTTCTCCATTATTGACTTACTACATACGTCTTTTTGTTTTATTTTCTTAGTGGTTGGTCTAGTGTTTACAGTATAAAACTGTGACATCACAGTTTGCCTTTAAACACGACTTACCAGGTCAGGATTGGAGTGAGACCCTTAGGAGAGCAGGTTCTCATCCTTTGTGCTGTTGTGGTTACATGTGTCAGAACTACATGCGTCAAAAATACCACAAGATGTTACTACTACTTTTCTTTAAACAGTTATCTTTCAAAGGACGTTTAAATGAAGGGAAATATCTTTTATGTTTATCTAAATAGTTACTACTTCTGGCTGTCTTCATCTCTTCATGTAGATCTACATTTCCATCTGAATTCTCCTAGCTTTGGTTTATCAGAACAAGTCTTGTCGCCCACCTTCCTTTTCAAAAGCTATTTTCAGTGGATATAGATTTCTAGATTGGCAGTTCTCCCCAGAACTTTGGAGAGGTTTTATTGTCTTCTGGCCTGCATGGTCTCTGATGAGAAGTCAGGTGTTACAGTATTCTTATTTTTTTTCTCTTTATGAGGAATGAGTCTTCTTTTTTTTTCTCTGAAGTTGAGGTTTTCTCTTTATCTGATTTTTAGCAATTTGATAAAGATGTACTATTATGTAGTTTTCTTTATGTTTCTCCTGATTGGAGTTTGTTAAACTTCTTGGATTTGTGGGTTTATTGGTTTTACCAGATACAGAAACATTCTGGTCATTTTTTCTTCAACTATTTTTTTCCTGCCTCAACCCTCCCGGGACTGCAATTCCACTTAGGCTAGAATGCTGGCTATTTTCCCACGGCTCACTGAGTTCCATTGTTTGCTTTTGTTTCTTGATTTTGTTGTCTTTATTTATTTGAGTTCCATTTGCTCCAGAAATTCCATTTGGGTATTTTTTTTTTTTTTGCAAGTGTTATTGAGGTGCAGTTTACCTCAAGTGAAACACTCACTTTTAGTGTATAGTTCTATGAGTTTTATAGGCAGGCACAGTCATGAAACCACCGCCATAATCAAATTGTAGAATATTCCATCACCCAAAAGCATTCCTTCATGTCCCTTTGTAGTCAATCCCTTGTCGCCATCCCCAGCTCCTGCCAACAGAGCAATTGTCTGTCCCTGTAATTTTGGCTTTTCCATGATGTCATACCCTTGGAGTCATAAAATATGCAGCTTTTTGAGTCCAGGTTTCCATCAGTCAGAATAATGGATTTGAAGTTCATCCATGTTTTCATTTCTACCAGGAGTTCTTTCTTTTTGCTGCTGAGTAAGGACGTACACAGCCGGTTCATCCATTTACCACCTGCAGGACACGTGGGCTGTTTCCAGTTTGTTGTGGGTTTTTTTTTCTTTTTTCATTTATATGTAAAACCACTATAAACATTCACATAAAGGTTTTACTGTGAACAAAAGTTGCCATTGTTCTCGGACAAACACCCAGAAATGAGATTGCTAAATAATTAAATATTTAACTTCATGAGAAAGGGCCAAACTGTTTCCAACATGGCTGTACTAATTTTTACTGAGTTACAGTTGCTACAATGCTCACCATTAATTGATTTTGCTATTTGTTAACCGTTCTAGTAGGCAGGGGTGCGGTCTCATTGTGGTTTTCATTTGCTTTTCACTAGAATCTAGTGCTGAGCATCTTTTTTATGTGCTTCCTTTTCATTAGTACATTTTCTTTTGTGAAATATCTCTTCAAGTCTTTTGCCCATTTTTAATTGGGTTGTTCTCTTAGTATTGAGTTTCAGATTTCTTTATATATTATAGATCCATTCCTTGATCAGAAATGTGTTTTGCAGATATTTTCTCCTAGTTTTTGCCCTGTCTTTTCATTTACTTAACAGTGTCTTCTGAAGAGCAGGAGATAGTAACCTTGATGAGAGCTAATCTAACAGTGTTTTCTCTCATGGATCACGCATTTGGTGTAATGTCTTTGCATAACCCAAATTCACATGTAATTCCTCCCATGCTTTTATAGTATTGGGCTTTACATTTAGGCCTATGGTCTATTTTTAGTTAAGCTTTGTATAAGGTGAAAGGTGTGGAGTTTCTTCTGTGTATCTGGAAATCCAGTCTTCTAGAATCATGTGTAAAAAAGACTATCCCTTCTACATTGAATTGCCTTTAATCCTGTTTCGAAAATCATTTAGGCACATATGTGTGGGTCCATTTCTGAGCACTCGGCTGGGTCCTATTGGGCTATGTGTGTACACGTTCGCAGGTTCTACACCGTCTTCACTGCTGTGGTTTTATGTACGGTGAGCCTTGAAATCAGGGAGTGTGCGTCCTCCAGGTCTTCATTTTCAAAATTCTTTTGGTTATTTACTTGCTTTACCTTTCCATACAAAATTTTGAAGAACCATGGCCTTTTGTACAAAACCGTATAAAAATCGGGATTACATTGAGTCTGTAGACCCATTTGGATGGAACTGACAGTAATATTCTAATGTCAATATTTTTAGATTTTATTTGAATTCTCCAAGCGTTTTACAATTCTAAGTATACAGAATGTGCCTAATCTTGCTATTTAAATATATCATGGTTTTGGTGCTATTATAAATAGTATTTAAATCTCAGATTCTATTCGTTCCTGGCCAGTATATACAAAGATCTCTCTCACTATATGGATAATAGAGAAAACATGAAATGTTTCTGGTAGGTTGTGTCATAGTGAAGTCAAATCCTAGGATACAAAACTTATTTAATGATCTAAACAGGGGACTGGCACTCTTTTCCTGAAAATACAGCCCCAATAGTAAATATGTTAGGTTTTCCAGGTCATAAGGTCTCTGATATAACTACTCAGCTACTACTTTGGCTGCTGTAGGTTTAACAAAGCATAAATGAATGGCATGGCTGTTTTCCAATAAAGCTTTATTTACAAAAATGGGCTGCAGGCTGGATCTGGCCTGTGGATTGTAATTTGCTGCCTTCTGACCTAAACCGACTTTTCTGTTGTGCTGCAATCTCGGGGCTCTAAATGCTGGGCCATCCAGGTATCGGGAAGTAGATGAGCTGCAAGGGGTTTGGTCATGCTCTTATCTTAGATCAAACAGAGGCTGATAAGCCCAGGAGAGAAGGATGATTCAAAAACTCATCAGGCTGTGACCCCGTGACAGGCGACACCAGGACACTGCGTACCACTGGCTCCAGGTCACAGTCTGCAGAGTCCACAGCAGCAGCTCATACCCACTGCACACACACGTGTGCACGCACACACACACTGCACCCATGCATACACTGCACACAGTTCACACATGCATGCACACTGCACCCATGGACACACGTGTGCGCACACACTTCTCAAGTCTCAGACTAAGGATGACAAACATATTTAATCAATGCCCAAAATACCTTTATATATGTATAAACAAGTTAAATTTCTCTTGACTTAAAGACTGCTATCACGGCCTTCCCTGCTTATCCTGGAGATGGGAATGTTGAGAACACGTGTCTGAATCCACAGGGAAGCAGCAGTGTGGCTGAACGCAGAGACAGGGCCGAGAAAGAGCCGACGCACAGGTGGTGTTCTAAAGAACCTGCATTCTGACGTGGGATAAAGCCAGCTTTCCCTCCCTCCGATGTTCGGTCCTCTGCCCGAGCGCAAACACAGGTTGCGCAGGAGCTGAGAAGGACACGTTCCCAGGTGGGTCTCAGGCTTGGCTGGATCCTGAGCCACAAGGAGGAGAGACGCAGGCCGCAGAGTCCACAACACCCGAAGGTCAGCAGAACGGAGGCTACTTGTTATTTTCCTTTCGACGAGGCAGCACCGTCTCCCGGGCAGGGATTTCCCAGCCCGAGGGCTACATTTGTCTCTGCTTGTGCTTCGGGTTGGTCTTGCAGTAGACGAACCAACGCCCGCGCCTCTTGACCAGGTAGCAGCCCTTGCACCGCTTCTTGAGGACGCCCTTGGTCTTGAAGCCCAGGGCTGGCTGCTGCAGGCCGAGTACCAGGCGCGCGGAGAGGAGCGCGGCCGCCGGGCTGGGGGGCGCACCGACCTGACGGCAGGCGCGCGGGTGGCACGGCGCGAGAGAGGAGAGCGGGAGGCCACCCAGGTGCAGCAGGGGGCCCACGGCGGAAACCACTTTCCTTAGAAAAGCGGTGGCCATGTCGCGGCTGGATCTAGGGAGAAAGAGGAAAAGTTGTCACAGCTGCCAGTGGCTCCTGCCCCCGAGAAAACCTCCTTCCCCACGTCCCTGACCTCGGGACACAGGCCGCGGGTCCGGGAATCTGCGCGACCCCCGGCAGGGCACGAGAGCGGCGAGCGGCACCGTGTCTCCGCCCGGCGCCGAGACCCCCACCCGGCCGCCGGGGCCAGACGAGGCCCGCGTCCACGTGACCCCGTGGCGGCCGGGCCGCGGGCTGGAGCAGAGGGCACGAGGTCCGGAACGGTGCCCGGCTAGAAGGGATCACCCGTGCGGCCGCTTCCCACCGCAGTGACCTCCGCCCGCGTCCCACCCGGGCAAGCCGAGGCCAGGGGTCCCCAGAACGCGCCCTTCCTGAGCCCGGAACCCCCGCCGCCTCCCCTACCCCTCGGGACCCCCGGAACACCCCACGACCCCCACCTGGAAAGAGTGAGTCCGGGCCCGCCCGCAGCCCGCCTCGCCAGCCCCTGCGCCTGCGCCCTCGGCAGCGCCTGCGCAGTGGGGCGGAGATACCGTCGCCCGGAGTGTCCGCCAGGAAGGAAGATGGCAGCAGGGTCACGTGGCGGTCCCCTCGGGGCTGGGCGCAGAGGCGGAGCCACGTGGGTGCGGGAGTCGCGGAGCGCCGGGTTCCTCCCCGGCTGCTTGCCTTTCCCCTCCCCGGTCCCCTGCATACCCAGCCCGCCCCCCACTCCCGGGACCCTGCGCCCTCCTCCCGGGACTGCCCCAGCCCTGTGGGCCACCGGGCGGCTAAGGTTTGGGGGGCGCTCCCGGGGGCGGGGAAGGGATGAAAAATGGGAACAAAAGTAGGTATTTTGAATGAAAAAGAAGTCACAACCAAGTAGACTTTTTAAAAAGCTGATAAATATCAATGTCAAAACAAAATCTAGAAAAACCTCATGTTTGTATTAAGTGGACATCCTGGGAGAAATGTGGCGAGGCTCAGGGGAACGCATGGAAATAGGCCCTGGTTCTAAATGACTGCAGTTAAATTTATTTCCTCCAACATACTTTAAAACACAGAGAAAAGTTAAAAGACACTGATGGCGAACACCCACGTACGTACCCACTGCCCAGATTCCACAGTGAAATCGCCACGCATGTCTTTCCAGGCTGTGTCTGCGTGGACACAACTACTTTCCACGCACACGAAGGTGAGCTGCACACGGGGTGCACCTGCGCGCCGCCCTGGCACCGCACGCGCACCCCTGACCCGGCTGCAAGCTGTGGCCCCTGCCCAGGTGAGCTCGGGCCTGCCTCTGAGCATGCGTCCGTGGACACCTTTCCGATCCGGGAGGTATTCTGGGCACTATCGCCTCTCATCGCCACACCGCCCTGGAGTCCAGGCTGTGAGTGCCCTCAGCTCCTGGGCAGTGGGATGCGCGACTCCACCCCAGCTCTGGGACTGCTCCCTGTGCCCACCGCCCTCGCCCATCGGGGGCTGGCCGTGAGCTGACCATCCCGACGGGTCTCTGCACAGGCCGTTTGGAGGAGGCCATGAGGGGCAGGAGAGAAGCAGGGCCGGGACCGCGAGGTGTGCTCCAGAGCAGCGGGCCTTTCGGGTCTAACCTGCATGAGGGATGCCATCGGCTGCGCTTTACTGGCAGTTTCATTGGGCTCTGCTGCAGAAACCCCAGAACCACAAAGAAATGCGCTCTGTCCAACATGATGTACTTCCAGTTTCCTCTAAGCAAGGACTCATCTCCAACATTCACAACATTCAACATGTAACTCCCCGTGATTATCCGTTACCATCGAAGGTAAGCACTGCATCTTCCGTTTCCATCCTCCCCTGCCCTGCCCCTGGTAAGTGGAGCATCACTAAGTGCTGAGGTTGCGCGGAGCGTCCCCCCTTATCCGGGCTGAGCCCCCGCCCGCAGCTGCACCAGCCGGCCGCACCTGCCTGACCGCACCGCGCGTGCGCGCCTCACCGGGCGAGGTAAATCCGGGCCGAGGGGGTGTGTGCGCGGGGGGGGGGGGGGGGGGGGGTCCCTGCGGACGCCGTGCGCATGCGTCGGCGCTCGGCGCGTCGGTGCGCGGGGTCGAAGGTCAGCCTGAAAGATGGCGGCGGCGGTGACTTTCCTCAGGGTGCTGGGCCGGGGAGGGGCGGCGGCGCGGAGCCTGCCCGGGGCCGCCAGGTGCTTCGGGGTGCAGACTTCGCCGGCCGGGGAGAAGGTCACGCACACCGGCCAGGTAACGCCTGCGGCGCGGAGAGCGCCCTCCCCCTCGGGGCGCCCAGGTGGGCGGAGCCCCGGCTCGGCCCCCGTGTCCCCGGGGTCCAGCGCCCCGGTGCCCCAAGCTCAGTGCCCGTGGTCCAGTCGCCCAGCACCCCGGTCCCTCCTCTTCCCCCGGCCCAGCACCCGGGTCCCACGGTCCAGTCCCTCGGGGCCCCGAGCCCCGTACCCGCAGTCCAGTCCCCCAGTGCCCCAGACGCCCCAGACCCAGCGCCTGCGGTCCCGTCCTCGGTCTCCCCCTTCGTCCGGGGCCCCGGGCCCACTACCCGCAGGGGTACCGAGGGGCTGTCTGCAGCCACTGTGGCCTCATCCTCGCAGCGAACTCGGATCCAAGACTGTTATCCCGGGGTAGCCCCTTGGTTACTGTGGGGAGCACTCCGGTGGAGTCAGAAATGAGCAGTTCTGTGCGTTCGATCTCCTCGTGTTTGCGCAATGTTGAATACCACATTGTAGTAACTCGAGGGTCCGCTGTCGAGTTATGAAATGCAAACACGGCGTTAGGCTATGGTCCGCAGCCCAAAGATGAGGGAGTGAGTACCTGTGTTGTTAGAAAAGGCCACGGAGCAGGTTCAGAGAGGAGGGGAGCTCCGGGGCCTCTGAGGTCGAAGGCGGGTGTCCCCCTCCGCCAGGACTGCTCTCCTCTGCTTCTTCCCTACCTTTTGCTACTTCCAGTTCAGACTCCTGCCTGATGTCCCGTTAGGAATCCTGCTGAAAAATGCAACTACACGGACTCCTGGTGTGTGTGACCGTGAATGGCCGGAACGTTAAGAAAACACTTTTCCTGAAACGTTTATGATTGGTATAAGATACAGCATCGGGCCGTAAAAAATCCCATACGGTCTTTTTCTTTTCAGGTTTATGGCGATAAAGACTACAGGAAAGTTCGATTTGTAGGTCGTCAGAAAGAGGTGAGTGAAAGGTCTAGCAAAAGAGAGGTGAGCTTTCTAAAACTTTTTATAACGAAGAAGAAATAAATACTAATCTGTAAAATTTAAGTAAATTCTCCCCAAATTGTGAGCACTTTAGAATCTCTGGAATTCTCCATTTCTTCTGCATGTTAAACATGTCTAGTTCTGTTTTGTTTTTTCCCCCTGAGACATGTAACACGACATCTTGTGCGTATAGTTTTCGCTTACGTGTAAATGGGTGTGATCTTTTCTTTCACTTCTGTGCCTTATACTTGCCAGACTCTCAGGTTAAAGCAGAGTCACATCAATGTTTTAAAATTACTCTTTCAGTCGCTTTTTGGAGTATGTTTTCCGTGGTTCACAGCGTATAGATCAGGCTGGTTCTCTCAGGGACTTCTGAAGACAGCACGTGGGTGGGTCTTCCCTGAGTGGGTCTGAAACACCAGTGCAACCACTGGACACTGGAATCCTTTCGCCTCGGTGGCCTGCGTTCTCCCCACTTCCTCTCTCCCGTGCCTGCCACTTCAGAGGGAGTCCTCACTGCCCTGGCTCAGGCCTCCCTGCACCCCTCCCCAGCAGTCACCTGGCGTCACTTCTCCCCTTCAGGCAGCCTGTTGATTCTTCCTGCCACCCTCAGCTGTCCCTAAGTCGCATCTCCCCTCCCTTTGACCTTGGTTACGTTGTCCATCCCCAGGGTCTGGTTTCCTACTTGCCACTTTGAGGGTGTTGTGGGGTGAGGAGTCTGGCCCCCTGGATGGAGCAGTTCCAGCAGGTGCGTCCTGAAGCCCTGGGGTCGACCCTGCCCCCGGCTTTCCATCTCAGCCTGTCACACTCCTCTCTCCTGGGAATTCTACCGTGGCTTCTGGTTTCTGATTGCCCTCGCTGGGGACAGACCTCAGGGAGCAACTTAAACACCGAACCAGACATTCCAGAGTTCGTGAGGCCAGTAACGTGTGAATGGAGGGGGCAGTGCTGGTGATGTCGCCTCGCTCAGACCGTCAGCTCACCACAGTCCTGAGCCGGCTGCAACCCTTGACCCCTCCCCGCTTGGGATGTCTGGGGCCTTTTCCTGTCCGAGATCGTGGGCGTCCAGGGGCCCGTGCTCATGTAAGATGCGCAGCAGGTCTCTCCGGCTTTCATTCTTGGACAAAAGTTTGGCGTTCAGTAGTATTTGAAATTTTTTCGGTTTCCAAGAGACTGTTGTTTCAAAAGACCTTTAGGCATGCTGAAAAGTTGCACAGAGTAGGAGCTCCTGTATCCCTTCCCCTCCACAGCGTCCCTGTTATTCTCCTCTTGCCTGGGTGCGCTGCCTTTGTGAGAAGCGACAGGGTTGCACACTTGCTGAGTACTGGTACGTTGTGTTAACTCAAGTCCTCAAGTGGTTTAGGTTTATGTGGTAGGTTCACGCTTGGGGTCGTACGTTCTGTGGGTTTGGACAGGTGCGTGGTGTCTCGTATCCATGGATCTTACCGTCTCTACAGTTTCATTTGGGTGAATTTTAAGAAATAAGCTGAACGTGCTCTTAGTCTGAGGAGCGAGGAGAGCAGGAAGCTGGGCGGTTGACCCGCCTTCGCAGGAAAGGTGGGAAGCATCCGCGTGTGGCTGCAGCGAGCCTGCCCTGGAACCCACGGCCCTTGGCCTAGGGCTGGCCTTGTGGAGAGGAGATGCTCATGCAGAAGGGGGCCCAGCCGCCGCCCCCAGGGTGGGGCAGCCGTCGGCCTGCAGTGGTCCTGTGTCACTGGAGGGGCTAAGGGCCCAGCCGACCTCCTGTTCCTCTGCGGCGATGGAAGTATTTTTGTTACTTCGCGGTTACACACGTGGAATTAAAAGCCGACGTTTCTTGCCCGTGAGTGACGGGCGCCCGCGGCATCCTCAGGCGGAGGTGGTGCTGGGCCCGGAAGTTGGTTAGCATGGCTGTTGTGCCGTGTTTGTCGGTCGGGTGGACCCTGTGGGGCTCCGTTTTCGGGGCGCGGGGCCCCCGGGCCTGGACAGCAGTGGGGACAACACAGCCACGTGTGTTCCGAGGGGGCTGCACTTCCTCACTCCCTGCTCCCTTTCCGGAAATAGGAATCCCAGGGAAAGCTTTGGGATGGCATCATGTCTAGCCGACACAGCTTTCCAAAAGCAGGAGTGTCACCCCCGCTCTGCGGGCTCAGGACGTCAGCACCGCTGGGTGTCTCGGTGGCAGCGGGTGGGCGGGCTCTGCTCCGCGGTCGGTGCTCCTGGGTGCAAGTGGATTGGGCTCAAATTGTACTAAACTAAGGGCCTCTCTCGCCGTGTTTGTGAAGATCGATCCTTGTTCTCTTCTCTTCACTGCAGCCTCGGGCCCCTCTGGGTGCACGTGGGGTTCTGTGTGCCAGAGCGGGGAGCCACGTGGCCTTGGTCCTCTGGGCCTGACGGAGCACAGCGCTTCTCACCATCGTGATGAGCAGATACTGCGGTTACTCACGGAGCCAGAATCACAGTGACCTCGGGCAGCGTTTACACCCCGAGTGTCTCGTCTGCGTGCTTGTCCGCAGAGGAGTCTGGAAGGGGGAGAGCGGGCCCCACCGCTGCCCGTGTTTGTCCTCTGTTACCGAGTTCCAACCCCGTGGACGCTTTGGCCCCCAGAGATGGGGACCTTCGAGATGATCTTGCTGTTTTGCACCCTGAGTGTGTCAGCTGGGGTGGAATCCCGCAGCCCCATCAGATCAGGTTGGGGTCTTTGTAGGTCCAGCCGCTGCCCGTAACGTTGGGCTTCTGCCGGGCCATGCGTGGCGGTTCCGGTTCTGGTTCCAGTTCTGGCTGCTGTGGGTGAGCATCTCCAGCTTCCTCAGCTCAGACGACATTCTGTGCCTCCCAGCTGAGTACCTGCACCGAGAGAAGCTGGCTCCCCGAGGAAGGAGGAGCAATGCGTTGCTCTCTCCCTGCATTTACCAGCTTGAAAGTCATGAGTTGATTCCTTCCAGTAAGGAAGGCAGTGGATTTAGCGCATCTCCGTGGAAGCGCGGGGTCAGGCATCTTGTGTTTCCGTGCTTCGTGGTTATGGTGCCGTCGTCGCTCCAGTGTCCCACGTGGAGCAGCCCTTGTAGTCCGAGGCTGCCTTTCCCTCCGTCGCAACGTGGCTCAGCCTCATCTGTACGTTTCCTGCTCGGGACCCCGAACCAGCTGTTAGTTCAGAGCCTGGTCCCCAGAGGGAAGTGGTCATGGAGACAGCGTGGCTCCTGGCCCCGGGTCGGCTGCTGCTTCTGGTCTTTTCCAGCAGATAGAGTAGAAGAGCATGTGTGTGCGTGTGTGTCCTTGTGCAGGTGTGAGAGGGAGGGTGGGGCAGGGCCAGGAGAGAACAGGACGCTGCACGTGGGGCGGGATGTTAACAGGGGAATCCAGGTAGAGACAAAGGAGAATTCTTTGCACTGTTGTAATTCTTGCAGCTTTTCTGTGAGTTTGAAATTCTATCCAAATGGAAAGCTAAAGGCGTGTGTACACGTATGGAACGACTTGTGTATTTTGAGGATCTGCACTGATAATATTTGAATGAAACGGTACAGAACGTGCCTTTGCCGGCAGTGTGTGCGTGTATGTGGGGGGCGGTCTACGTTGATTTAAATTCCATGAGAGCGTCCAGTGTTTGTGCTTGTCTGTACGAGCTTCTCCCGTCTGTCTTTTTCCAGGTGAATGAGAACTTTGCCATCGACCTGATAGCAGAGCAGCCTGTGAGCGAAGTTGGGAGTCGAGTGATATCGTGTGACGGCGCGGGGGGGGCCCTGGGCCACCCCAAAGTGTACATAAACCTGGTAACGTGCCATCCGTCCCCGGACCCCCGTCCTTCTGTCCTGTCCTCACCCCGCTGGCCTCACCCTCTCCCACTCGGCCTTGCCCACAGACCATACGACAGGGGCTGGACAAAGGGCGTGTCCAGGGCAGCTTTGACTGTGCCGTGTGTGCAGCGCCCTTAGTGTCACCAGCACTGCTTTCCCTCAGACTTGTAGGGAACCCTACAGGGAACCCTCGTGTCGGTGCCTGTGTGATCGTTTACTTTGTTGATAACTACACGCACAGAGCCTTTGAGAAGGAGAACAGTACACTGGCTGTTAGAGCAGAGAAGGATGCCTGGGGATAAAGCTCAGGTGCACGTGGTGTAGCGACAGGGCAGGACCCACCGCCGCCCCTGCTGCTGTGTCCGGGCTGGACCCCACCCCTGAGGGGTGGGCCTCTGCTCCGCGCCCCACCCTCCAGCCCTTCCAGGCCCCTGCTGGAGGGCCGGGAGGGGGACGGGGACCGAGCCGTGTGTTCCAGGGCAGGGAGCCTGCATCCCAGCGAGTCTGGGTGGAGCGGGCTGGACCCAGGGCCTCCGGCACAGCCACGTCCTGCGTCAGCAGTGACCCCGGAGCTCCGTGGGCGCCCCTGGTTGGCTGTGTGTTTCCAGTGTCTGCTTTTAGCGTCTGAGGTCTACCTGTCTCTAGATTGACGTAGAGTACGGAAATAGGAGATCTTTCCCTTTGAATTTTCCAGGACAAAGAAACGAAGACGGGGACGTGTGGCTACTGTGGCCTGCAGTTCCGGCAGTCCTGCCACTAGGGCCGCGTGGGCAGCTCGGTGGCACGGACTCTGTCTCTAGTGCCGAATAAAGGTGTTGTTCTCTAGGATGCTGTGCACAGCTGTTTCTGTCACACAGGTTCACTTAGGGCTGCGGCTTAAGGTGGCGTCCCCTCCCGGGCCCCCGCCACATGCTCCTTCTACCCGCGGGACCACAGCGGGGGCTGGAAGAATCCGGGGGCCAGGGGCAGGGGGGACGTGGCTGCTCGGGGGCTCGGGCTCCGGCCCAGCTCCAGCCCCATCACTCATCTGCTGTCACTCTTTCTGTCCATCTGATCCTCGGGCTCCGTCTCGTGTCTTAAATCCCAAGAAGTTAAGTACCTATTTGAAGGTGTTAACAGTCACATATGGTCCAAATCAAGTACAATTTGTGTATTTAAAACAGTAGTGATTATAATGTATTATAACAAAAATAAAAATGAATATTATGCGGGAAGAGAATGGAGGCTTGGTGGGGTGATGGGAATTCCAGGAGGAAAAAGCGATGCATGGGGGGCGCGGGGAAGCGACACCTACACCAGAGAAGATTCCTGAGCTGAGGGAGAACCCACAGATAACAGGGCACACCAGGTGCTCAGCAAAACTGGTGAGAAGAGACACAACTGGGTGCATTCTGGTTATAAAAACTAAGTTGATGAAACTTAAACTTTATGGAGGCTAGAGAGGACAAGACCGTTACAGCTTCCAGATGAAAGGAGAGATGACCATAGTGGCAGAGTTACCGGAAGGGCGTCCGGCATCTCACCTTCAACCCTGGAAGCTGGACGTGGTAAGTGGCTCTAACAGTCAGGAATCCTGGGCACGACCAACGTGACATACACTGGCAGAGGAGCACTGGATGTGGAGAACTCAGAGCCACGCCTGGGCCTCAGCCAGCCCGCGGCAGGGGAGGCGGGGGCCCCTCGGCCTGAGCCGGCTGACGCGGAGGGGGTGCGGCCCCGAGCGCAGGGCATGCTCACTGAGGCTCTCGTGGAGCCGGAGCTGCAGGCCCAAGACCTCAGGTAGTGGACTTGGGGGCTGGCTGTGCAAAGCAGGTCTGCGAGGTGGGGGCAGGGCGGGAGGAGAAGGAGGTCGGGGGTCCTGGGGGTCCCGTGGGTGGAGCGGGTGGGGATGGAAGGAGTCTCCAGGTCTCCGCTGGTTTCTGGAAGTGTCTCACATCTGCTCACGAGGAGCGGGGGTGCAGTGCGCCAGAGGCGTGTTGAAGTCTCACACCCACCGGGGGTCTGCGCACCTCCCAGTGTTCTCCGCTTGGCGCCCTGTTTAAAGAGCTGCATGAGGCTCTGCTGTTAGTTTCTGTGGCTCGCCTGTTCACTGTTCTGTCTCTAACAAGCCATCTGCCTTTGAGTCTGCTCTGCCTGTGCCTTATGGGGCCACACCTGCTTCATTTGCTTAGTATTTGCACGTTAATTTTCTTAGTCCTTTCTTCTTCACCATTAATGTGTCTTCATGTTTTTATTGTATCTCCAAATATTATGTCTGCAATATACTCTCTAATATATTGGTACTTGGTATATTGTATACCAAATATACTTAGATTTCTTACCAAGTTTAAAGTCCTTCATCTCCTAATTGGACATTTTAGTCCATTTCTACTTAGTGTAACAGCTGACGTCTTTAGATTTAAATCCACCATCTCATTCTGTCCCATTTGTCCCAGCTCTCCCATGCTTCCCTTTCTCCTTTACATGAAAGGATTAATTTTTTCATTCTCTTTTCCTCTAATATGGTACAAGTTGATTTTTCTTCAAATCAAAAAAGTCATTTGAAAACTGGGGAAAATAATGGCAGATCATAAGATTTAAAAAATTCCTAATAAACCAAAATACAGGTCAGTATGAAAGACACCCAATTTTGAGGGAAAATGGGAAAAGGCATAACAGACACTCTGTAAAAGAAATAACAGAGGGCCAGCGCACGTGCGTGTACAGACAGACCCCGGATACCTGATACAGGGCCAGACCTAGGGGGCTCGGCTGCTCGTGCCCAGGGTAGCTGAGTTGTGCACCAGAATGGGAAGGTCCTAAGGCAGGGGTCCCCGACCCCTGGGCCACAGACCGGTACCGGCCCATGGCCGTTTAGGAACCGGGCCGCACAGCAGGAGGTGAGCAGCAGGCAAGTGAAGCTTCCTCTGTACTTAGAGCCGCTCCCCGTGGCTTGCATTACTGCCTGAGCTCCACCTCCTGTGAGGCTGACGGCGTTCGGTTCTCGTAGGCGCGAACCCTCCTGTGAACTGCACACGCGAGGGACCTAGCTTGCGTGATTCTTGTGAGAATCCAATTCCTGATCTGAGGGGGAGCTGAGGCGGTGATGCTAGAGCTGGGGAGCGGCTGCAAATACAGATTCTCATTAGCAGAGAGGTGTGACTGCACAGAGACCATAATCGACTGCTTGCAGACTCATATCAAAGCCCTATCAGTGAGTGGCAAATGAAAAGTCTCAGGCTCCCACGGATTCTGCATTATGGTGGGCTGTGTAATTATTTCATTGTATGTTACAATGTAGTAATAATAGAAATAAAGTGCACTATAAACGTAATGTGCTTGGATCATCTCAAACCCCCCCCCCCCCGCACATGTCCGTGGACAATTTGTCTTCCATGAAACCGGTCCGTGGTGCCAAAAAGTTGGGGACGGCTGACCTAAGGTGTCGATGTCAAGTGTGGAAAAGGTACATGCAGGGATGTTCATTTTACACTCAGCAAATTACACAAACATATGGGCCTGGTGAGTGAGGGTCTTTTCTTTATATGTAGATAGTATGAAGCCATTAGAAATGATATGGGTCATAGCAGCACTGTTCACAATAGCCAAGACATGGAAGCAACGTAAGTGTCCATCGACAGACGAACGGATAAAGAAGTGGTACATGGTTACAGTGGAATACTACTCAGCCATAAAAAAGAATGGAGTAATGCCATTTGCAGCAACATGGATGGACCTAGAGATTTTCATACTAAGTGAAGTAAGTCAGACAGAGAAGGACAGGTATATGATATTACTCATATATGGAATCTAAAATATGACACAAATGAACTTATTTACAAAACAAATAGACTCACAGATGTAGAAAACAAACTTACGGTTACCAAAGGGAGGGGATAAATTAGGAGTACGGGATTAAAATATACACACTATATAAAGTAGATAAACAACAAGGTATACTACTGTATAGCACAGGGAACTATACTCAATATCCTATAATAAATAATAATGGAAAAGAATATGAAAATGTGTACGTATAACTGAATCATCTTGCTGTACACCTGAAACACAACATTGTAAACCAACTATGCTTCAATTATAAAAAAGAAAAAAGGAGGTCCTTTTAGTTCTGTCCCCTACAATACAGCAACATTAGAGTTCACAGTGGTGTCTGGGGTCATTTCTCCAGTCCTGGGGTAACAGTCTCTTTCCCTCCTCCTCCCATATCTCAGCTTACTGTTTCTGCTCCTTTTGCTAACGCTCTGTGCACTTAGTTTATGAAACAGAATCTGAATGGAGAGAGGAGCAGTCAGCAGGTGGAGAGCTTGGCTGGGTCTTTTCAGTGGTGGTCACAGAGTGGCTGCCGTCACGGCAAACTTGCCACACGCGTGTGCTCAAGGGACCCTCTGGCTGCCGTCACACAATCAGGTTTAGAACGATTCCCTCAGTTCACCATCACTGAAGTAATAAAACATTTACATCGTAAAAATAGATATGGGTCGGTATTTATTGCCGTGGAATATTGGCCGGCTCTGTAGTAGGTAGAACTCATTTGAAGGAGCTTCTCTAACACCAGCAAGCCATTCGGAATGAGATTTGGGTGATCTCTACTATCCGTTGTGTACTTTGAAATTTTTGACCCTAACTATTCTGCTTCCATGAAAGAATTTCCATGGGGACAAATACCGACATAATGGGCTGGAGATTACAGAGAAGAAATGCACGTGCAGCTTCGGCTTCCCGGTACTCACAAAACCCGGTGCAGCTGTGGTCATGCATGACGTCCCAGTTTCACCGTCCTGACCTGCGTCCTCAGACCCCATCCTCAAAACCCCTACGTCCTGACCCAGCCTCCAAAATGAGTGCCGGGGGGCAGCTGCTCCCACAGACAGCGAGCTGCGCCTGCGGGCGAACCCCGGAGCCCCACCCGGGCGGGGCAGGGGTCCTGGTGACATCATCCCGAGGGCGAGCCCGGCCCCTCCCTCCCGTGACGTGCAGGGCCGGTCCAGGCTGAAACCACAGTCAATTCTCAGCACAGCCCAGAGGGAAAATGCAGGGCCTGATTCTGGGGGAACCCCTTACTCAGGCGCTCCTTCCGAAAAAGGAGAAAAAGCAGGACCCTCGGACACCTACTACACAGGTGGGGTGGGTCCGGAGGCGCTGCCCCGGTTTGGAGGGCAGATGGGAGGCTGCAGGTGGGGAGTGCTGCCAGAAGGGACTGCAGTCTTGCAGATGGGTGGGCATGGCCGTGGTCTGCAGGAAGGAGGTGGGGGTGTCACCTGCCCAGCGGACCTGAGGAGGGAGCCCAAGTGTTCGGGGAGGGGGTACCCGGTGAAAGGGAGCAGGACCCTATGGGGCTCCCCAGGACAGACCTCCCTGCCATGTCCTCCACCTGCCTCGTGCAGAAAAACTTTAGTCAAAGAAGAAACATAATCAGAGAAGTGAGAAAGTGCAGAAGCAGAGAGAAACGGACGGGACAAAACAATAGTAGTTTTGTCAGTGAAAGTCAAGGACCTTTAGTTCCTCCTCGAGGGCTAGAGAGAATATTCTGAGCCCTATCCTGTGAGCTGTCCTATAGGTACTGAAACCCCACCAGGTGGACGAAGTTAGCTACATGATGGTCAGCCTGTAGCCGTGACATAAGCTGCCACAGTTATGCAAACTGGTCTCAAGGAAATGGGAACAAACTGACCCTGGGACTGAAGACTAAATGTACTTAAAACAATCAAGAGGCTGCCGGTCAGACCACCGATGACCAATTTCAAGACGGCTGTCAGAGCTGACTGTGCTGTTTCTGCACGTAGCCCCTGCCCTCCGTCTATAAAATCTCTTGCCCCCTGGTTGTCGGTGGGGAGGTGGCCTTTGGACATGAGTCCACCCTCTCCCCTGGTTGCTGGCCTCAGAAATAAAGCAAACTTTCCTTTCCTCAAACCTGCCTCTCGAGTACTGGCTTTCGAGCACCAGCAGCTGGACCCGACTTTTGGTAACACCAGCAGGACTATTTTCCCAGACGGCGCTCTGTCCCCGGCTCTAAGTGGCCACCGCACTCCTCAGGGAGAGCCGTCCTCCGTGAACCCGGACTGACGTCAGCGGATGCTGCCGTTTTGCGCTGTTTTTCTTCCCCTAGTCTCTTTGTCCCGGACTCCCTGTGGGTCACCCAGCAAGCGTTAGACCTCCGCTTCCACCGACCGCCAGTTTTCGAGCGCGTCTCTCGGAGCAGCTCTTCCCGGGGTCACTCCGGGTGGCGTTGTGCGCGTGTTATGAGCGAGCTGCGGTCCCCGTGCTCTCCGAGCCCCTGTTGGGGCGTGTGCCCTGCAGCTGGGCAGGTGGGAGTCTTGCCCCGGCCAGGTCTGTGCTGGCATGTGGGCTGCGCCATCTCGCTGTTCAGCTCTGTGTCGGGGCCCCGGAGGCGAAGAGGCCGCCCGGAACTCCGTGCCGTTCCTCCGGGGGCTGAGCGCCCGGCTCCCCTCCCCTCGCAGAGTCTCCTGGCCTTCGTTCGTGCGGCGCATCCAGGGTCCCCAGCTGCACTGAGCAGGACAGGGAAGTACGGCCACCCCACCATCCCGGAAGCGGAGGGCCACACCGCTCCCTCGTAAAGGAGGGACACCCAGTGAGGACGGGCGACGCCTGGGCCTTTGGAAATGACCGCTTGGTTGTGGGTCGGGCCTGGAAGAGGCGGGATTGGATGACCCGGAACGGAGAGGTGGCCAAGGGGATGGGGTGTGAGAGGCAGCCCCAGAGCGGCCTCAGGGCCGGGGGCGGGCGGGGGGCTGTACAGAGCGCTCAACATCAACGAAAAAGCACGGCCCGCCTGGCGCTCGGCCCTCGACGGGGAGGGATGAAGCCCCCCGCGGGGGCTCCCTCCCCCCAGGCCTGGGCGAGGGCCAACTCACAGGCTTGGAGCCCAGCGCTGAGGAGGGGCAGGTGGCAGAGGCGTGACAGCCGCACGGTCACCTGCGTGGCGGGACTGTCCCCGCTGGCCGCGGCCGTGAAGGGGATGCTGACCGGGTGGTTGATGGAGGGCAGGGCTGCGGGGTGGGCGCTGGGTCCCTGAGCAGCTCCCTCTCTGACTCTGGTGGGTCCCTGAGCAGCTCCCCCTCTGACTCGGGTCCCGGCCCCTGCACAGCCGTCTCTCCTCGGGGCTCGGTGGCTGCCCACCGGGGCTCGGTCCCTCGAGCTTCTGGCGGCGGGCGGGACAGCACGTGGCGGGCAGGACGTGCGGGGGCATCTCTGCACAGGCCAGCCCCCAACCGAGGCGGCCGCGTCTGTCTGCCGGGGTCTTGGAGGTCCTGGGTCGCCGTGTCCGCTGGGCCTGAGGGCCAGGACTGCCAGCCTTGGACGGGAGCCCGTCCTTGGGGGACAGCGCACCCTGACTTCTTGAGGGTCACATTGCCTCTCATCTCTCCTTAGGGGTCGAGGACTGGCTTCGTTGAGGCTACGAGTGGACAGGGCGCCAAGGCCAAGCGTCCCATGCCAGTGAGAGTGGACCCGAGAGAAGTGGGGGGCAGGGGGCCTGGCTTTGAGGTCAGACTGTCCGCGTGGGGACCCCTCCAGCTGCTCACCTGTGCACAGCCGAAGGCCTCTCCCTGCAGCTGGGGGCGCGGGGGTGCCCCCGAGTCTGGGAGGGAGGGACACGTGCCAGCAAAGGTGTTTCAGGAACAGACAGCGAGCTGGGGCAGGAGGACCTGGACTGAGAACAGGTGTCAGAGCGGCGGGGCGCAGGTGTCTCCTCTGAGAACACGTCTGCACGTCGGGGGGTGGGCAGCGCTGGAGGGGCCGGGGACAGAGAAGGCTGGTCACTGCGTGGGGGGAGCTCCCGTCCCCAGAGGGCCCTGGCCCCCGGGACCCCCCGTCCCCAGAGCGCCCTGGCCCCCGGGACCCCTCGCGCCCGCCTCCCCGTTACCCGAGGAAGCCCCTTCTTAGCGTCTGCTCGTTTTACAGCTCAGGAGTCAGGAAGACAGAGATAAACACCTGATTCTCTATGTGGGACGCTCTTCAACTCCAGATTGTCACTTTGGTCGTGTTTGCCCTCCACCCCCTGAAAGCCTGCAGCATCGGAGCGCTACCTTATGCTATAATCCTTGAGAGTTTTCCCTGAAATGGGTATTAATTTCACTGTGACAAACTTAAAGAAGAAAACCTTTTGTGGTTTAGTAGTTTACAGACAGGGTGAAGGAAGACCCCAGAGCCATCCCAGAGTCGGCCTTTCCCCGACGGGCAGTGCCGTGCTGCCCACAGCCCCGGAGATGGATCGGGGGGCAGCTCGGAATGGGGAGGCCTCCAGCCACGGCACGGAGAGCCTTCTGGGATGTGGTCAGAGGAAGGAACTTCACTTAGACTCGGTGAGGTGCTCAGCGAGGCGCCTGGCCGTGGACTCACCTGCTCACCCCGTAGGGTCTCCCAGTTCTGGGCCCTAGAGGCAGCCCCTCCCACCAACAACCAGAGCAGCCTTGTAAACATCGTCATCGCGACCTGAGAAAAAGCAGGGAGAGAGGAATGCAGATCGGTCCTTCTCCCGAAAGGCAGGTGCAGGGAGCCCCCGGGGGTGGGGGTGGATGCCCTCAGTCAGCCTGAGGACCGGCCGCTAGACAGGGTCTGAGTGTGGCCGCCGCCAGCCCGGCCTGTCCACCAGGGGGCAGTGGTGCATAAACATGGGCGCGGGTCCCAGCGGGTTGGGCCCTGGCCTGTGACCACAGAGCCGGCAGCCCTTTAACCGCTGGGACCCCGACAGGTCCGCGGCAGGGAGGCCAAGACCATGCGGAAATGACGCTGCCTTTCAAACCCACCCGGGGAAGAGGGAGGGAGGATTGGGGTCACGTCCTGTGAATCCTTAGCTCCATTCTGCGGACAAAACCACCAAGGGCCCTGCAGCAGGCTGGCCCTGGCCTTGACCCTGAGGCCACTGCGGATTCCCTCGGTCCCTCATCTGGTGTCCTTCATCTTGGACGTCCCCCCAGAGCCATCTGGCAGGACTTGCTGCCCCGGGGAAGTTTCCCTCTGGCCAGGAGAGCAGCACGGCCAGTCTAGTGGGCCGTCGGCAGGGAGGTGACTGCAGAGAGATGGCCGGTGGGCTGAGGCTCCTGCGAGGCCACGGCTGCGAGGGGCTGGGTTTCCACGTGGGCACAGCTGCCGCCTGGTGTCTTAGCCCAGAAGCACCTCCTTACCTGAGGGTGATGGGCCTGGCCTAGAAACGGCCTCGCCAGGCCAGGAGCCCCGACACGACGGTGGGGCCTCCTGCTGGACGGGCTGGGCTGCTCTCGCCTTTGCTGACCATTGAGCGTATTCTTCAGGCGTTTCTCACAGTTCCGAGCTGCTGACACTCTGATCCTCGGGGGGTCTGGCTGGTGGGGTTTCCTGGGATGGAGGCTGGGTCCCTGGCGGCCCTGCGTGACTGATGGCCGGGCCCTCGTGCCCGGCAGACGCTCTGTCCTCACGCTAAACTGTGCCAGGTTCCTCAGAGGCTAATATCAGTATTGCAGTACTAATTTATTAGACACGGGGAGATTTTAAATTTCATTTTTGTGCAGTTATTTAAAATTTAAAGTGATAACGTCTAACCCAATTAAATTTCAGCTGATCACTCTCCAAACGCAGTCTTATAAAATATGAATTAGTCTTATAACAGCTTAATCTCCATGTAGATGACCTGCCTTTGGGGTTGTCCGGTCACAAAGCAGACCTTAGGAAATAAAGAAAGAAGATGGAAACCAGGCAGATCCAATGCTGAAAATTATCACAACCATCTGACTATCTGGGACTATTTCACGCACATCAAATTCTGTCTCCTGTTTTGTAATAATTACGCTTTTTAGTTTGACCTTCCTCTTTGGGGATTTCTGGCACTTTCATAATTTAGAGGCTCCAGCGGAGAGAGCCTGCCCCGGCCTCTCGGCAGGTCACCGGGAGGCAGCCTGCCCCAGCCTGTCACCCCGTGGCCCTGCCTCCCCACCGGTTTGTGCGTGCGGACCCACCAGCCCGCCGACCTCCGACGGTGAGACTCCCTCTCCAGAAACAGCACACGTGGCCCCTCTTGAGGGCCTGGAAATCCACCTGATCCCACCAGGCGGGGAAGCCAGCAGGACCTCCGCCCAGACCCTCGACGAGACGCCAGGAGGAGCTTGGCGCCTGGGTTGGGGTCAGGACAGGACTGGAGGCCCGGCGGGCTGGTGACCAGCTGGGACTGGGCACCTATGTGGGTCCCGCTCCCTCATCTGTAACACGCAGGTCATAGAACCTTCTCGGTAGGGCGGCTGTGGTGTTACGTGGTCTGGAAGCTCAGAGCCGGTGCCACCAGTGGGTGTGGACAAGGGACCCAGGGCTGCAGTACCTTCACCCGCACGTCCGCAAGTGGCAGGACCGGGGTGGCCCCGGGCGTGGGGGGCAGGGAAGTTAGGGCACCCGATGGGGCAGTAGGAGTCCCCTCAACTGGAAAATCAGAAGCTTCAGAGCTGAGAGGAGTCAGTTCTCTGTGGATGGTGACTTGCTCAGAGCACCACGGAACCTTGGCGGCCAACCGAAGGTTCGGGGGTTAAGCTGTGCTCGGGATGTAGCCTCAGAGGGCCACGGCCGGGCCACAGCTGCCTCGCCTGGCTCTGGGGGCTCCGGCCTCTGGGGGCTCCAGCCTCAGCCACTGACTTTGCACCTGCGGCCCATTTGGAGACTCAAATAGGGATCTAGTCAACATTTAATTGCCATTTTACTTGGATTGTGCTGTTATATGTCCCCTGATTTGACAGGCAGGTTGGTGGGAGATGGTCCGGGCTTGGCTGGAGCTCGGAGGGCAGGGCGCAGAGCCGGGTGCGGGGGGTTCGCTCTGTAAGGGCCGGGGTTGTCTCCCAGGTGTGGCCATCGCATCCCTGGCGCTGGGACCAGCAGCATGCGGCGGCCCTGGACCTGCTCCTCTCTGCCCTGGCGTCCTGGCGCCCTGCGGCCACCTCCCTTGGAAGCTACTGGGGGGCCACCAGACCTGGCACCGCGCCCCACTTGGGCCGGAGCCTCCTTCGTTTGGTTCCTGTACAGACTGACTCTTTTGGTTGGATCTAGTTTGAAGAAACAGTTCCTCTGCTGAAAGGAAGTTGGAAAGCTGCGTTTTACGTTTCATTTTGCTTTTATTGTTTATAAAAAAGTAAAAAGAGAAATTGCTGGTACAGGTGGTAATCAGCACAGGTCTGGACCTCAGCACTAAGACAGAGGAGGAAACGCTCACGCCGAGGAAAACGCCGGCACTCTCCTGGCTGCGCTCCACGGACGCGTGTCGCCTGAACACACCATCCCGTGAGAAGCTAACGCACCCGCCCTGGCGTCGGGTCCTGCAAACTCGCGGGGATCCTCCCGGCCGGCGGAGGCTGCGGTCAGCGAAGTGGCAGAGAGGGGCTAAGTCCTGAAGGGTGGGCCACCCTGAGGGCAGCGGGCGGCCGTGGAGACAGCCCGGGCGCTGAGACTGGGGGCGCCCTGGACTTCCAGAGTGGACGGGGCGGGGGCTGCCCGGGACACCTCTGGTACCATTTCTCCTCACCTCACACACAACCCGGGGACAGAACCTGGCAGGATCGGGCATGCCACCTGCACCCTCCTTCTTCCCGACCCCTCCCCAGCCCAGGAGGGACATAGCTCCCTTTCCATCAATATCCTGACCATGAGAGGACACCCAGCTCACGTCCTCCTTGCTGCTCCTTCCTGCGGCCCCCGACCCGGCCCTGGGCCCCTCCTCACCTCCGGGGCCTTCCTGGCCGTGTGGACACTGCACACTGCCCCCCTACGGTGACAGGGGCCAGCCTGGGGGTAGATCGGCCCCGCATGGACTGAGGGATGCAGCTTTGGCCCCAGACGGCATGACGAACTTCATAGCCTCTAACTGCCTGCGTTGGTCTCTGAACCCTGGATGGACGATGGGCCGTGGATGGCTCATGTCCCGCTGGGGACTCGGGCCCTGGGGGCAGGGGGTGCTTCTGTCCCTCCACCCCAGACTCTCTGTAGGGGGCCGGGTCTCCCGGTGGGTGTCCCAGCACTGTCCCCGCACACTTGTCCCTTCCACCCTGCCCCCCAAAACCCACCGTAAATACTTAAATACCCCCCACCTCAGATACTCCTGTCTCACTCCCAGCTCATCATCTGAAGGAACGCTAATGTCCGTCGTGAGGAGAGTGGTCGTCTTTCCTTACGTCTTCTGTCTCTGCCACTTCCTGGCCTTTGCCGCCAGCCCGGCAAGCCCGGGGTCCAGGGGCTGAGAACCAGCTCTGGCAGAAGCTCCTTCCAATGGGCCGCCTGCTCATCTGCCGTCGGCCGAGTCCTTTCAGCTGGGTCCCTGAGTTTCCCACTCTGTCACCACGACCTTAGAAGCCTGGTGAGGGCAGGGTCGCAGTGGAGACTCTGGGGTCGCCCCTCGGCTGCCCCCCGGGGTGACGATGCATGGTTTGGACGTGACGCAAGGCTCACCTTTTGGGCTCCTGATGAGGAAATTCATGCAGCGGAGCCGGGGGGCCCCAGATGGACGGGCGTAAAGAGCCAGAGAGATAACCGAGGGCCTCCCGATGGGGGGCAGAGAAAGGGGAGCAGGAAGGCTGCCTCTGGGCCCGCAGCCCCGATTCTAACCCCGCCACTCATGACATGTTGGGGCTGCCAGACAGGCTCCAGTGAGTTTATAGCGGGTCCCGTGTGGATCCAGCGTGAGCGCCCTTCCAGCTGAGTGACGCCCAGGGCTCACCTCCTGCCAGCGTCACCTGTGGCACCTGCCCCCTCGCTGCCCGCGGCCCCGCTGGACCGTCCTGTGCCCACTCAGGGCTGCTTGGACTTCTGCTGTGTGGACGCCCATCCATGAATACACCCCCCCAGTGCTGGGTACGTAAGTCGAAAGACTTCATTATATGTTACTCATCTACCCACGCGTCCAACCATCTCTGGTCTCAGCTCTTCACACGTGATGATTTCTGACCCGGCTGGCTTTAGCCCTCTTGCTATCTGTTTCCCGTTTGATCTAATCTCTACTCCACTCTTGCTGCCTGTTTGGTATTATCAGGTATTTAAACGTCCCCTCTGTTCTCCTCTGTCAGCTGTTTGGGTTCTATTTCGGGGTGTCTTTGGAATGGCTCTCTGGGAGTCACAAGGCATCCTTGTTTTCGCAGCATTAAATGAGAGCTTCACCGCACCTCAAAGGCTGCAAGAACACACAACAGCTTAATGGAATGTCCCCGCTCCCATCACTTTTCACTTACATAGTTTACTTCTACATGTTATAAGCTCACAAGACATTATTTCTATGCGTTCAGTGGTCACGTCTAACACTTGCTCTTTCAGGCGTAGCTCATTTCATCTGCAACTTCTGTGTTTCCATCAGGGATCATCGTCCTTCGTCTTAAGGACTGTCCTATAGTATTTCTCGTAGTGAGAATTTCCCCAGGTTTCATCAGCCCTGATTTCTGTCGGATGTTCTTACCGGTACAGACGTTTAGGGCAGCGGGTCTTCCTCTCGGTGCTTTAAAGATGCTGTTCCGTGGTCTGCAGGCTTCACACCTCCCTGGTTCCTCGAGGGCATGGTGCTGCTCCGGCGCTGCCTCGTCCCCCGCCCCCCAAGTGCCTACTTCGGACGCTTTGGGCCCCTTTACAGTGATTGCAGCATTGGGGGAGCCCCGATACCAGCTGCTTCATCCTGCTGGAGCTGTAGGACCCAACGTTTATTTTGAACAAACTGGCCCTACGGAATGCTGCCGGAACATGTGCACGGCGAGAACAGCCTCCCCAGGATTATGTCATGAATCAGCACTCCTCTCAGAAGGCGTAAGACGCAGCCTTTGTCTGCAGCCTGGCCAACACTGGGTATTATCGCTCTTTCTAATCTTCTCCAAGCTGATTGGTCAAAAGTAAGACCGCATTTTCTGGATCAGAGGACTTTTTTTTTTTTTTTTAACAACTAGTCAACTTTATCCTGTATGCATGTAGCTCCCGGGGCGGAGGTGTCTGCCTTGGTCTCCACTTGTTTCCTGCAGGAGAGAGGCCGGGTGGGTGTGGTGCAGGCGGGGTGCGGTGGGTGTGACGGGTGTGGCCTCACCCTGCATTTCGCATCCTTCCCAAATGGCTCAGCACCCCTCACCGCCACCCCCCCCCATACACTCTCAAGTGTCTCCAGTGTCGCTTCTTACCCAGGCCTGCCCCAAATATCTCACATGGTCCGGGAGACACCCAGAGGAAGATATTCCATGTGGAAAGCATTCCTGCGGGGGGTGTGGACAATGCTGCCTGACTTTCTGCTGCCCGCCTGGCTTGGGGTCCACCCTGCAGAGCAGTGCCAATTCCGAGGGCCGTTTCTGAAGACCAGAAGACAGGAGAAAGCAAGGCGTCCCCGAAGTTCGTCCATTTGTACACTGGACCGCACGGTGCTGAAGCGCGTCTGGAAGTGTCCTGGGCAGAGGCCTCTCTAAGTTTGGGGTGACGTGTATTGACTTAGATGGGGGATCTCTCAGCCCAGCATCTTGGTTGTACTAATCCATCTGTGTTCCTTATTAAATGAGTCCCAATCATGACATCCTTGTCACTCAGCTGGCACTGAAAACCGTCTAAGAAGGAGCTCCTTCATCAGTTTCTCCATGCACCACTGCTTGAGGCCTGGGTACCACTCTGAGGACGCTGCTGCATCCCCGCTGGTGCCTCCAGTACTGAACGTGGCAGAGGTCTCCCTCTGCCCGGTCCCCACTCACTCTCCATCCTGACTTACTGCAGCCCAGCCTCAGGAGGCGGCCTCCAGGGACAGGACAGGACTAGAGGGTCTCCACCCTCTAGTCTGGGTGCCTGGGTCTCCACCCCCTTCTCTGAGTGATTCACAGGAACGTCTTTATGGAGGAGAGAGGTTGCCTGTGTGTGGAAGCCTGGAGGTTCTGACTTGGGAAGGACTTACGCGCTGGCCTACGTGTGCGCTTCCCTGACCCCGGCTGCGAACTTCACGTGCACAAAATGCACATCTTACCTGGGGCATGTCGCAGAAGATCTGAGGGAGATGCTAATTTGTAACTTTTTGTTTTACTGAGTTCCATAAAAAAACAAAAGAAGCAAACACTTTCTAAAAATCCAATGTACCTTCTCGTTTTTTTGTTTCGTTTTTTTTTTTTTTGTGGTACGCGGGCCTCTCACTGTTGTGGCCTCTCCCGCTGCGGAGCACAGGCTCCGGACGCGCAGGCTCAGCGGCCATGGCTCACGGGCCCAGCCGCTCCGCGGCATGTGGGATCTTCCCGGACCGGGGCACGAACCCGCGTCCCCTGCATCGGCAGGCGGACTCTCAACCACTGCGCCACCAGGGAAGCCCTTCTCATTTTCATTATCAGTATATTTCTCAGGTTCCCATGCAAGTGTGACTTTTCTAAAGATCTTACATGAACATAGACGTCACTTAGCTAAATATCTTCATTTTACGAAGGAGGAAACGGAAGCTCTGGAAGAGTCGCTGCTGGGTCCACAGCTGCAGAGAGAGATTTCAAAGGCCCCGCTGTCGTGGCGCCCACCCCGGGGCTTCTCCCGGCCCCCAGCCTCAGCAGTGGTCTCTCTGGGGGCGAGTCCCCCGCTGTGCAGCCGGCCGTGAGGCCTGGGCGGCCCTGTTTGCCCAAGTGTGCGTGGGGCTCACGCATGAGCAGTCAGAGTGTAAATATGGTAAATATTTTATTTAGAGCAGTTTTCGCCAGCTTGAAGGGCTCACTTCAAATTTCTCTCTCGCTGTCATTCTGTGTCTCACACACCACAGCCACACGCACACACACACATGCACACACACACAGGCGCACACACACATGCAGGCGTGCACACACGCGCACACACAGACACACA
>NW_020837973.1:1093089-1343015 GCF_003676395.1 Aethalodelphis obliquidens
CACACGCGTGCACACAGACACACACGCAGGTGCACACACATGCAGACGCACACACATGCAGGCGTGCACACACGCGTGCACACAGACACACACGCAGGTGCACACACATGCAGACGCACACACACATGTGGGCGTGCACACACACGTGCACACAGACACACGGGCAGGTGCACACACCCCAACGGTCCCCGAGCTACGATTCTGTGCTTTGCATCACCTTCCTCAGCCGGCACTGTAAATGCCTTTGCCGCCTGAGCCAACAGCCCCCTGGGAACCAGCAGACAGTCCCCCCAGCCCTGAAATCTTCCGGAAGGTTCTCTGGGAATCTCTTGCCCTGGCTGGCCTTGCTGGCCGCCAGGCCAGTGGCTGAAGGGCAGCCCTGGCAGAGGGTCCTGGAGCCTGTGGGGCTGCCCTGAGCGGTCAGTAGGTCAGTGGGTCCCCACGGTAGGTGCCAAGCCTCGCAGACCACAGCGGCCCTGACCTGGGATGGAGCCGGAGGCCGGGTGGCCGCGGTCCTCTGGGTGGTGATCGAGGCATCGCTGTGCCTCAGGTTCTCTCCAAAAATGCGCAGGCTCCGTGGACTTCGTTCAGCGCATCTGGCCTCCCGCAAATCCTCGTCGCAAATTCCTCCTGCGAGTCCCTGTGATGCAGCGGCCACCCCTGAGGTCCCTGCGTCGTGAGCCTGCGTCTCCAGGGTCTCTCAGCAAGGAAGCAGACCCGTGGACTTCGTTCGGCGCATCTGGCCTCCCGCGAATCCCCGTCGCAAATTCCTCCTGCGAATCCCGTGATGCAGCGGCCACCCCTGAGGTCCCTGCGTCGTGAGCCTGCGTCTCCAGGGTCTCTCAGCAAGGACGCAGACCCGTGGACTTCGGTCCGGTGTCATGTTAAGACGAGGAGACAATAAAACAAACCACTCAAGATCACAAGGAAACAAACCATTCAAAATTGCATCTCTCAGCCACTTTGAGAGATGACTTCACATCTGCTAAGTTGCCGTTAAGATTCTAAAAAAGCCCAAACAAGCAAAACTGTTGCCTGTCCTGATGCCTTTCACTGCGTCCCCCCGTCTGGGTCCATCTGGCCTCCCCGTCTAGCCCCTCCACCTCTGCTGCTCCTTCAACACCCTGTGCAGGGGCCCTGATGGCCAGGCGCGGGTCTGGAGGTGCTGCGGCCCCGTGTGGGCAGCGAGCAGGGAGGGCAGGCCCAGGACCACATCCAGAGGGGCTGCAGTTGTGAGACCACTGCACCTGGACGGGGCTCCGGGTTGGGAAGCAGGGCCTCGGCTGCAGGATGTGTGCAAAGGGGAATGTGGGCCCCCTGTTCAGAAGCAGGAGGGAAGCTCCCACCTCCCCCCAGGCCGCCCTCCAGACTGTGTGTGTGTGTGTGTGTGTGTGTGTGTGTGTGTTTTAACAGGTTTATTGAGATATAATTCATATACCATTACAACTCAGCCACTTCAGACGTATAATTCAATGGTCTTTGGTGTATTACATTATTTTAAAAATTATGGTATCATATTTAAACATAAAATTTACCGTCTTGACCATCTTTAAGTGTAAGCTTGTGGCATTAAGTACATTCACAATGTTGTGCAGCTGTAATCAGGATTTCTTTCATCCTCCCAAACTGAACGCTGTCCCCTGCCCCTCCCCCAGCCCCTGGCCCCGACGGTCCTACTCTCTGTCTCTATGAATCTGACCATCTAGGGGCCTCATCCCTAGAGGGAATCACACAGGATTCGTCCTCTTGTGACTGGGTTGTCTCACTGGGCACAATGTCCTCAGGGCTCATCACATTGTAGCTGGTGTCAGGATTTCCTTCCGTTTAAGCTTGAATCATAGTCTGCCGTGTGGACAGACCACAGTTTGTCCATCACCTGTCCATGGACGCGGAGGCTGCTCACGATTTACCTGCTGTGGTCAATGCTGCTGGGGGCACCAATATCTCTTCAAGACCCTGCCTTCCATCCTTTTGGGTGCAGACCCAGGAGTGGAACTGGGCCATTCTCTTTACTTCTTATTTGCTAGTTGATGTCATGCTCCCCAGGTGTGGGGACACTCGCAGATCTGTGGTCCCCAGGGCTTCCTCAGTGAGACTGGGAAGGGGGGGGCTCCCATGCTCCCCCAAAGGGCCAGGGCCTCCCAGGGGCCCAGGCAGCGTGGATGTCACTCCTTTGACTCCACGAGTTCTGAGGGGAAGTAGCCGTTCTTCTGGTCACCTGGCAGTTCCACGCACAGCTCAGGGCAATGGAAACACCGCGTCTACTTTCCCTCCTGCAGAGAGCGCGGTGGGACCCTGGGGGAACCCCGCACCCCCGTGTTGCTGGGCGGCCTCGGCAGACTGGTCAGAACACAAGCAGAACAAAACCCTTCCTGCTTGTTGGGGGCAGTGTCCACCGCCCCTGCTCGGAACTTAGAAATCTTCCCCAAACAGAGAACAGTCTGAGGGTCAAGGGAGGAACAATGAAAACTCTGCAGAGGACATGGGGGATCTGTTTCAGAAGATGCTGTAAGAAGGGACTCGGGCTGGAGCCTGTGGAGCTGTCGCCCATCTTCTCGTTGGGTCTGAATCCTCGCCTAGGTGTCCTGCTGAGATCAACAGTCGGGGACGGAAAACCAAGAAAGCAGAGCCTGGTTTCCCTGGCCGGAACCTCGAAGGGCCCTGTGAGGTGACTGATCGCTTGCGGGGCTTAGCAGTGCATTTGTTTTTTTACTGAGGCCTCAAAGTCCTGAGAGACACACCTGTCTGCAGGCACATGGCCCAGGCTGAGGAGGAGAGAGGACGACTGCCGGTGGGGACCCCTCCCCTTGTGGTCACAGGATAGAGCGTCAGGAATCCCTCTCCTGAAGCAGGTCTGGTAGAACTTTCCTGATAGATAGATAGATAGATAAATGATAGATGACAGAGAGATGGTGGAAAGATGGATAGATAATAGATGATAGTCGATAGATAGATAACAGCTGGATAGATAATAGATGATAGTCGATAGATAGGTAGATGATAGATAGAAACCAGGTTAGCGGTTTGGCTAGATGATTAATTTAAATAATGCAAACTTCCAAGTTCTCAACCTATCATGAGGCTCAGAGTTTGCTCTATGCCCTGGAAACAGATGGCATTTTAAAGCCCTCGACTGTGCATAAGTTCCCAGAAAGTGGGGTGTGGCTGGGGCCGCCTGCAAAGTCAGGTGCTGGGTCCGAGCCGCTGCCCTGGGACCTGAGCTGCTGGCTGTGAGGAGGGTCTACCTCCTTGCTCCCTTGCCCCTGAGGGTGCAACCCCCTCTTGGGTGGAAGGGTCGTTGCTTCTCGCCTCTCTGGCCACCAGGGTGGATGGTTGAGACCCGTTTGCACACTTCTAGGAGCTTGGAGAAGAGGGTAAGGCTGTTAATATGGTTCCTTCAGGGGAGCTGGGCTCGGAGGGGAAGGGAAGCTGTTCATTTTACTCCATGCATGTTGGCATATTGCACATTCTATTTGTAATTTTGTGATATAAAAAGAAATAACAAGGAATTACTTCCCACACCTCTTCACCCAAATTGCTTCCCCTGACGGCCCTAGAGGGCGAACTTGGCCTCTGTCCTGTCATTGTGTCCGTAAAGCCCCTTGAATGACCCTCCTCACACTTGCAGCGAGATAATCAGATGCTGTTCGTGGTCTGAGACTGACTGGTGTGGCCCTTCTTCAGGCCTCTCCCTGAAGCCATCCCATCTGTCCTTAATGAGACAGAAACACATCAGACTCCACATTCACCCCACCTGAGATGACAAGGATTTAGACCTGGCTTAGGTCAAACCACATCCTCTACAGAAACAATCCCATAGACAGAAAAATGCAAGCAAGTCTTCCTGGAGGACAGCAGAGTATAGGGAAATGATGGGAGAGCTGTCCAATAGCACTGGTTCTCCACGTGTGGTCCACAGACCCCTGGGCATCCCACAGACATGTTCAGAGGTCCTCGTGCTCAGAATATCTTCATAACAATGCTAAGATGTTATGTTGATTTCCTGTGGCTGCCACAACACACACCACAGCCTGGGTGGCTGAAAACAACAGACATTTATTCTCTCACAGTCTGGAGGTCAAAAGTTTGAGATCAGTGTATTGGCTGGGTGACTCCTTCTGAAGGCTCGGAGGGAGAGTCTGTTCCAGGCCTCTTTCCGGCTTCCAGCTGGTGGTTCCTGGTAATCCTTAGTGTTCCTTGATATATAGATGCATCACCCCAATCTCTGCCTCCATCTTCACATGGTGTCTCCCGTGTATCTGTGTGTCTAAAACTCCCTCTCCTTATAAAGACACTAGTCTTTGGATTTGGGACTCAACTACAAAGACCTGACGTCCAAATAAGGTCGCATCCACAGGTTCCAGAAACATATGACTTTGGGGGGATACTATTCACCCAGCATAGACCTTATTTGCTTTTTTCTTTGTCCTGACATCTGCACTGATGCACTGATGCACTTTGTCCTGACATCTGCACTGTCCTGACATCTGTCCTGATCGAGTAAGTCAATGGTGGGTTAAGTCATGGTGGGTCAAGCCATAGTTGGTCGAATCATGGTGGGTTGAGTCAATGGTGTGTTAAGTCAGTGGTGGTTCAAGGCAATGGTGAGTCAAGTCATGGTGGGTTGTATCAATGGTGGGTCAAGTCAATGGTGAGTCAGGTCAATGATGGATCAAGTCATGGGGGGTGGGAGTTAACCATTGTGGATAAGGCCACAGGTGTCTCAGCAGGGACATCAAACTTTACTGGAGGGTATGGTCCTCTCCACCTCCTTGCACTCACAGTGACAAAGTGTCACCTCCACGTAAGATTGTCCCTGATGAATGTAACAACTGTCAATTGTGTTGAGTCTTGACCAAGGACTGCATCTTTCTAATAATCCATGAAATGGAATGGGAAACGTGAAGTGCATCGTCGTCTCGAGGATGTGCGATTGAACCGTGAGCTGACCTCTTTTCCTCAAGGAACACCATTTTCACTAGAAAAAAAAAAAAACCACAACTATCAAACTGTGGATGTTTGAACATTTTCTGGAAACCAAATGAAGTAAGCCTATCACTTCAAGGAGAACAGTGAACAGTGCTTGTTTTCAATTAAAAATCTGAACTTTCAAACGAATACGAGGATTTTGGAAAACTCGTATCAGCCACGGGGAGCTTGGCAGTTCCCCAATACGTACAGACTTTCCTGATGAGATCAATGATGACATTAAAGAATATGACTTATTTGCGTTGTGTAATGAACTATGTTGGCGTATGAAGATCTGTTCAGTTAAATGCACCAAAAATTTGCCCACGACCCATGCAGGTTGGCACAAAATTATGCCCGGGGAAAAGGTCCATTCAAAGTACAAGTGTGACCAATGGGTTTTAATGTAACAGGATACAAAGTTTATTGATATGGCTTCAGATTTTATTTTGTGACTGGGCTTCGGGAAACTATAATTTGTTGAGTTTTGGTATAATATCAAAGAAGAAGAGTCCACATGATCTGGAAATACTATTAAAATACACCTGTCTTTTCCAACTACATATCTTTTTGGGGTTTGATTTTCTTTGTCTATTTCAACCCAAACAGCACATCACAACGGGTCGAATGCGGACGCCTACATGAGAATTCAGCTGTCTCCTCTTAAGCCAGACATTAAAGTGATTTCAAAAATGTACAATGGTGCCACTCTTTTCACTATATATCTTGAAAAACCATTTTTAATAAAAATATGGTATTTATGTTAATATGTAATAGATTTGTTTTTCTTTTAAAAGAAATTAATAAATATTTGTAAGTGATCAGTCTTAATTTCCACTATGGTAACTAGCAACAGACATAACCCACGAAAAACCAAAGATCTTTGGGGTCCTTATTTATGACTAAAGGTTCCGAGGCCAAAAGTATCCAAGAACTGCTGCTCTGAGGACCTGCTCGTCCTCTTCAGGGGCTTTGGTTTCATTCACCTGAGAATAATGGCCTTTCTCTCTTACCTAGATGAGTTCACGTCTATAAAGTGCTAGAGGAGGACCAGCCCACAGTGAGCACAGCACAGTGTGTGTCAAACAGGAAAACAGACACTTTCTAAAACTGAGCAGCGACAGCTTGGCATGCCCTGCTTTCCTCACAACAGGAATGCTGATCCCACCCTCTGAACTCAGGGTGATGATGGGGTTTCACTGTGTTCAGTAGGAAATGCCTTTGTGCTCCATGAACTTCTTAAAAATCGACCCAGGAAGCGCGCAGATAACGTGGCACTTGTACAGACCCGAGGGGGCTGGTGTGTTTCGTGGTTCTCACACAGGCTCACATCTTCAATCAAACGCAGTCTGCTAAGTTTTCAGACATTCTTACTAAGGTGCTTAATTGGTTAATCATTAGCAGTGCATTGACTTATTTAATGTAAATGTTATTGTAATAAAAGTTACGATGTTTTCCCCCAAAACATTTTAGCTGTGCTTTTATGTGTCTGGTGCAAGGTTCTGAGTTATTCTGCTTCCTGTCAGATACTACATTTATCGTGGCTGATATGTGCATTCATATGGTAACACCTATTTGGAATTTAATGTCAGAAGGCCAGTTCAAGTGCAGATGAGGACTAACAAGCATACGCTTCCACACAGGGCAGTGTCACCACCCTCGGCTTTCTGGCTCTGTGTGCTGTTGCCATGTTCCTTCCTCATACTGAGAAGTCTCTGGCCCCGCTGGGGTGCTAACTGAGCCAGCGTCTTCTGAGGCAAAGGAACTGGTGTATCGGTTATCAATCCCCTCCATGATGCTGCATAACAAACACTCCCAAGCTCAGTGGCTTGGAGCAATGAGCGTCTATTTGTTGATTAGTGTTTGGGCCCTGACGGGCTGGGCTCAGTGGGCAATCCTCCTGCCCTGGCTGAGTCTGGGGTGCCCACCTGGCTGTAGGCTAACCTAGTGTGGTCTCTTGAGGGGACTGGGCACTGCAACCCTGCACTCATGCTCTGGACATTATCCTGCCAGCAACCATCTCTGCTCCTTTCCTGATTAAAGTTTTCCCATATCAGCAGGCTGGCCAGCCCGTTGGCAGGAGGAGGGAAGGATGACCTCAACACTTTATTCCAAAGTGGTGTCCCAGTGATACACCCAGCCCACCCAAGTATTCAGAGGGAGCCTTTCTCCCACCCGGCGGACTCAGGAGACAGAGAGGAGCCCAGCCTCACCCACCACCCTGGGCCCACCTGGGAGACGCTGGAGCTGGGGAGGAGGAAGGGATTGGGGAAAACATTTGCTTCTCCCTCTGCGCCCTCCAGTAGGAGAGGCCCCCTGGGAGGCCCCATCATGGCTGAGGTAGGACGGGGGAGGGCGGACAGGCCGGGGGAGCTGGCGGGGGCCTGGCCTCCTGGCCTTCAGCTGAGGGCACATAATTGAGCAGACTGGCTCCTCCAGCCCAGGATGCCGGCCTGGGGATGGGTGTGTGCTGGGCCTCCCCCCAGGCAGGGTGAGGGACCCAGGCGGCAGCTGGGGGCCTCCCACTCCCGCTCACCTCCTTCTTCCGCCCCTCCCACCATGCCTGGGGGATTCAGAACCCAGTCCCCTCTCTCCGAGTGCAGACCGCCTTCTAAAGTGTGTGGCCCTGAGCCCCTGAGATGGGGGGCTGGTCTTACACGTGTGCAGGTTCCCTGCGGCCCCCAGGGAGTCCCAGCCCCAGGAGGCTGGCCCTGTGGGATGGCCACTCGTGCTCATACCTCCAGGGCCACCTGCTCTCCTTCTCCCTTTCCCTTGTACCTTAGACACAGTGAACTTTCCGGGAGTCACTGTGCCAACTCAGGGCTCCTGGGCTTCTGCTCTCCACCTCCCTGGGAATTCTGTCCGCTGATGTCGGCGCTGACGGCCTCTTTGGGGCGGCGATGAGGCTTTTGCTTCCATCACGCTCAGCCTCTCCCCCGACAGGCGGGAGGCGCCTTACTAGCAGCGCGGGGCTTGCGGGCGCTCCTGTTGAGTTAGTTTTATTTCTCTCTGCTCACACGTCTGCGTCCTCAGAGCGACTGATGGCAGCTCCGTTAATAAGTGGAGCTTGTTCTGGGGTCAGAATGGCCCCCACGTGCCCTGGAGGTGGCCCGCCCCATGGGTGGGCTGACTCGGGAAGTCTGTTTCCTGTGTCAGTTGTGGGCCTGACTGAATGAGACATTCGTGCGTATCATCTGAAAGAGCAGATGCGGCCGAACTGTGAGCGGGCGATTTCAGTGACTTCACGCGAGACCCACATGGAAGTGGTTTCCTGGGATAAAACTCACTCCGAGTCCGGCTGAAACTTGCAGAAATGCATCTCCCCTAATGCCGCTCTGGCAGGGGGCCTCCCTGCTCCCTAGGGGATGGGGGGAAGGGGTCCCAAGCAGGGTCGGAGGCAAGCAGGCGTGGACCAGGGAGAACACTGTGGGGTCGGCCACGCTAACACAGCAGCAGCAAGTGGTTCTGGAAAGGGGTCAGAGGCGAGAGCCTCTCGGGGTCCTGCCCACCTGATCCCCTGATCCCCCGACACCCCCTGGCCCCGAGCTCCCCAGGCCCTTGGTCTGTGCCTTCCCTTTCCTTTACCTCTGCCTGGAGGGGCCCCTCGGCCTCCCGCTGTGCCGCTCTCAGGACACCCCCCCGAGGGGTGACCTCGGGGTACTGGGGAAACACCCTGACAGGTGAGACAGGGCTGGCGGACCCTTACAGGCCTTTGCCCCCCGGCTCGGTTCCACTTCTGATGGAGGAGACGCGCCCCGTCGTGGGCCTGTGGTCGGCACCCTCTCAGCCGTGTGGACCTTCCCTGCGGCCTGGCTGCCGGCCCTGTGCCCGCCCTGACCGCGGCTGTGGGGACTGACCACCCCTCCCTCTGTCCTGACCCTTGGGCCCTGGGTCTCCCGGCCTCAGGGTCACCTCCTTCTAAGGGCAGTTTCTCCATCAGAGCCGGGCAGGGGAGGACCTGCCATCGGGCGGGCCCCTGCCTGGTTCCCACTGCTCACCTGAGCATGAGCAAAGCTTCCTGGGGCCCTTCAGAGGAGCCCTGGCAGGAGGCAGGTTGAAATACCCACCCCTCGCCCGGCCCCGTTCCAGAGCTCTCTCGAGCCCCGGCCCGGTGCTGCTTTGTGGGCGGGACCCCTTTGGGGGATTTCACCTGACATTTTAGACATCGCGGGGCGGCTGAGATCCAGCCAGACGTCCAGAGGGGGACCTCGTGCTGATTTCTCTTCGTCACTTGCAAGGCACCTGCGCCTCTGAGGGTGAGGGTCTCTGTGTTTCTACCACACCAGCTAGTTTGTCACCAAACTGTGTTGTCACAATCACAAAAATCAGTGATTTCTGTGGAAAGAGAAATATAATCTTCAAAAAGCTATGGCTGCAAAGGCTTAAAATAAATCCCTAAGAGCAAAACAGAAGAGAGCAGAGCTTGGCGGTACCCACTGGTTTGGGGTAAGTAGTCAACCCCGCCGTTCAGATTCACTCTGTTCACACGAGCCTCCCAATCGTCCTGTGAATGGGGAGCCCCTGTCCTCTCACGGAGCTTGTGGGCCGGATGGTGACGGCCAGTGTCATCTGGGTTCCATTGGTCTCAGCTGTGGGCTGAATGGTGCCCCCCCAAATTCGTATGTTGGTGTTTTAACCTCCCAGAACCTCAGAATGGGAGTGGTCGCTTCCCATTTCCTGCTGTGCAGCACTCGGCGGGGGGGGGGGGGGGGGGGGGGGGGGGGGGGGAAGGAGAGATGGCCGCCTGAGGGTGTCCTGGGACCTGGCTGTGAAGTAGCCACAGGCAGGTGGTCCAGTCCCGCGGCCCGGCCGTGAGCACCGTCACCCCGCAGTCCCCCGGGGCAGGCCCCCCTTTCTCGGGGCGCTCATCTTGCCCTGGGGCTTTCCTGGCTCAGCCCTGCAGCCCCTCCCGTCTTCAGGCTCCAGACTTCGCCCTGCGGAGCCAGGCCAAGCCGGCTCGCCCAACCCCCAACACGGCTTCCCACCCAACAAGCGAGAGAAAGGAAGCAGGTGCGGAGCGGCCAGGATGGTCCAGGAGTGCGCGAGCAGGTACCCGGGAGCCCCGGCAAGTGGAGGGAATGACTTGGGGCAGCAGGTGACACACACGGCTTCCGCGTTGTGGCGCCATCCACCGGCTCAGGCCCAGACCCCTGCATCCGGGGTCCCCGGGTCCCCGGGCGACAAACCCCTGCACTGGCCCAGAGCCCCTCCTGGGCCGCCGCCTGCTGCCTGAAGGCCTGGCTTTCCACCTCCGACCCCTGTGTCTCTCTCCACGGCCCACCGCCCGCCCCCAGCCCCGCCACATGGCACAGAGATGTCACGACTCTCACATCACCCGTAGAGCTCCTCCAGGCAGGTGGCGGGGTTTCCTGCATCCACGCCCAGGTGTCCTGGTTCGTCACTGGAGGGCCCCACGGCCCTGGGTCCTGTCGTGACAGCCCCGGGTCCCAGCCATCAGAGGGAATTAAAAGGAACAGCCATCCTGATGCGCGGGGCGACGGGCCAGATGCCCAACCGTTACCCACGCGCAGCAGGAAACTCCCGATCAAATTGTAAAGAAAGGTCACATTTGCAATAAGTAAAGAGGAAACAATGGTAATTGGTTCTGGAGCCCGTGAATACCTCTGCGGCCCCTGAGAGGCGAGCTGACGGACTTGAAACCTTCTTTGTTCAGGTAATTAAAAATGAGGTTTCATTATATCATTAAAAGTGAGGGCATGCTAGCTCTTTTCTCAGGTACTAGAATGTTGTCAAAGGGAGAACGTGAGCTCCCCAGGCACGGCCCTTGGTGTGTGAACAAGGGACTCCCGGTTCCCCGGCCCTCCTGGGTGGGATGGAGGCTGGTCGGGGGGCTGTGCGGAGTTGCGGGGAGTGGGACCACGGTGGGGTCTGGGGAGGAACTGGCAGACTGCGATCCTACACAAGTCCCGAGCTGCCTCTTTTCCAACCTGATAGATGATAAGGCAAGTGGAGGAGAGATCAGGAGGTCCTTCCCCGGTGAGGGTGACCGAGGCCACAGCACGGGCAGAGTGCAGAGCAGAGGCGTGAGCGGTCCGCTCAGGGACCAGGGTGCTGGCCTCGCCGCGCCCCCAGGGTTTGGAGGTGATGACACATGCTCCCCACCCCCATGGCGATCCCCCAGGAGCTCAAATGAAAACCTCGTATTGGGAAATCTCACCGTTTTATAAACCGAGGTGAAATGTCACTTGTCATGCCTGTTTCATGAGTCGTGTTTTCTTGTGTGATTTTTTCTTTTACTGTATTTCAATCCCAACTACGAGATACTGGTAGGCACTCTCTTCAAACCTGGAGGGGCGGCTTCGTGGAGGACAAGTGGAATTTCAGCCGAGTTTTAATTGATGTTCAGCGTTTAGCATCACTTTAATGTTCCCACAATCGTAACTGGATACTGCGTAAGGGCCGGGTGGGAGGTGGCCCCTTCGTGCCTTAACCAGGCCCTGCCTGTGTCCTGACTGCCCGGAGTGGCTCTCCCTCGTGAATCCCCCCACAAAGGACCGGGTGCCTATAAACCCAATTGTCATCTTTCGATGAAATATTTTCTGTGGCTTAAAAGAAGGAGAAAAATTATAATATTCCAGACCTTTATTTCTTTTTTTTTTTTTTTTTTTTTTTTTTTTGCGGTACGCGGGCCTCTCACTGTTGTGGCCTCTCCCGTTGCGGAGCACAGGCTCCGGATGCACAGGCTCAGCAGCCATGGCTCACGGGCCCAGCCGCTCCGCGGCATGTGGGATCTTCCTGGACCAGGGCGCGAACCCATGTCCCCTGCATCGGCAGGCGGACTCTCAACCACCGCGCCACCAGGGAAGCCCCAGATCTTTATTTCTTAAAGCACATTTTCTTGGTAAACATAATTCTCCATGAGACCCGTTTAGTTTGTAAATACAACAGTCAGTTTCCACCTGGATTTTAGGATTAAAAAGATACTGCAGTAGATATTTGTTTTGACCTTAACAAAAATACTTATTAACTAAATGCCAATTTTATGTTAAAATAAAATTCTGTGCCAGAGCAACTGTGGTTATTTCCTTGTGTATTTCCCTTCATAATTCGGATTCCCAGCATTCCATCTTATTTTTAACCCAACAGAAGAAACACGGTATTGAAAACTTTCTCCTGTTATTTGCAATTTGTTTTCTTCAACCTGTCGGTGAAATTAGCTGAAAAGTTTTAAGAAGGTAGCAAATTCTGCAAACAGCTACGTTATTTTGCTCGTTAAAACCCCACACCAATGAATCATAATTTTCCAGTTATTTCCACAACTGCCTCAGAGTGATTATAAGATTCACTGAACCACAGACTCTGCACTAACAATACTGATTTGTCTTGGGTCAAAGGTGCTCTATGAACTTTGATAGCTGTGGGGGGCGGAGCTGGGATTTAGGGGCAGAGGCCTGAATACCCACCTTTCTGACCCTAAAACCAAGCAACCGGCAGAAGCCCTCCCGTTTCCAGTCCCAGACGCTCAGCACCGATGAAGGTGTCCGGTGATTCCCCAGGGGCTGTTTCTGAGCAGCAGGGGACCAGATCCAGAAGCCGTTCTGGAGGCATCAACTCGGGCCCCCAGGGAGGCTCCGCCCAGCTCCACCTCCGCACGCAGGATGCAGGCGTGATGGGAGCTGTCACCTGCCCTGCAGCTCAACCTCAAAGCCTGAGAGAAACGGAAGCTGCACGAAGATCACACCTGGCTCAGCTAAACAAAGCTTAACTTGTCCTGTAACGATCATTTGCAAAGAAGGGAAAACACAGGTGTATTTTTCTATGCTCGCAAATACCACATGGAATTCCAAGTAATTAAATTCTTAGGGGCCCCCATTTAGAGGCCCAGAGCCCATCCTGATGGAGAGGGTCCACGCTTCCTACTGAAGCCGAGGGGCCAGCCGGGGCGGCCGGCTGCCTGGCGACGGCTCTGGGCCTGGCCTCCGTGGTGACGGCCCCCCTCGCCTGGGCCATCGCTGCCACATAACTCACCCTCCACTCGAACACGGCCACGTCAGGGCTTTGCCCCCCGACCCGTGACCCCCTTTGCCGCGGAGACACTGGAGCCAAGGTCGCAGGGGCCCAGCAGAGCAAGGCGTCTGGTTGCGCTCCCAGCCTATGGGATCCCTGCCTGGGGTGGCTCTGAGCCCTGCAAGGAAGGGGTGGCCTTTCAATTCACCCAGCGAAGCCAGATGGGCAGGCTGCCCCCTTGGGGCCTGGCACGCACAGGCCTGGAGACAGGAGGCAGCCGTCTCCTCTCCCCACTTGGACTCGCTTCCCAGGGACACCCTTCTGGGGACTGGTGCTGGGCAGGCTGGAAAGAGCGGGGGAGGGGAGGGAGGGGACGGAGGCCCGTGGCAGCCCAGTGCCCAGGTGGCCCCAGGCCTCTGCATTCTGACACCTGGTCTCTGTCTCCAGCTCCTGGCTGTCCCCAGCGCACACTCGGGGGTCCTGGCGGGACAGCCTGAGCCCTGCTTCTGACCCCCATTCCCCGGACCTGGCCAGGGGCTTGCCCACTGCCCCATGGGAACTGGTCCACAGCTGCACAGTCGCTCCCGTTTCTGCAGGGGGATCCAACAGCCCATAGTCTTAAGGGTTTCCGCAACAAGTACATTTAACCCATTTTAATTTGGAAAACGTCCCTTTTAAACCAATCTTGAATTTAGAAGTACGGGTGAAAGGACGTCTCAAGGGACAGCCACACTACTCAGCCAGTTACACCATGTGTACATATTTTCAAAAACTTACTTAAGATCAACCAACACTGGAACTCCATTATTTCTAAGGAAAATCCAACAGGTAGAGTATGATATAAAAAAATTAATCTGCCTTCCTTACAAGTATTATAGTAATCATTTCAATGGGAAATAATCTTTGTGTTAATAAGACTCAGCTTTTCCTATATGAGAATCGAGTTAGGGGCTTCCCTGGTGGCGCAGTGGTTGGGAGTCCGCCTGCCGATGCAGGGGACGCGGGTTCGTGTCTCGGTCCGGGAAGATCCCACATGCCGCGGAGCGGCTGGGCCCGTGAGCCATGGCCGCTGAGCCTGCGCGTCTGGAGCCTGTGCTCTGCGACGGGAGAGGCCACAACGGTGAGAGGCCTGCGTACTGCAAAAAAAAAAAAGAGAATCAAGTTAATTTGCTACTTATATGAGAATAATGCCGAGTCCTAATAGAAAGCACATAATAACCATAACGCAACATTACACTTGCACTGTGCTTTGCAACCTCCAGAAGCCTGGCCTGAACCGTGGACGCTGCTGACCCAACCACACCTTGCTGGGCAGGTTTCCCTGTGCTGCAGCCACAGAATTTCCGTTTTGAGCCAGTTGTTGTCACTCACAAGTTTTAAAGAAAATCCCCATCTATTTTTAATATCAGGGAAATTATTTTTATTCTCCTGTGAATCCAAAAGCCTGTTAAAATCAGTTCTTATCATTCAGGTTCTTGTTGTTTTCAGCTGGGGGTACTTCGGGACAGGCAGCAGAGAGCGTTTTCATGGGGAGAGCAGATCTGGGGCCTGAAACATAACAGAACAAATGCAAACACTCCAGGGAGGCGAGAAGGCCCAGAAGCTGGGTCCTGGCGGCCCGCCGGGGGTGGGAGTGGGCAGGCGGGCCAGCGTCCCTCTCACAAGGGAGCTGACAAAGTCCTGCTGTAAGTTTTTGAAACCAAATTCATTTGAATCTAAACTGGGTTTCCTGTTATCCATCCCGTGGTCCTTGGAATCACACTTTGTTGATGATCCAGTGCGTTGTTTCCTGTGATGCTGGCGGAACTCCCAGGCCCCAAGCAAACCCACCCGACGCCTTTTGTAAAGCGTGGGTCGGATGTCTGTGCGTCTGGTTGGGTTTGGTGTCCAAGTCTGTCCCTCGGAGCCCGTCTTGGCGTGCCGTCCCGAAGATGGCTTTAGAACCCACCTTGGATTTTCCTCTCCAAGTGGGGCCTTCCTGTCTGGTGCATAAGAAGTGTTTCGGATGGTGGCCTAAATCATGTCTCAGATGGAGAGGCTGTGGTCTGGTCTATTGTAGCAACTGAAGCGAGGGGGTGCCGGTCGGTGCCCATCTCACAGGCACTAAGCCCCGTCTTCACGGAACCACTCAGCCAACCTTCAGAGATGTCGCAAGGTTTCTATTGGGCCCAGTGGCCATGATTACAGAACCAGTTTTCCGGTGCGTGATTTATTTTTAAAGGCGATGGTGCTCTCCGGCGTCTAATTAGTAGAGAATCTCATTCTCCCCATTTTCAAACGAAATAGATTTTGAAGATTTTTGCTCACCTGGGGATTTGGATCAGAAAAATTCTGTGGCTTATAAAGTCATTTGTTCTTCTGTTGCGATTGTATTCACGGTGGAAGGGTGACGGAAAGGTCAGCTATAACTCTGCCGTTGCGTTTTAGCTTCAAAAAAAATGTAATATTGATCGATAAGAAAATGGAAAAGCACGACTATTAGCGCCTGGCTTGATCTTTTCTGACCTTTACCCGCCACGTGGGTTTTACCCTGAAATGTTATGTCTCCCGTTCAAAAGGTTTGTCCTGCTTAGTCTCCTATTTAGTTAACACACGGTCCTGTCCGCTCCCTCTAATGTTGCCACATTTCCTTGTGGAACCGTGTCCTTGTTCCGTGTTTTCTCTGTCACCGAGACCGGCTCTGATGGCAACTGGTTTGCTAGGAGCCCCCAAAGAATCACATCAGGGGACACTTAATACCTCTGTCATCTTGCAGGCTCTGGAGCAAATCGCTGTTTGAGACAGGAAAGCCCTGTGTGCATGAGTGTCCAGTCGGTCGGGAGGCCGCCGCATGTGCCGGGGACGCGGCCCTCGTGGGAGAGCTGGGCAGGTGTTGCAGGAGCACGGTTCCCAGCAGAAAGCGGCCATCAGGACAGGTCCACGCAGAGACCGCGCTGCCCTGTGCAGAGATGTGGACTCTTGTGCCACCGCAGACTCAGAAGGCACTGAGCAGCCCCGAAAGGGCTCCTGCAGTGACGCCTGGGGACCCTCTCCGGGTCGGGGGTGTAGACAGTGGGGTGCAGAGAGGAGGTGGGCTGAGCTCAGGGTGTCGGGCTGATCAGGGCTTTGGGCAAGTTGGTGGGGGCCTGCCCTGGGCTGAACGGTGGCCCCCAATGTCAAATTCTCCTGGAGCCTGTGACTGTGACCTTGTTTGGAAATGGGGTGTGTGCAGATGTCATCAAGTTAAGATGAGGCCATGGTGGACGAGGCTCAGCCCTGAAGCCAACGGGACTGGTCCTTATAAGAAGAAAATCTGGGCACAGACACACAGGGAGAAGCCACGTGAGGACAGAGGCAGAGCCTGGAGGGAGGAGGACCCAGGGAAGCGGAACTGTGGAGAGAGGCCTGGGTGGGACGCACCCTCACAGCCTCGGGGGAGCCGACCCTGCCGGCGCCTTGACCTCCCACTTCTGGACTTTGCCCAGAACTGGGAGAAAACACGTTTCTGTTGATTTAAGCCACCTGTTTGTGGAAACTAATACAGAGTCCCGGGACCAGAGGGGTCAGCCGGCTGCCTCCCTGGTCATGGGGGGAGAGGCAACCCGCCCCTCCCCTCCCTTCCCCGCAGCCCTTCCACGGAGGTCAAAGTCACCTGCAGGAGCTGAGAGTCACAGGTGACCAGTCACCGGGTGGGGCCCGTGCTCCAGACCCCACTGCCTGCAGCCCCAGGGGCCCGTCTCAGGGGTCCTGCACAGGGGAGCCCCCGCCGGGGGTGCAGAGCAGGAGGGGGCAGATGTCCCCCACCTCCTCTCTGCTGGGGGACATCACCCACGTTTGCCACTTCCAGGGAATCCCCTGGTGCTCCTGGTAAGATCCTGCAGGTTGAGGAGCCGGGGAACGAGTGTGCCTCAGTGTGACTCGGTGGTGCCCGGGATCTGTGGACGGGAGTGGGCGTGGCCTCTGCTCACCCGCTGTCTCCGCTCTCCTGGGGGCAGCTCTCTGTGCTCTGGCCCTTCTCAGGGGACAGCGGGGCAGGAAGGGCCAAGATAAGGCCTCTCGGGGGGTTATCTGCTGACCCCTGGAGAGGCTGAGAGGGGAGTGTTGTCATCCGGGGCACGGAGGGGGGGCGCCTGGGTCGGAGGCAGGGCCCCGCGAAGACAGCGCTGGGCCTGACCCGCTGTCAGCGCCGCCGCAGCCCAGACTTGCCTGCCTGCCTTGCACGAGCACCTGCGTGAGTGAGCCCTGACGGAGCCGCCAGGGGACGGGAGGGGGACTTGCTGTGGCTGGAGAAGCCCCCCCAGCTGGGGACGAAGAAGAGATGAGCTGGTGGGGCGACCGCAGGCCAGGCTGTGGACTCCGCGATAGCCTTTCTCCTCGCGTTTCCTGAAATCCGAGTTCTTTCATTTTCCGGAAACGGCAGGAATGTTGGAAGGTGAAGGGCAGCTTCTTTGTTTAAAAAAATAGGCATTTCACTCGACTGTGGCTTCTGCATTCATTTGTATATAAACAGCCTCCTGCATACGAACGGCTTTGAAAGAACCTCCCTGTGTTCAAACCAATCACAGCCCCACCCCCTCCCAGAAGCACCACAGACGGTCTCATCTGATGTGCGCAGGAGAATCGGGAAACAGGTTTTTCTCCCCCAATAATCATTGCTTTCTAATTCCCTGTGATTGATTTAATAGTTGAGAGGATGCTTCGATGCAATTGTACTGCGCTAAGCAATGCTCTTCTCAGTGGACAAGAATGTCTGTGTATTGACGTGCGCACTTAACAAAGCATTCAGAGGCTGCGGTAGTGGGTGGGAAGGATGTCTTCCTACCTAAGATTCAAGGTGGTTTCGAAGCACCTAAAATGCATTGTATTTTAGTAAGCAACCTACACTGTGGGCCATAGAAAATTCTTGACTACCCCTTAACAATAAAAATGACTCAATGTTACTCGTTGGAATTATAACTGGTTTTCATTTCATTATAAAGGCAACTTGCCAATAGTTTTACAAGGTACATTTTATTATTCATACCTTATACATGTGTTGACAAAGTGAAATAATTTTTCAGGGTGGAAGAGGTGTGATTTACAATCTTTAAAGAGGAGTTTTCTAGATCATAAATTCCATTCTAGCTTAAAAACTTATCAAAATAATAAAAAACCCTGATACCTTAATATCGGGGGAGGGGCGGGGAATGTACTTTTAACCAATATAAATCTATGAACTACATTCTGTAAGCTCTGCTCAGAATTTTGGTGAACTCAGAAATGTGTTTGCTGCTTGTCTGTGAGACCAGTTGAGTCAACCGACCCCCAGAATAATATGGAAACCGCTGCGTTAAGTCCTTTATTCTAGGAACATGAGCGATTTTAAAATGAAAGCTGTGGTTTCTGTTCGGATGTGTGTCAGGATGGAGGTGTAAACACGTGAGAAACAGTGCACAAGAACCACAAGCACTTTTTCTCACGTGTTTACACCTCCATCCTGACACACATCCGAGCCTTGGGACACGGGAAGCCAGCTGATTCATGGACCTCAACCTGAAATACTTCGGTTCTGTTCTCTGAAGGCTGCACACAGTTCAGTGCCACGTGCTTTGGAAATGGTGTTTTGGTTTTGCCCCTCGTCCCGAGAATCCCTGCTTTTATACTGAATTCCCACTAGTAAACCAGCCACCCGGAAAAGGCGTGGAATGTTGGGTGTTTGGGAACTGCCTCAGGTTCCTCCCTGTCGAGTCCCTCCCTCCAGTGCATTTGTCTCTTGTCCATGTTTCTTCTCCGCAAAGAGTGACCCCCTTGGGTTTCAACAGACAGAAGCAGGAAGATTGCCATGTCCTCCTGGGAGATTCAAAGCCGGCTGACGGGTGCTGTTTTTGTTTTGTTTTTTAATTTATTATATTGAAGTATAGTTGATTTACAATGTTCTGTTAGTTTCTGCTGTCCAGCAAAGTGATTCAGTTATACGTATCCATACATTCTTTTTCATATTCTTTTCCATGATGGTTTATCACAGGATATTGAATATAGTTCCTCGTGCTGTAAAGTAGGACCTTGTTGTTTATCCATCCTATATGTAATAGTTTGCATCTAGTAACCCCAAACTCCCACTCCATCCCTCCCTCACCCCTGCTATTCCCCTTGGCAACCACAAGTCTGTTCTCTATGTCTGTGAGTTTGTTTCTGTTTTGTAAATAAGTTCATTTGTATTAACGTTTAGATTGTACATATAAGTGATATCATATGATATTTGTCTTTCTCTGTCTGACTTACTTCACTTAGTATGATGACCTTTAGTTGCATCCATGTTGCTGCAAATGGCATTATTTCATTCTTTTTTATGGCTGAGTAATATTCCATTATATATATGTACCACATCTTCTTTATCCATTCATCTGTTGATGGACACTTAGGTTGTTTCCATGTCTTGGTTATTGTAAACAGTGCTGCTATGAACAATGGGGTGCGTATGTCTCTTCGAATTATAGTTTTCTCTGGATATATGCCCGGGAGTGGGATTGCAGGAACATACAGTAGTTCTACTTTTAGTTTTTTGAGGAACCTCCATGCTGTTTTCCATAGTGGCTGCACCAATTTATATTTGAGGGGTGGTGTTCTGAATGTCACGATATGAGTGAGAGATTCTAGCGGGAGACCTGATTGATTTGAGTTTACAGTGGTGGGAGCGGGTGCCCAGAGCTGCCGCGTCATACGCTAACCCTGGTTAGAAGCCTGAGGTGTTACCGGGACCAACAACCTCGTCCGTCACCCACTTGGAGCCGCACATGGAGTCCCATCAATGCCGGTTCTGAACATGTTCTGGAAACACAGACAGCAAGTTATCAGCAGGCACTGCCCCTTCTTGGTTCTGTCTGGTCCACAGCAGAATTCCTTAAAAAGCTGGGGGAAGGCTTTCTCAGCTCAGGAAAGACTAACAAACACGGTAGTCATGATTCCTCAACAAAATGGCATTGCTCTAGCTTATCCGTAATTATCCCACAATATCTCAATCCACTTGGCCCTTTCCATGCTCCCTATATATAAAATCTCTTTTTTCCGACCTGAATTTTTGCAATCATTCCTACTGGAACACATAGCTTTAAGGTGACTTATTAAACCAATACAACCACTTCCGTTAACTTTAAGTGTTAAGGCCTGGAATGCTCCAGCCTGTGATGATGGGGGCCCCTGCGTGGTGTCCAGGGGACGCTGACTCTGGTGGCTGTTTCCTGATGGGGAGCAGAGTGATGGACGCGGGGGTGACGGTCACACTGCAGGTTGAAGCCCATCCCCAAGCTTAGCATCTGGGGTCAGCTTTCTCTTCGGACACCATGTGCGAAACATACTAAGTCCCCAGGAAGATGGACCTCAAACCCTCCGATGTTTCCCACGTTCCCTCCCGGGCCTGAGCTGGGGGCCAGTCTGGCCCTCAGTGACCCACACCTGGCTCTTCAGGGCACCGGCATCCTCGGGAAGGCCCTTTCCTGCTGGATTTGGCCAGAGGCGGGACGCTGTCTGTGACTCAGCTCCTGGGGAAAGGACGGCCAGTGTGAGGGGGACTGTGGGGTCCATGGCATTTCTGGACCGGCTGGTCCACTCTCGGGTCTGTTGGTTGGACGGTGCGATTCAGAAGAGTCTTGTTTTTCTCAGCGACTCAGAATAAGAAACGACTCAGCTGGACCATCACCGTCACGGCTCATGGGACCAGCCAGGAAAGGGGGCTCCACCCCCTCCACCTGAGGCGGAGCTGCCCCGTCCCCCTCTTCACCATCATTTTCTTTCTTTCTTGAATAAACTCTTGGGTGCGTTGAACCCGTGTCTCTTCAAGTCCTCGTGACGCTGCTGCGGTGGAAAGGCAGACTTCCTGGGCCTGGCCGCCGAGCCAGGGGGCCGTTCCTGGGGCTTTGGACGCAGGGGGGCCTGTCCATCTAGGTAGCCTGGGCCCAGGTCCCGATGCTGGGGCTGGACTGAGAGCAGGGTGGGGCCGTGCGCACAGCTCAGGGCGATGGGTCTGAGAGACCCTGTGTGCTGCAGCCCGGGATGGGTGAGGTGCCCAGAAGAGGCCCAACCCTGCGAGGTCTGCAGCTCTTCCTTCGTCTCGGCTGCTGAGTTCCTCACCCCAAAGCTGCCCCTGGTTCCCCACCCGGTGTGCTGTGCTGACCTAGAGCCAGTGGCAGAGGGACGCTGAAGCGGCCCCCAGGACCCTCCCCCGTTCCCATGTGCGTCCCCTCCCCTCAGCGGGAGGGAGCCTGGGACTCGCGGGTAACGCGTAGAATACGGCAACGGTCGCACGTGTGCAGTTCTATGCATGTGATCATATGCCCGTGACTATGCATGACCACACACACAGCTGCATTTCATGACCATCTGCACATGATTACATGCATGGGGCCACATGTGTGATCCCATCGTGCAATGACACTGGTGAGATTTCAGGTGCCTGAGCACATGCATGTAATTACAGGGCACAATCACACACACGATCGCATGTATGTAGCTGCACACATGATGACATTGCATAGTAATCTGCACAGGGCTGCGTGCATGTGCTCACACGTCTGTGATGGCATGACACAGGGCTGTGATCCTGTCTTGTGGGGAGACTTTCTCCCTTGCTGGCTGTGAGGAAGTAGTGCAGCAGGGCTGAGGGCTCTGTGCCCGGTCCCCGCAGTGCAGTACAGGCGTATATGCGTGCGCACACACTTGCACACTCACACACACGCTTGTACACACACACATGTACACTCACACGTGCACTCCCAGCCTGCTGCGTCTCTCAGCACCCACCTGGCCGAGCTGTGTCTGCAGAGGTCAGGGTGCCCCGTCTGGCAGGCTCGGAGGGCAGGCGTCGAGCCAGTTCCAGAAGACGGCGCTCGAGAGAGCAGAAGGGGCTGGTCTGGGAAGGGTTATGACCAGACAGGAACCGAGGAAAGTACTTTTCACAAATGGCTTTCTGGGGGGTGGGCAAAGGCATGAGCAGCCCTGGGCAGGCATTGGCCACGGTGTCTGGACGCAGAACATCTTTACGGCTGAGTCTCTGGCTCTCTGCTTGTCCTGCTGGACTGTGCGTGTAGGCCTGCAGGCGTGTGAGCACACGCACTCCAGCGTGTGACTTTGGACACGTGTGCACATGTGTTCCTGTGGGCGCTGGGAGCATGCATGTATGTGGCGCATGTGCTCTGCGTCGCCAGCTGACCAGGCGGCTGATTCTCGGGTCCATGTAGAGGCAGCACTTCACCGCCTTGGACTAAAGGCCAGAGAAGGTTCGAAGCGTGGACACCACGGATGCACTAGAATATTCTGCCGCAGACTTCTCGCCAGCAGGCAAGCCCACCTCTGTGCCCAGCAGGTGTGGTCTGAGGTCGGCAGCCTGGGGCCCCCGAGGTGCCACCGCTGCAGACCTAGCCGGGCAGCTGGGGGCCTCCGGAGAGGAGGGGCTCCAGGCGGCCACGGTGGGCCCCCCCGCCGCTTTTGTTTGTGTTCATTTGTTTACTTTTCCTGAATAATCCCTGTGCGCTGCTGCCCTCGAGGGGGCACGTCCACTCTCAGGCTGGTCCGTCCGTGGCTCCAGGCCTCCCTGCCGCCCAGGGACCAGCAGGGCCCACAGTGATGCTCAGTCCTCTGTCACCCTGTCCCCTGCTGCTCTGCGACCCGTGGCTGCCAGGCCTTACTTCCCAGGCTGAGATTCCAGGGCAGCCTGGCCTCCAGACTCCTCAAGAGAGGCCCTGCCTCATGGGGGCCCTGCTGCTGAGGGACTGACAGAAGGAATATGCTCTCAACAGTCCCGGGGCACACCTGGCCCTGCCACTCTCCGGTCCCCCACACCCAGGTCAGAGCTGCCGCTGCAGGAGGGGTGTGGGGGAGGGGCACCTGGACATCAGGGCAAAACCGTCCTCCCCTCTCTCCCCCCCATCCCCTCCCCTCGCCCACCCCCTCCCTTCCCCCTGTCCCCCCCACCACCGTGGTCTTTTCAGTGGCTCCATCCCAGTGCAGTGAGACAGAGGAGGGTCAAGCACAGCGAGGCAGCCACCTGGTAACACGGCGCAGGTCCAGAGCCAGGGGAGCAGGACACGCCCCTCATGTACCCCGGGCGTGTCTGGTGCATCTCTTCCGCGTGTGGCGCTGGAGGTCCTCTGTGGAGGCGAGTGCTTGGGGTCATCGGGTCCACATGGGCCATGCACTTTGCTGCTTGTGTGAATCCGGCCTCTCCTGCTGAGGCCCCAGGACAGCCTTCCCTGGCCCCTCGCCCGTGGCCTCTGTGCAGTGGCGAGCGGGGAGGACCAGCCACATCACGAGGAGGCTCGGGTATTTATAGAGACTTGCACGTGGCTCCACCGAGCACACACACACGTGCACACCACCCGCTGTCTGCGGGCCTTTCCTCAGCGCCTTGGTTCTCCTAGACTTTCTGGGGCTCCGTGCGGATGCGACAGGACATGCCCAGGAAGTGCTGTGCGTCTGGACCTGCGTTTCTTTGCTCGGTCACCCCCGGCCTCCGACGTGCCTGCAGTGACAGCTGGAAGGCCGGGGACGTGTCGGCGAGGTAACCTTTCCTCGCCTCTCGCTGTCACATCTGTCCCCTGCCACTGTGGCATTTGGGAGCCCTCCCTGCTGCCACCAGCCCTGCTGCAGACGTGAGCCAGCGGCTGCCAGATGACACACGTCAGCGGCCAGAGCAGGGCCTGACCTCGGAGGCACGCGCTGGGGGGAACCTCGAGCTGGGAGCGGCCCTCAGCAGCCATCTGGCACATTCCAGAGGCTCTGGCGACCCGGGGCGGGGGGCGGGGGGGGGTGTCAGGCGCCATGCCGCCCCTTCTGAAGGCCCGCCCTCCCTCCCTCCCTCCCACCCTCCCTCCCTCCCTTCCTCCCCAAGCTAGGAGAGCCAGGCCCCAGAGGCTGGAATAGTCATTCACTGCAGCGAGAAGCCAAAGGCCCTCAGCACAGGGATAGGAATGCGAGTCCCCGGTTGGGCTGGCAGGCAGCCTGTCCAGGCCTGCCGGGCTCTCTCCTCCCCACACCTGGCTCAGGTGCCTCTGGGCCTTCTCAGGCCGCTGTGGGACACACCCCACCTCCACCTCCGTGACTGGGAACGGCCTGACGTTCTCCCCCAACGCTGAGCACAGGTGACACTGGGACTTGCGGAGAAGGGGCTGCAGGAGGTGCCCCGTCTGCAGGGCCCACCTGGGCCGAGGGCGGCCCACACTAAGTCCTGTGTTTCTTACTGATGTTAAAGGAGCAATAAAAATTCTAACTAATAATGTAAGATAATTTTAAGGTGGCTTCATTACAGGAGGAAGCTGAAGATGGATTCTATCAGGTGACGCTACCTTATTTCTGTTTTCTTTTTATTTGAAAAAAATTGATGGACTCTATTTTTTTGGAGAATATTAGGTTTACAGAAAAGCAGTATTAGGTTTACAGAAAAGATGAACAGGAAGTACAGAGAGTGCCCACGTAGTGCACCCACCCCCGTTCCTCCTTTCGTGCCACCTGCACTGGTGTGGTACCGACTGCCATCACTGATGAATCGATGTCGATACGTGACGGTTAATCGGAGTTCACAGCGCGTTCGCTCTTGGTGGTGTACGTTCCACGGGTTTGGACAAACGTATGAAGACGTGTGTCCGCCATCACGTGTCACGCAGAGATTGTCACTGCGCCAAAGTCCCCTGTGCTCCCCACGGCAACCGCTGATCCTTTGCTGCCCCTTTGCTGCCCCTGTGGCTGTGCCTTTTCCAGACGTCCCTGAGTTGCCCTCGTGCAGTGTGGAGCCTGCTCAGATGGGCCTCTTTCACTCAGTAAATGCATTTAAGCTTCCTCCGTGCCTTTTATTTTTATCTCCTGCCCCTCGGGCTTCCCGTGGGTGACGCGGGCTCCACCCCAGGCCTGCCCACGGGCCCTGTGCTCCCTCGCGGGGAAGGCGCCCATGGCAGGCCCCCTCCCCCTTCCTCTGGGCGCCTCAGGGTGGCTCTTGGCTGACATGAAATCTGCCCTGGTTTCCATGTAAAGCTCCCGGTGGCTCATGGCGTGGCGAGCTGGCACACTTAGTATCTCTTTACCTCGATCGAGAATAAGCTCCCTCCAGACTCAGGCCGACTAACTCGCCGAGGCCGGGGCACCCCACGTGGCGCCCGCACATGGACACACACGGCGATGCCTCCACGTGGACTCCAGGGGCCTCCGGAGGTTAGGACCAGCCTCGCTGCCCCAGAGCCTGGCGGGGAGCAGACCTGGGAAGAGGGATGCTGGCTGGAACAGCTGAGGGGGCTGCATTCATTCGTCCTGTCTCCCTGCCCCCCATGAGGCCAAGGGAGTCCCTTCCTCCTTCCTGGGGTCCCTGTACTGGGGTCTCTGAGGGGCCGGGAGATCCATGTGCAGTTGGGAACCAGAGCAGCTGTGAGCCTGGGTCTGTTTCCTTGTCCCCGCTAACACCCTCCCCCAGGTGAGCGAGAGGCTTGGGGGCGGGGCCTCGGCTGCCGCCGGGGTTCACGCTCACGCCTTCCAGCTGGTCCACCTCACTCATCTCGCAGGTAAGTGGGCATCCTGAGTGCCCACCACAGCCAGCTGGGCACCTGGGTGAGCTGACCCCTGGGGGCGACCCTTCTCTCTTGTTCTTGGTGGGAGCCAGATGTCTGGGCCCCACACCAGGGCCTGGGCTCCCACGTGGCTGTGGCTTTCGTGGGTCCCATGCCATCGCTGGCTTCAAGTCTGACTCACTGTCTGGCCAGAGAGTGAGATTCAACTCTAGACGGATTCCACCAGCCCCAAGACCCCGGTGGACTGGGGCTCCTGGCCTCAAGAAGCTGGAGCCGCAGGAGAGGAGAGACCACCCAGAGTGATCACCTGCGGGCCGGCACGGGCATGCTCCTGGCCCGGAGGGCTGGGGTGGTGCCCGGCCTGGGCCGAGAATCAGGACGGTCGGAGGGAGGGGTGTACGAGGGGCCTTGGGGCGGGGAATCTGCTCGTCTTCCGGCCCAGCCTGCAAAGGGGGCCGTTGCCCAGACTCATCATAGTCATCAGGGGAGGTGTCCACTCTCAACCCTCAGCATGCGGACCCCTCCTGCTGGGTGGAGGCGGAAGGAGAAGCCCCGGGTCAGGAGAAGGTGTTTTTCTGGTCCGGGGGACCACGGAGCCTGCAGCGGAGGCCCATCGGGGAGAGCAGCCCTGTCCAGGGCGGTGCTGCTGCTGGAATACTTAGCGTCCGGTGAAGGAAAGCCAAGAAGGCCCTTCCCAACTCTGCCACCACGGGAGGCTGATCCGGGAAGTCTGGGCAACGTGGGGACGCAAGCACCGCGTGACAGCAGTGTCGCAAGGGTGCACTGGCCTGGGCTGGGAGCCTGGCTGTGTAGCGGTCAGGTTTGCTGCCTAACAGACTTCTCTAAACCTCCAAGAGCAATTCCCCTCACCTTCCACCTGCGCTGAGGGCTGGCTGCTGCATTTCTCATCCTGGGCCGCACCTGGGACATGCCTTCCTCGTGGTGGAGAACAGAAACCAGCGATGGCCACACCCCGTTGGCCAAGGCGGGGTGTGGTGGAGCTCGCGTCTGAGGGGCGGGGGCTCGTGTTCTCCCACGGGTGACATGGCAGGTCACAGGGAATACAGGCTTCTTCCAGGAGGGGGACGGAGCAGTGGGCGGCTCTCCAGTCCGCGGTCACAGCGCTCCCTGAGATCCAGTACGGGGCTCCGCGCGTCACTAGGAGAGCAGTGCCCGTGGCGTGGCTCTCGCATCGTCCGTGGGGCGGTGTTGGCCACGTAAGGCAGCATCTGCATGGGGTGAGGGCCACTTACGTCACATTCTCTTTATCAAACAGTGAGATTTAATGTGGACTGGATGTCGCACTCGCGGCTAGATCGAATACTGAACCTTGTTTACAGGTACTTGCGTGTGACTACCACGGCGAGTTTAAACAGACTGATTAAAAGAAGTACCTGGTGTCCGTTCGGTTTAGTCCAATAGTTTAAGTTCAATTATGGGCCGTATTTGGATTTCAGAGCTCGGTGGCAGCAACGTGGGGCTGTCCCGTGGCCTCTAGATGCGGGAGGCCTGTGGTCAGCCCCTGGGGCCTTCCCGCCCGCTGCGGGGGCGAGGCTGCAGGCCTGGACACAGAGAGCACACCCGCTGCGGTGGTCCACCCTGAGGCAGGCGCTGCTCGGACCTGGCCCATCGGGTCTGCCCCAGACACCCTTGCTGGGCACATTCTGGTCCCACCAAGATGCAGATGGTCAGAAGCCTCCACTGCAAAGAGCAGTTGGGGGAAAGCGAACCTCTGGGGCGATGGTGCTGTCCCGGTCGCCCTCCCGGGTGTGGTGGACGCTTTCTAGACTGAGGGGCAGCCCCACGGGCCCCGTTAAAGTCCCTCCCGGACGGGCTGAGCTGTCTTCCTTTCTCCTCCTGGAAGAAGATTCCCAAGTCTTAGGAAGCGGCCGCAGGGCCCGCGGGGCAAGCTGACCAGCGGTGGGGCCTGTGCTGGGGCTCCGGCAACTCTGCGGGGACAGGCCAGCCTGAGGGAGGCAGCAGCCACGCGCGTGCATCTTGTCCCCAGGTGGGCACTCGGGGCGTCCGCTGGGATGCGAGTGGCCCCGTGGACAGACCTCCGCACAGCCTGTGAGCCTGTGGTTCTAACTCCCTGTCCCGGGCGGCATTTCCCTCATCTAATTAGTGTCTGCGGAGGCTCCCGAGTTCACCCTTTGGCGCCGCTTCCCCTCGTTCCAGGATTTCCTGTCGGTTTCCTCCACCCCTGGTCATTCTCTCCCGTGAAGCTGGCCCGGGGTGGGGGTGTCCTGGGAGGTGAAGGAGCCGGGGGCTGCGTGACGCTGTGAGGATGAACACTTTGTCTGCACCCAGGATGTTGTGGTCCCGCCCGGGTTGGAAGAAGAATTTCCAGACACAGAGTATTTTAGATGAGAGTGAGTTTATTGAGAACGAAGAGCAGAGTTAGTTAGTGAGGGGCGCTGCACATCCAGCAGGCCGACTTCCTGAGAGACCAGGGAGAGCTGACCCCCTTTGCCGGCTAGTAGGCAACGTTTATAGCCTCAAGACAGAAGATTCCTGCTGGCAGGATGGCGCTAGGGGATTGGTCAGGATGCTACAAGGTTGTTACATGGTGAACATTTACCTAATATGGAGTGCCCTCCATAGAGGACTCCACACAGGAGACGGCTTCAGAAGAGGCAAGGGGGAGGCGGAGGGGTGGGTAGCCCCGTTCTCCCCCCAGAACACGCCGGTGACCAGCCCCGGAGGAGCCGCTCAAGCGTTGGGGGGGTCCTTCCCTCCAAGGCTGTGGGCCGGGCTCGTCCTCGCTAGGGAGCCTGAGGCCGACCACCTCCCCTCGGCGTGCCCCCAGTCCTGCAAAGCTCTCCCGTGGGGCCCTCAGGGCAGCTGTGTCAGGTCAGGTCTGGGTGGTCCTGTGCCCGGCCCCCTGGCCCCCGGGGGGCGAGGCCGCGTGCCGCCCGCCTCTCTGCAAATGCTTCCTGCTGGGCCTGCCACTCAGACTTCCAGCCCCCCTGTAGCGAGACGGCACTGATGATTACCGCAGAGCAGATACATGGCCATCTCACTTTGCAGATTATACGTAATTGTGCTTGGACTGTGTCAACTTCAGGTTTAACTGGTGTGTAGGCTGCGAGGCGTGCAGTTCGGCACGTGACATTTTTTTATGCAATAAAATTTGCCATAACTGAGACAGCAAAAATAAAGGGGAAAACAATATGTTTCACACCATAACTACATAACGAAGCTCGAATTAGAAATATTGCTTGGTCTGCAAACTTCCTCTAGACCGGGAAAAGTGGAAAGCAAGCCAGCGTCGCAGTTCCTGGATTCTTAGGACAGAGTTCTGAGGCTCAGTGCCGTGGACGCGGGGCTATTCTTGAAACAGAGCCCTCCGTAACGATGGGCCGCTAAGAACCAGACTGCACCGACGTGAGGGAGAGGCTCGGGAGAGACAAAAAACTGGAACCGAGGAGATAGCTTACTTTCTTCTTACATCAAAATGAATCTTGTGAAACAGCTCATTGGATAGAAAGGCTTCTTACTCAGAAAGGAAGAAAAAAGACAAATTACTGCTCTGCAGCTCTGTGTTTATCTACAGGTGTATCATTAAGCCGGAATTCTGATGATTATCTGCAAACTAAGTGCTAAACAGTGGAGGTCTGGCTCCCATGTCACATTTCCAAGGTGGAGAAGCTGGAGATTTCACTTGTCACCTGCAGGGTCCTTTAAAGCATCCCCCGACGCCCACCCAGGCCATGGCTCTGTGGACTCCAGACACAGGAATAAGAGGGGAGCACGGGGGCTGGGGGCACCTCGGAGCCCCCCACGGCCCTCGGGTGCCGTCCCGCAGGCGGTCACCCACACAGTCCTTATGGGCTCCCTGCGCTGCTGGCCCGACCGCCCCTCGGGGCTGTGGCTGCCGCTCTGGGTGCGGAGCTCAGGACAGCAGTGCCCCAGGCCCTGGGAGGGCAGGGTTCCAGGGCCCCTCAGAGGAAGGCCGGAGGGAAAGGTCACACCCCTACCAAGTACCAGCCCGAGGTCTCTGAGGGTGGGCCCCGCCCGGGCTGTTTCTGAGCGCCTGGGACGGTGGCTGGGTTTCACCCTTTCTGTGGACTCGCTGCAGCTGTGGACAACGGCTGTGCCCTTGACGTCCCTCCTGGCCCAGCTCCCTAGGGGGCCTACACTGCGGCATCGCGGCCTATGTAGGATGTGTCCGCCCTGAGCACCCATCGCTACCCAGAGGGGTCCGCTTACCTTGCAGCGCTGCACCCGGCCGTCCAGAGGTGCAGACGCATCCCCACGGGCGGGACTCGAGGTAGCCGGGGCCTTCCAGTCCCCATTTGTAGCAAAGGACAGACACCTCCAGCTGCTTGCTGTCCCCATGGAGGTCAGCAGACACGCCTGCTCTGGGCTGGGATGGGAGGGCCAGCAGAGGCTGGGGTGAGGTTAGAATGTGGGTTTTGGCTCATTTGTTGGAAGGGAGAAGCGTGAGCCCCTCAGAAGAGAGTCCCATAGAGAAAGGAGCCCTCCCTGCATCCCTGCACGAAGGTGCCTGTTTCTGTGGCTCGGGCAGGTGCAGAGGCCCTGCCTCCCGACTGGAGCTGGTGTGGGTGTCCCGGCGTCGCCAGCCCATCCCAGTGGCTGGGGAGGGGGTGGGGGGCCGAGGGCGAGGGGCCCACGTACATCCGGGACTGTGTGGGCAGGTGCCTGGGGCTCAGCCCACACTCGGCTATCCCAGGGGCGCAGGTGATGACACTGGCTCTACCGTGGGGAGACGGGCTTGGGGAGGGAGGGACACCTCTGGGTCCCACACACGTCCCCCGGGCCCCCCCACACCACCTATGACTGCGGGGACAAGTCCATGTGCCGTGGACCTGCTTCTCCCGGCCATCCCTCCTCCCTCGCAGGGGTCTCCGAGGCCCGGGATGGACACCCTCACGGGAACCTCCAGGGAGGCTCCTCCCGCTGCGAAGCCGGACTGGGTGCCCTGGGAAGCACTTCTTCCTTCCGCCCCCCCAGGTGGGTCTGGGTGCCTCGGGCTCCACAGGGTGCCATGGGCTGCCTGGGCAACCCCAGGGTGGGCCATCAGCGGGCACCTGCTCTGGTCTCCTCTCCGCCCGGTTCCCCCTCCCCCGCCCCCAGCCGTCTGTGGGGCACGTTCCCAAGTAAAGCCTCAGACTCTGAGGGCCTCCTCTGCCTTCAGAGACCCAGGCCTGACAGCTGTGGCAGGAGCAGCCCCAGCGGCACTCAGCGGGCAGCTCAGAGCTGGAACGTCACCCGGGGAGGGCCAGGGCCTGCTGCTGGGGAGGGCGGAGGGCCCTCGGTGTGTGTGGGGGAGTGGGCGGGGACCCTCAGTGTGCCCGGAGGGTTGCATGGGGGCCCTCAGTGTGCCCGGGGGGGCGGTGCATGGGGACCCTCAGTGTGCCCAGGGGTGGTGGTGCATGGGGGCCCTCAGTGTGTCCAGGGGGGTGGTGCATGGGGACCCTCAGTATGTCTGTGGGGGAGGGCGGTGCATGGGGACCCTCAGTATGTCCGTGGGGGGGGGGCGGTGCATGGGGACCCTCAGTATGTCCGGGGGGTTGGGTGGTGCATGGGGACCCTCAGTGTGCCCGGAGGGGGCGGTGCATGGGAACGCTCAGTGTGCAGGGAGGGGAGTAGGCAGGGACCCTCCGTGTGTGGAAGCACCTCAGGCAGCAGCAGTGGCACCGGGGGTGCGGGGGGTGGAGATTAGGCGTTGCCGTGGGCTGAGAAGGTGGCGGCTCGAGGGTTATGAAGGTTGTGGACGGATGGCCTTTGCCGGCATTCAGGAAGAAAATGCTGGGGGTGTCAGCCAACGCCCCCCCGAACAGGGCTGCTAGGACGGCCACCACGATCCTCGCCTTGCATCCCCGGGCACTGGGCCGTCGTGAAGCACGTCCTGGCTGCAGCCCCGAAACCACCGCTGTGAGTCAAGAGAATAAATCAGAAGCAACACCATCCGTCTCCCAACAAGGCTGGGCAGATTCGGGCCACCCCAGTGTCCTGAGATGCCCACGCGGCTGACCCCACTGCACACCCATGTGGCTTATCTGTCGGGCCTTTGCCACCGCCAGTGGGTGACGGCGGGGGACACGGTGATGGTCAAGGTTCAGCAGATGCCGTGGAGTTTCCACTGAAGGAGGCGCAGTCATGTCGGACCCCTGGGGCTCCTCCTGACACTGGACCAGCGGGGGAGGGAGCTGTTGCACGGGGGACGGTAACTGGGTCTGTGCCCATCGTAGGGCTGGGGCTGCTGCTCCCATGGGGTGGGAGGAGCGCAGAGGACTCACTGGGATTCGCTCACGGTCCCTGCCCAGGTGAGAACAGAGAGGCCCAGGGCAGCTGGCAGAGCCGGTGGACAAGTCCTAGGAAACTGTCGGCCACCAGCTGCCTTCCTGGAGTCAACTTTCTTGAAGAGGCTCGTCACCGTCACAGAGAAGTAATTGCAAAGATGTGCGTAAAAAACAATTGGAAGGACTTTGCCCAGATTCTGCTCCGAGTGAGGGCATCACACATGATTTTTATTTTCTTAGACTCCCTCGTGTTTTCCCAGCTCTCGGCAGAGGTGTCCATAGTAACGGTCAGAAGAACGCTCTGAGCCGGGGAGGGATCGCCATCGCCCGAGGACGCGGCCCCAGAGCTTTTCCTGCCGGACATTCGTCACCGGCCCAGCCGTGCAGACCCTGCCCCTCAGCCAGAAACTGGGAGGGACATGGGAGGGGGGTTAGTGAGGGGCCGGGGTCCGGAGGGGGTGTGATGTATGCCCTAGCTCTTTCGACACGAGTAATGGTGAGGTCACGTGGGCGAGGCCAACGGGCAATTTCGCGTCTGCAGGGTGACCTGGGGCCGCCTGTCCTCGGAGGAGTTGGTGAGCTGTCAGTGCAGGCGGGGGTGCGGGCGCAGCCAGCGGCGGGCGGGTCGCGGTACTGACGGCAGCGCAACCCCCCTCCTGCCCCCCAGCTGGGGCATCTCACAGGCTGGTTCCAGGCACTGCCTGGAGGTCCAGGGTGCGAGGCCCAGCGGTGGGGAACTGCCTGGGAGGAAGGCGCCACCTTTTGTCCCCGTGGGACACCGATGCAATCGCATCCCCCCCCCTCCCCCGCCCCGAAGCTGTCTCTCTCAGGACCTTCATTCCAAAGTCGCTTCTTTCATTCAGAGCTGTTTGCTTCTCCGAGATTTCCTTTGATCTTGGTGAATGCCACCCTGAGCCCCTGACCTCTGACCTCCACTTTGCTCTAGGTGGGAGAGTGAGGTGTCCAGGAAGAGAGGCTGCAGGGACCACTAACCCTGGCTGAGGGGCTCCCGAGGACCCCGTCTCACGCGCCCTGTCACAGGAGCCCTCATCCCGTCCCCGCCGTGAATCGAGAAGTCTCGTGACGGCTGCTCCGTCCTCCAGGGTCTCTCTCCTAACCACACGGTCCCAGTGTCCCCAGGGGACGCAGAGGCTCACCCGCACCCCAGGCTTGGTTTTCACTGAAATGTGGGAGTGGGTGCGTGCCCCCGGCCCCCGGGACAGACCCTCGCCCTGTGTGTCCGGGATCCTGCGTCCCTGGCGGGGCAGCGCCCTCACGGGATGGCCCCGAGGGGCCTGAGCCGAGGGACGGACGTGCAGAGGCCTGCCTCCTCGAGTCTGGGGGCCTCGACTGCAGACGCAGTGGTGCGCTCTGGCTGGGGGCCTGCGTGCGTCCAGGGAGCTTGTGTCCAGGCAGCGCGTGGCGGACTCTCAGCCTGGACTAATTTAGGAGGATTTGCTGCCGGTCCCCCCACCCCTTAACGTTTGGGTCAGAGACTCAGGGAAGGCACCGACCGGTGTACCCCCACCTTGGCACCAGGGGATTAAGTCCCCGCTAGTTCTAAGCTGTGTAGCAGTGGGGGCTCACAGCAGCGCTGTCTCTCCTCACGTACTTGCAGCGTATTTATTTCATCCATAGTAGTTTGTGCCTCTTAATCTCCCCATCCCATCCCCTCCCCCTTCCCTCTCCCCATTGGTCACCACTCGTCTGCTCCCTGTATCTGTGAGTGTGTTTCTCTTTTGTTTTCTCCTTGTTCTTCTCCCGTATTTCTCTCCCGTTCTCGTCCGCACGGTGCCCTGGTGTTGTTTCATTTACATGAATGTCAGCGAAGAGGGATCAGGAGAGTGAGATGGACCTGGTGATGCCGCTTCCCGCTAAGCGCACAATTTCAGGTCTACTCCAGGGTCGCAGGAAAGTCAGAGCCTCAGAAGCAGAGTTCCACAGGTTCTACCATCCACACAGCCCCTCTGTTAGGCTCCTGGGGCGACTGCAACAGAGTGCCACAAACTGGTGCGCTTAAAACAACAGACATTTATCGTGCCCAGTCCTGGAGGCTGGGATCCGAGATTGCTGGCGGGGCTGTTCCCTCTGAGGCCTCTTTCCTGGTGTGCGGACGGCTGTCTTCTCCCCGTGTCCTCACCTCCTCTGCTTATAGATATCCAGCCGCCTTTGACAAGGCCCCCCCGTGACCTCATTTTAAGTTGATTCCCTCTTTAAAGACCCGTCTCCAAACAGGCCACCCCCTCATTGGAGCATCAGGCTGCTGTGACTTTAACCACAGCACAGGGGAGTCCGAAACGCCTGGAGAACCTCCTGACTCGGGCCTTGTCCTCTCTGCCCCCTCGTGTGCAGGGCCCACATCCCTTGAGGGCTAGTGAACGAGGACCCCAGCGCACTGGGGGCCATCGCAGGTGGACCAGGCTATAACCGGGCTGGAGAGCTGCAGTGGCCCCCAGGTGACACGCAGGCTTTATGGCAGCTGCTCTCTCCAGGGGAACATGTGTGGGTGGGCTTTACCAACTGGTAGAGAGAGAACTGTGCTCCCAGATCTTAGCTACACTTGAGGAACGGGGGATGCGTTGATTTTTTTCCACTGAAGAAGCTGCCTCTGGACGGTCAGCTGCAGTTGGGGTCACGGGCCTCCTGGGTTCGGACAATCCCCTGTCCTCCTCCCAGGCCACGGGGGAGGTGGCTGGGTGTTCGGTTGTGATCACCGCCCGCATCTCTCAACATCTTGGCGGTGTCTGGTCTTGGCAGGTCCTCCAACTGCGGGATGACATTGGAAGACCTCGGGTTACATTTTGGTGGGAAAAAGCCGCTCCCCGTCTCCCCCTTGGCTGTCCTGACCTCCTCAGCCCTTGCTGGGGACTCTGCAATGTCTGCAGCCCAGGGAGTGACTGCATGGCGGGTTCAGGGGTGAGCGGGCCAGAGCGAGAAGCCTGGCTGTGGCCCACATGCCACGCACCTGCCCCTGGAGCCCTGGATGCGGCCACTGTGCCTCCTGGGCTCCCAGGAATTAGTGTCGGTTCTGACCAACCATCTAGAAATCACCAGGAGGCCTGGGTGTGTCCCCCCTGGTAATGGGCCCTGGAGGATCCCTTGCGGGAAGGCTAGGAGGGAGACTTGCTGTAGAAATTTCTGGTAGTGTCCACTCTGGGGGACCCAGTCTCCCCTCTGTGTAATGGGCTCTGGGCCCCTGAACTGACTCAAGTGGATGCTGGTCAGGGGGCTGAGATTCAAGTTCAGCCTCGATGATCAGACCTGCGGGTTGTTTTGTGTTGTTTTTGCGTCTGTCCCTTTCATTACACAAATCAAGTAAGATTTGAGCTGGTGTGTATTTGAGTCCCGAGAAGGCCAAGATTCACAGGCAGCGTCAAGGATCTTCGTGGTCCAGGCTGTGTTTGGGCAGCCCTGTTACATCCAGCCCATCTCTCGTGGCCAAGACCTGCCCTTGGCCCCGCCTACTCTGGGACCCGCTCCCCGTCGGATGGGGCCCGGCTGGTGGCAGCATCTCTCACGGTCGCTGGCGGCCTGTGGAGAGCACCTGTGGCAGGGGCGTGGACAACGGGGGTTCTCTCTCCGTCCGCGACTCTTCACAGCCTCATGGAAGGACGCTCTCTGGACGGAGCGAAACCGGCAGTGGGTGAAGCGATCATTCACTATACACCCACCCCTGCCGCATCCGTATATCCCTAAGCACTGGGGTCCTTTCCTGCCCGTGCTCTGATGTCGTTTCATGCCAGCAGCCATCCGGGCCATGTTGCCACCAGCCGGTTACAACTCGGAGTCGCTGTCCGCTGCTCAAACCGATGCTAAGAGGCCAGGATACAGCATCAGGCAGCCACACCCGTACACGTGCCCTGAACCACCGCTGCACGCCTTCCAGCCTGGCCTGGCGCCCTCAGCATCCCGCCCCGCACGTTCCCGGGCTTCGGGCAGTGATCGTAGAGTCTCACAGTTCTCCCGGGTGCACATCCATCCTCCGGGGGCAAGTTTGCACCTGACCCGGGGCCCTCCTGGGATGTGAGCTTGTTTCTGGGTTTCACCACGATGGGAGGTGAGAGGGATACAGGTTCTTTCGGGGAAGGAGAGGGTGGACGGCGGATGATGGGGAGAAATGCCCAGCATGTAGGAGGATTCAGTCTCATCCTGCCGGCTTCTGCCCTCCTGGCTCCTCCCAATACCGGGCCTTCCACGTCAGGGGCCCCGCAGGGCTGAGAGTCCAGCTGCATCGGGAGCTGGCTGGCCTGCACCAGGCGCAGCCCGTGACTCTGGTTTCCAGGAATTGTGACCTTTTGCTTACTGGCGATAAGGGCTTCTTTCAGGCCGACACAGACGCTCTCGGGCCTTTACGAGCTCCAGGATGGGATTGTGGCGCCGGGGGCCCCTGGAGCCCGGTCCCTGTGCCCTGGAGAGCGGGGCAGCCCCTGGTCATCGGAGCCTCCCTGTGAACAGGCACCAGGCTCCCGATGACCACAGGTGATAGCGAGCGCTTACTTTGTTACCCTGAGCAAAACCGACCAGCGCTTCGCCTCCCACGGCAGTGGGGGGTTGTTAATGCCTTTCGATCTCAGCAGGTCGGGAAGCTCACTAGACTTCTGTCCTGGAGCTTCTGTCCCTGGATGAGCCACTGTGATGGTCATTACGTGGATCTGGGGCATAAAGGAGGAATTCATGCTTTCTAGAAGGTGGGAGATGCTGGGAGCGGTGGGGGGGTCTTCTGTCGGCCCCGGACACTGCAGACCTCCCCTCCGTGGCCCAGTCCTGACTTGTTGGGTGTCACAGCCTGCTGTCCCTCCCTCCCCTGGCCTCTGGAAATCGAGGCTTTCTTCCTTCCTTTCTGCTTTCCCACCCTCTCAGGAACACGGTCACCTGGACCCTTCAGGGGCTGGTGGGCGCAAACGGCAGCACATCGTCCAGCCTGGGTTCGGGGGCGCAGGCGCCTGGGCTCCCCAAGTATGAGGCCACTCCCCCTCCCCTCCTGTTTCCCCGGAGACGTGCTCACAGTAGACACTCTGGGTCTAATGGGCCCTGCCTGCAGTTTGCATGAAGCAGCGTGCAGACAAGGACGTGTCCCAAAGCTCCAACACCCTGACGAGGCCTGACGCCCAGCCTGGCCTCACGTGCCGGGCGAGGTGACAGCCCCTCAGCCGCGCAAAGGCTGGGGCTCCGTGACCCTGAGCGGTGGTGACTCTGGGGCTGCACAGGTCGCCGCAGTCCGGTGGCCCCTGGTTCCCGCCCTATACACCCACCTAGCTGAGATCCCAGGAGGGTGGCACGCCGTGCTGTGAACTGCTGGTGTCACTTTACAGGGAGCACGTGGGTTACGTCCAGTGTCAGAGCAGCCTTGACAAGGGGACGGCCCCTGAAACTGAGGGGTTTATGCCCAGGCCCAGGGGCCATGCTGACAATAGGTCCGGGGTGACCACTGCGGGCTCCTCTCCACGTCTCTGCTACAGTCGCTTCTTGTTTCCTGGATGGAGTGAGAAATCAGGCAAGTGTGCAAAATAAAAGCAGAAATATACTGTCTAAGAGCAAAGCTTGTTTTACCACAACCGTCTAGAAAATGCCCATAAGACCACCTCCCCCTTCTCGACATCTACCCCCATGCTTAAATGGTGTGCTGCTTTTATACATAAGTATCTGTTTCTTGATGTATCTCACACCCCTTCACAAAGGATGTAATCTCAGGATCCTGCAGTTTCACTGCCCAACAAGGCCCCCACCCTCTGGGTTCAAGAACCAGCCACAGGGGTTCCTAGTGGGGTCGGGCGCAGGGCGGCGCCTGGCATGAACCTCCGTGCTGGTAAAAGATGGGCGAGGATGCAGAGAAGGTGCAGACTAACCCCCTTTCTGTGGTTCAGGTTTCGGTAAATCAGAAGCTAGTTTAGGGGCTTCCCTGGTGGCGCAGGGGTTGAGAGTCCGCCTGCCGCTGCAGGGGACGTGGGTTCGTGCCCCGGTCTGGGAAGATCCCACGTGCCGCGGAGCGGCTGGGCCCGTGAGCCGTGGCTGCTGAGCCTGCGCGTCTGGAGTCTGTGCTACTCAACGGGAGAGGCCACAACAGTGAGAGAGGCCCGTGTACCACACACACACACACACACACACACACACACACACACACACACACACAGCTATTTTAAATGCAAGGACAGCATTTTCAGATGAGCTCAGGGGCAGGTAAGGATGCATCCGGGAACAAGAGGATCTACCTCTTCTCTCCGTTTCCCGATCTCATGGATTTTTATATTTCCTTAAGTAGGTATGTCTGTATCAAAGATATTCGAAGCAAGGACGTCACACTCATTGAGGGAAGAAAATGTTCAATGTCAAGGATAATAACTTATTCTGTACCTGACACCGGAGGAGTGAAATGAATGGGCTCTGATTTCCAGAAGCGGGTGAAGGAAAGCAAAATGACAACATGGCTCGTGCGGTTAGAGAGAAGGTAGGGGCTCTTTGGAACGGATGGTGATGAGTCAGACAGCCGCACACACACACCCCACCGCTTCCGGCACCCCTGCAGTGCCCCTTGCTGGTGAAGATAACCCCCAGTCTCTGTCCTCCATAGGCGGTGGGTACAGGAACCATGATAAGGGGAAGGACCACGCTCCAGGGAGGCGGCCTCCTCCGTCCCCTCTCACCAGGCCGTCGAGGAACACAGAACCGGCGGGGGAACCCCAGGCTCTGGGCGCCCCCGCTGTCCGCGCACAGCCCCGCCTGGATGGTGGCCTGGTGGTGCGGCCCCCCGTCCCCTCGGATCAGCCTGGGAGTCCCCATCGGTGGGAAATCCTAGGCTAGGTTACTGCTGAAAAGACAGAAGACAGGAGTGTGAGTACTTGACTCCCTCTCCGCCCCGAGCCGGCGGAGTGAGGTCTGCGGGCCGGAGAGGAGACACTCCTGAGGCCAGAGGGGAAGGAGGCAGTGCCAGGGCCCCGGGGGGAGCTTTCCTGGGTCCTGTGGGCCGGCCGGAGGGGCGCAGCTGCGGCTCCGTCCTCCCCCGGGACCCAGCCAGGGCAGAGCCTGCACCCAGGACCTGGCGGGGCCCCTCACCCCAGCAGCCAGGGACGGTCTCGCACGTCTAACCGAGCCCACACCAGTTCTCACTACGCAAGTGCCAGGTAGGCAGGCCAGGGTGCCCCTAAATTTGGAGGCTCTCCCGGTCCTCAGAGACTGCCTCCCCCTTCAGGGCCACATGCGAGTCTCCCCGACACAGGAGTCCTCCCTGCCGTGTCCTCTTAGGACCCTAAGAGACGTAAAACTGTCACACAGAAACCATGTTTCCTCCTGTCCTGCGCTTTGCTCCCTCTGCCTGCCTTCTTGTGGGCTACTAGACATTTCCCTTCAATCGTCGGCCACCCCAAGCCTCACAGATCCGCGTGAGCAGCCCCTACCTGCCTACACCAGCCCTGCCCAGGCAGCCTGGGGCTCCCAGCCCTGGGATGGGGGCCGCAAAGGACTGGATGCGATGACCCTGCTCACTGACCCACCCCAGGCTTTCCCCAACCTGGCCCCTTGATATTGCTGCCCCTGACCCCACCTGACCCGTGTCCCTGGTTAAAATGAGCACTGTTCCTTCCGGTGCCCTGGCCTCTGGACCGGCCCCTCCCTCAAACTTTGATGCCCCCCACCCCCCCACTTGCTCTCACTAAGCCCCAAGCCCGGGCCAGCGGAGGGTCCCCCAGATCAGCACAGCCAGGGAAGCAGTAAAGGAGGAACAAGAGAGGAGCGCGTGCTGGACCCTCTGCTCTCCCCCAGCTGTGGCTGTGGTATCCCCTGAGCCGTCTGCTGGCCCCGGGCAGGCAGCCTCAGCCCCTCTGGGGCCTCGCGTGCCCACCGCAAGCCCCAGACCAGTGGGAAATGCAGCTTCGCACAAAAGTGGTGCACACGACTTCATCAGTTTGTCCTTCGCTGGTCTGATGAGATAACGAACAGAACGATGACGCATTGAAAACAGCGCAAGGACTCAAGAAGCCGAAAGGTATAAGATGCTTCTGATAGCCTGCTGCCCTTCCTGAGGCCCCGTCTCACGCTCTCTGTCATGACTGGTACGGTATCTCCCCGAGGTGACAGGGTCTGGTCTACACCTCCACCAGAAGGGCAGTGTGGAAATCCAGCTCCTGTTCTGGGAGGGCCCCTGGGATGACCACGTTGCTGCAGCAGACACAGAACCGTGACAGGCTGGGAAGCTGCCTCAGTGCCCTGCTCGGGCGAGTGTCCAGGAGGAGCCTGGAAACACCATCCTCCGTCTCATGCTTGCTCTGGGTGTTCAGAGCCTTCCTACACTGTGGGTTCAGCTCAAGTCACCAAGGCTCTTACCAGGTGGAGCTCCTGCGCCCCGAATTCCACCCTTGCTGTTCAGACGTCGCCAGACCCGGGGTGGGGGTTGTTGAGTCTCCCCGACCCCTGGCTGGTAAGATGGGCCTCCCGCTTCGCTCCTTAAGGTCCTGAGTGGGCTTGGCCGAGGTCTGAGACCCTGCAAAGAGCTGATCCCACCTCAGCAGAAAAGTGTGTGTGGGGGGGTGGGGGGTGGGGGGGCTATCTGGTCCCTGGATTCAGATGAACCTGACGCCTTCACCCGTCAGCCACAGTCATCTTGGCACGAGGCGCTTTTTTCACAAATATTTCTTCAGAAAGTTGATGTTGGAAGGCAGTCCCCTCACCTTCCACTAGGTTTCTTCTTCCCTCTGCCCCCCCACTCCCTGCTGGCCTTCCCCTCCCCTCCCTCCCCTGCATCCCTCCCCCTCCCCCCCCCCCCTCTCCCTCCCTCCCCTCCCTCTCCCCCACTCCTCTCCCCGGAGCTCCTTGCCCCCTGCCTCTCCCCCTCCAGGTCTCATCGTTGCTTTCCTTCCTGTAGGGCCTGAGCGCAGGGTCAGGTGCAAAGGTCATCGTTGCTTCCTTCCCTGGGCTTTGCTGCTTTCCCAGGACATGACCCTGGGGAGGGGGGCCTTCCCGCTTCTTCAGCTCAGTGGCACCAATGGCGCAAGCGCCCTGGCCCGCGTCACGGTGAGGGAGAGGTCTGACCCATCTGGGCTCTCTCGAAGAGCTGCATTAGGGACGTGGATCGTGAGTGCGCAGTGCGAGAGTGGGGATCCCTCCGCCATAACCGCACAGGCGCCAAAGACTGCGGGGCTTTGAGGGTCGCCCCCAGCTTCTCCTCTGATATTAATACCCCATCCCCGCCTGGGCTGCCCCTTTGCTTGGAGGCCCATCCACTGTGGGCAAGGTGGACCTGCCAGCGCCTGCAGCCTGGACCCCGCCCCGCCACTATAGAGGCTGCCACAGGTGACCAGCAGCCTGCGGGAGGGGGGTGGGGGGGGTGGAGTCAGGCTCAGTTTCTCTCAATCCGCTATCACCTGCTTTGGGAGGGCTTGCCCTTCTCAGCGCGCGACCGACCGAAGAAGAATCCTTCCGCTGGGAAGGAAAGAGCCTTAAAAGATCTTGCTGCTTCTCCCTCTTCTGTTCTCTTTGGGAGCGAGTGAGACGCGCAGAGAGAGGTAGACAGGCAGAAATGGAGACGGAGGATGGAGAGAGAGACAGAGAGAGAGAGATGGCTAGGAGGGAAGAGGGAGAGAGGGGCCCAGGCCGTCTGCAGCGCAGGCAAGCGAGCCCAGCGAAAGTAGGTGGCATAAATCCGTGCATAATCTCAGGAGACGACCACTTTAAATCTTAATTGGTTGCCTTTTAAATATCATTTAAGGGCTGGCTTCCCTGCGTCTCTCTCTAGTTAAGAAGGTGTCGTGTCAAACTCCATTACCTTTCTGGATGTCTCTCCCTTTAGTTTAAAAAAAATAAATAAAGGAAAAAAGGAAAGGAAAAGAAGAAAGAAAAAAAATGGAATCATCAGTGGCGGTTGGAGGGTCGATAAAGCTTTTAGATTTGGAGACGTTTTCTGGGAGACCATTTCCTGCGGCTAAGAGCTGTTAATGGCGCTTAAGGAATTATCTTAGCCCCGCCGGCAGGAGAGCCGTATATTTCCCGCGCCTGTTCCCCTGTCGGGTCTGGATATGCCGCTGTCAGACTCGCTTAATGAAAAGTAACGCGCCGCTGATTACAGTTTTATTTGGGCTCTATGTAAAGAGCGCCGTTAATTTAGCATCCCCTCCTTGGTGTGTTTGAATTTGCCACGCCTGAGTGGCTGAGAGCATCGGTCCCCCGCGCTCCTCTCTGACAGCCTCCCTGGGAGGAAAGTGGGCCCTCACCCCACCGACAGCGACCTTTCCCCCGCAGCGGCCACTCCTAAAATTCATTCCCGCCCCCCACCTCCCTGGCCTTGGGGTTTCCCCCGACCCCTGCTCTGAAGATCAGCCAGAGGGTGGGTAGGAGTTCCCACAGTGACCCTTCCAGAGTGAGCCCCAAAGGTCAGGGGTGTGGGTCGAAGTGACGGGCCCAGCTCTGGGGGCGTCCTTTTGGGCGAGTCGCCCCTGGGATGTGGCTGAATCCCTCCTCTGCACTTGATGTCTTTATTTCACAGTTTTTCAGTTTAATCCAATAAAACCTTTCGGTCAGCCGTTTCCACCAAGACTTGGGGGCTCCTGCAGGGTGGGATTCTGCGGGGACAGGAGGGCCTCTGCGCCCTGGCGTTGCCAGGCGCCTGCGTTCCCGAGGGCAACAGGCTAGGGCAGCAGGAGCCGTCTGGCCCGGGGAAGGGGGTATGGGGGGCCGAATCCGGGAAGGGCCCGCTCTGGAAGGATCCGGAGTCAGACGCAGCCTGGCCTGCAGCTCGCGCCCAGCCGCGCGCCCTGCCACCCGGGGCCCGCAGCCCGGGGTTCCTGGGCTTTCTGGCCCCGCAGCCCCTTTCCCGCCTAGCCAAGCCGCCTGCGTCCAAGCCTTGTTTTGCTCAAAATGCCTGGCTTTGTCTAGGGCTGGGGGGCGCAAGGCGGCAGTCCTCCGCACATTAAAATTCCTGGCGTCCCAGCCTCGGCCGCAGCGTCTCCCCCGAGACTCCACTTTCGCTATTACTGTCAAGTACCCTTGACTCTTTATTTTTGCCCTTTTATCTATTACAACTAATTCGAGTTCTTTTGCCCTTTTCAGTCTAAGACGTGGGCTTTCTTCAAAGCCTCCCCCTGCCAGCGAGCTCTCGGAGCGCGGAGCCTTTAGAAATTGAGGGGTTTACTGTCAAAATGAAAATTTCACTTCAAATTATCTTGGTGATGCTTGCTCGCCAGGCCGGGGCCTCCCGCCGCAGCCTTTTGACAGACACATCAGCGGCGAGCTTCCGAATCCCGATAATATCATCCAAGAGAGCGAAAGTCAATACTGTGACAGCGCGCGGGCGGATACAATCCAATTACCGCGCGGCCGGCGGGGCGCAGGGTCCGCGCCCGCTCTCTCCGCTCGAGGACTGGGGTTCGAGGTCCCACCACTCAGAGTCGGGGCCGCCGAGGTCCGGCCATCAGGGGCCCATCGCTCAAGGGTGCCCCTCGCCGTTCCCCTGTCCCAGGTGGTAAAGTCACCCCAACGCCCGGCCCATCGGGCCCGCTTTCCAGCGCTCCGGCCGCCCTGACCTTTCCCAGTGGACCGGGATCCACGGGGCCCCAGTCCAGTACCACCCAGCCCATCGCAAAAGAAAGCCCGGGCCTCCCATGTCCCTCGAAGGCTGCCCGCCGGCCTGCCAGGCGACTCCTGTCTTCAGCTGGCGTCTCTGCGGCTGTCAGTCTGTCCGCGTACGGACCAAAGGCCACCATCTCCTTCTCGCTGCGCTGCACCCTCGGGCCACTCCACCCTTGCAGGCTCCTGCCTGGCGGCCCGTCCTTCCTCCGGGCACCTCGGGTTCTGTGAGGCCCAGTACAGCCTTAAGCAGAGGGCTTGCAGGCTAGCGGACAGCGCTGAGTCCAGTTCACGCTCGCCTGCCGCCCTCGAGGGGCGTTTGCGCGGGCTGGGGGGCCGGGGGCAGAAGCCTGTGGGGGGTCGGGGAACTGCGCAGAATCCACCGTGGGGAGGAAGCCAGCGATTTTCCTCCAGATCAGACCTTCTGGCTGCCAGCGAGCTGGGCTCTGCCGTGGTGGGGGAACCGGGTTTCTGGGCGAAGCCAGGGGTCCGCAGGACCCTACGGGAGGCCGGGGAGGCTCACGTCCTCCCGCACCACCCCTAGGCCCTTCCTTGCAGCCCCACCTGGGGTCTTCGTCCTGCTAAGCACTTCCCTCTCCCTGAGCCGCACTCACAAGCTGCGAGCATCTCGGCAGGTCCCCGCTCCTCCCCCCCCGGAGGCGGAGTTAGGAGGCCGCAGCGTCAAGGAGGGCACCTCACTCCCGCCCAGGAGAGGCTGAGGGCAGCGACGGCCCCTCATCCCTTCCCCACCAGGGCACAGTTCCAGGGAACTTGGAAGTTTAAAGCTTATTCGTATCTAGCCAAAGAAACTTTTACTTTCTCAAAATTCTGGAGTCTGGCAATGGGAGAGAGTTGAAAAGTTTGGGGTCTCTCATCGCCTTCTATTCGGGAATTCAACAGAATCCTGTAAGTTTACTGTGACTATCTTTTTAAAACAATGGCTTTAAGTCTTGGGCTCTGCAAGCAACTCCAGTGAGGATTCTGCGTCAGCAGCCCTCCCCACTCCTGCCCCCGGGGATGGGCAGCTTTCCTCTTCCAAGTTTCCAAATCCCTAGGTTTCAAATGCGTTCATTTTGCAATGCAAACACCATCACTCGGTTTTATTGGTTTTGTTATATTAGCCTCTGAAGCAGGCAATTATCGGTGTGAACATACATTAAAAAAACATAATTTTATCGAGTTAAGAGTGTGCAATAGTGTAGACTCGGTGGCAGTGTTGTTGGTGAAAAGTACGCGCGGAGGATGGAATCGGAAGGCCAGCAGGCTGAGGAGTCTTCACGAGGAACGGCGGCAAAGCCTCAACCCAAAGCAGACAGGTACACAGACGGGCCTCGGAACGGAAACGTCTTCTGTGTGTAAACTTTTGCACGTAAACTTTTTGCTTCAGGGTGTTTCCCTGCTGCTCTGACAGCAGCCCTATCCTGCTCGGTCCCCGAGTTTGGCACGGCCGGGCGGACTCCTGTCCGGGCGCTCCGGGGGCTTGTCCGTGGCCCCGGGAGCCCGAGTTCAGATCCTCCCTCCAGGGTGGGTTGGCGACCTGAGCTTTGCCGAGCTCTTGCCTCACTTTGGAAACTCGGTAGAAAAAGAGTTGGAGCCTGCAGCCCGGGCGCCGGCTGCCTCCTCGCCCAGGCAGGCGGCCAGCTAGGCGCAGAAGGGCTTGCCGCCGGCCTTGGGCGTGGCCAGCAGCTCCTTGGCGGCGCCGGAGGCGGGGGCGTCTTGGGGCGCGGCGGGCGGGAAGGAGCGCGCCAGGGGCGTCGTCAGCACGTTGGCGCCCCCCGCCAGCGAGCGGCCCAGCGGCCCCGGGTCCAGGAGGGCGCCCTTGGCGCTGGCCCAGGCCTGGTTCAAAGTGCTGTGTCTGAGGATGGGGTCGTGGAAGACCCCGTCCACCCAGTTTCTGAGACTGGTCACCGGGGAGTCCTGGTGCCTGTCCAGGGCACCGGCGGGAGCCGGGGTCGCAGGCGAGGAGGAGGCGGGCGCCGAGGAGGGGGCCGCAGGGCCAGCGGGGCCACGGCGCTTGAGCATGCACGAGGGAAACTCAGTCTGGCCGAGGGCGGTGGCGGCGGCCGCGGTGGCCGTGTGTGCCAGGGACCAGATGCGCGGCTTGGCCTCGAGGCCCGCCGACGCCCCCGCTGGAGCAAAGCCCAGCTTGGGCTCGCAGGCCTGCGGGCCAACCCCCGCGCCCGCGCCCGCCTGGTGCTCCGGCCGAGCCGCCGTGCTCCGGAGGCAGCTCCGGGCCCTCTCCAGGTCCTGGTCCAGAGTGGCCCCACCCCCGGCGGCCAGGGGCATCCGGAGGGCGCCTGGAGCCTCCTTCCCTGGGGCGCTGGGGCCGTCTGGCACGGCGGGGACTCGATCCAGGCCTCCATCCAGGGGTTGGAAGGGCCGCTTCAGCTCGCACTCTGGGGGCTCCCCCTCCAGGGGGTCGAAGTCCTCCAAGTCGCTGAGCTCCAGATCCTTCTCTTTGTCTGTGGGCTCTGCCAGGAGATAAAGAGTGACCAGTGGAGGGAGACGGGATGGCAGGTTAAGGGAACCCCCTTCCTCACTCCAGGGACCTGGTTACGGGCCCACCCGGGAGCTAGGCAAAGCACCTGCGCCTTATTCTACCTCCCACCTCCTCAGAGGCTCCCAAACGCCTACACGGACCTAGCTGATTTCAGCCTCATATCAAAGGCGGCAGGGGCTAGTGTTTCGAGCGTGATTTTGGTCTTTGAGCGTGCTCCCAGCTCACTGCCACAGGACCCCTCGTGCACAGGGCCTCACACACCCGGGGCCAGGGCATGAATTTGCCGCCTAGGCCCAGGAGTTTGCCCCGTTCCGAAAGGAACCAGCGAGACGCCACAGGGAGGCGACACACCAGCATCGCCAACCCCCCACCCCCCACGCACCTGCACCTTTGGTGCTCTTGAGGGGCTGCGCCCTGGCTTCCTCCTCGCCCCCCTCTTCCTCCTCGCCCTCCGCGTAGGGCCGCTTCTCCTCCGCGCACTTGTTCCTCGGCGGCCACGTCATCTTGTTCTCCTTCTTGAGGCGCCGGCGCGCGTTGGCGAACCAGGTGGAGACCTGCGTGAGGGTCATCTTGGTGATGATGGCCAGCATGATCTTCTCGCCCTTGGTGGGGTAGGGGTTCTTGCGGTGCTCCTGCAGCCAGGCCTTGAGGGTGCTGGTGGTCTCGCGCGTGGCGTTCTTCCGCCGCGTGCCGCTGTCCATGGTCCCGTACCTGGAGACAGGCTGGGCAATGGGGCGCCGGCAGCGGCCCCTGCGCCGCGGGCAGGCGGCCAGCGCCAGGCCCACGCGGCTGCAGTCCCGGTCGTGGAGGTGTGTTTATGGTGGCAAGACCTGGGTTTTACCCGGGCAGGCACTGCCTTTTAATGTTTATATTTGATTAAACTTAGATGGAGCCAGAGAGGTCTCTGTGGGTGGGGGAGGAGCGCGGGCGCGAGGCCCGGCCAGGTCTCCGTCTGTCTACGTACACCTATGTCTCTTTGAGTTCCTTTATCGGGCCCCGGAAACCACACTGCAGACGGCGTGGGGGCGGGGAAGGGGAGATGGGATGCCTTTATACCCTGGCGGCAGCTTGCTAGGAGGCCGGGATGGTCCTAACCCAAGGCCAGCGGGGCGTGACCCGAGCAATGCCCCTCCTTCTGCCGCCCAAACTTTCAGTGGGGGCGTGGCGCTGGTAGGGGCGGGGCTTGGTGCTCCGTAGGGGGAGGGGCAGTGAGGAGGGGTGAGATCCCTCACCTGTCGTAGGGGTACTGGCCCAACGCCGGCTCGTAGGGGTAGTAGGCTGTGGCCGCTGCCGGAGCGAGGCCCGCATGCGCAGATCCCGGTGCGTCCTTGGAGTCGAAGCTGTTCTGTAGGAGCCGGTGAGCCTGGGGTCGCAGCTTCCCGGATGCGACCCAGCTCGAGCCCCTCCCCTAGGATCACTGGCTCCTGCCTCACTCTCACAGACCACTGGGCCGCCCCCCATCCTCCCCACCCCCATCTGCATCACCCATTCCCAGACTGCCTCGGGCCCAGGCAGCGAAGGAGCCCCAAGACGTGGAGTGAGGAGGAGCAGAGTTGGGGGGTGTTGGGGGAATACGGGACAGGAGAAGGGGGATGGGGGGAGGATAGGGGGAGGGACGGGGAGGATGGGGGGAGGGAAGGGAGGGATGGGGGAGGATGGGGGAGGGAAGGGGGAGAATGAGGGAAGGAAGGGGAGGATGGGGGAGGGAAGGGGAGGATGGGGGAGGGACGGGGAGGATGGGGGGAGGGACGGGGGGATGGGGGAGGGAAGGGGGATGGGGGAGGGAAGGGGAGGGTGGGGGAGGGAAGGGGAGGATGGGGGAGGGAAGGGGAGGCAAGGAGGTAGGGGGAGAGATGAGGGGGGAGCGACTGGGGGACAGCAGAGGAGGAGGGTGAAGGAGGGAACGGGGGTGGTGACAGGAGGGGAGGAGAGAAGTGAGGGGGAGGGAGGAAGAGGGCGACCGGGAGGAGTGAGGGACAGGGGACCCGGGGGACCCAGCAGGCTGGAGCGAGCTCCGACAGAACCAGACATCTGACCCCAACTTAACAGCAAGCAGAAAACAATAAATACATTAAATACAACGGCCCACCTGCCAGGACACCCCCACCCTGGGGATGATGGGGCTCCGCAGGACCAAGCTAGGCGGCTCAAAGCCGAAGGTGTGCTTCTCCCAACCCCCTTGCCTCCAGAGTGCGGGGAAAGTGAGTCTGGCAGATCGAGGGGTAGGGGCATGCGCGGCAGGGATTAGCTTTGACAAACACCCGCTCCCCTTACCAGCGAGTAAAAGGCAGACGCCTCAGAACCGTAGGTAACGTAGTTGCCGTAGCCCTGCGAGCCGCCGTAGGGGCCCCCATAGACGCCAAGCGCCGCCGCTGAGTTCAGCTCGTGGCGCGCGGTGGCCAGCAGCCGGCTCTCGTAGACCGGGCAGTAGACGGGCGCCTGGGCTGAGGCAGCCGGCCTGGAGTCGGCCAGCGTGCGGCCACCGGATTCGCAGCACGTGCTCAGGGAGTTGGTGGTCATCAGGAACTGTGGAGAGAGGAGCCGCGAGGAAGGGCGGGGCCCCCGGGCGCGAGGCTGCTGCCCTGGGCCTCAGTCGGCCCCACGTGCAGCCCAGGAGCGCGCACCCCGTGTCCTCGGTGCTCCCGCCATCCACAGCGGGCCGCGCGTTCCTTCCCGTGGCGAGCTTGTGCTCCTGGCCTCCTCCAGCCACATGGGGCCCAGCCCGACCTGGCCCGGAATGTTCACACCCTCCCCGGGGTGGGGGGTGTTGGTTTCCAAGGCCGCAGGGCTCACGCCCTCTTGTACACGTCTATCCTGGGTCGCTGGGCTCCCCGGGGGCGCAGCCTCAGAGCCCAGGAGGGGGTGGAGGACAAACGAAACGGGATATGGGGCCCTGCCGGTCGGATTTCCTCAGCGCCTCTGCCCTCCCCCGGGTCGGGCGCGAGGGGTACGTGTCACAGACCCTGCTCACTGCGAGGCGACAGCGAGTTGCTGGCCTAGCGGGGCCCCCTTACCTGGGGTGCCGAGGAGTAGGGGTACCCAAACTGCGGGTAGGACATGGCGGGCGCGGCCCGGGGTCGACGGGCGGGGCCGGCGGGGTCCTGCGCGAGGGGGACGGCGTGGCGCGGCCACTGCTCCGGGGCCGCCGGCTTCTAGGCGCTGGGCGGGCAAAGCAGAAGAGCGGGTTAATTCAGACACGCGCTCCGCAAACTTTTCTAACTGGGTAGGAAAGTGATCCGCGACGGACGCGGCGATCCTTTTAGCTTCACAGTCCGGAGCCTCCAGGGGTCTCTGGGACCGACCGGCCTCGCAGCGGCGACACAAATACATATTTTGCAAAAAAGGAAAAAAAAAATGAGTCGTGCGAATCCGTCAAGTCAGCGGCGCGCGGCTTTAAGCGGCGGAGGCTCTGACGTCAGCCCCACTCCGCGCAGCCCAGCCGGGCGGCAGACGCGTGGGTCGCTCGGCCGCGCAGCCCCGGGCGGAGGGCGCACGGCTGTAACAAATGAATTTCATCCGCGGAGTCAATAGCGCCCCGACGAACCGTGTTTCTCCTTAGTCACCGAGGAGGGGAGGCACTTTTAATTAGAAATTAATTAATGAGCAGCTGCTCCTTTCCCACCCCACTGTAATCATTAGTCTCAATTACAAATGAGACATATGAGGGGTCTACGAGGGCGTCTTCACCAGAGATGTAATCAACAGTTAAGATTAGCCGCGCGCTGGCGCAGCCGGCCAGCCGGCCGGCCGGGCCTCTGCTCTCCGCGCGCCCCTCCAGGTGGAAGGAAGGCAGCTCCGCGGGCCGGCGCGCGGCGAAGGAGGGCGGCGCGGGCCCCACTATTGTTTAACCGGGACTCAGCAAAGCCTCCCACCAGTTCGAACCCTACAGCGGGCTGCAATTCCAGAAGCAGCGCGGCTACCAGCGCGTCTGCATCTGGAGGCCAGAATGCCCTCAGTGTGTGGGTCTGGGCCTTCCCCAGAGCCCGCCGCCCCAGGGCTCGGTGGGCCAAGAGGGCTTGCCACTCTCGGCCGCCGTGTTCCCGGGGAACAACCCCCTCCTCGCCCAGCAAGTTCCAGCTCGGCGCACGGGCCCTCCCTTTTCTCCCCCACCCGCTCCCGCGGGCCGCCCTCCCTCAAGCCTCCCCCTGCCCCTCGCGGCTCAACCCGGGACTGCCAGACAGCCCAGCGCGGTCGGACGAGCAGCTTTCCCGACTCGGCTCCGGGGCCCCTCCTGCTGCGCTCGCTCCGCCCGGCGACCTTCGGGCCTAGGTACGGGGGAGGGGCGCCCTTCCCTGCCCAGGGCACAGGGAACAGTCTGGGGAGCGGTCAAGCGCCCACCCCTGCACTTCCCCAGCCAGTCCCGGCCCTGGGCCCTTGCCCGAGCCCAGAGTGGCGGCCAGCGCACAGGCGGTAAGGGTACGCCCGGGCCACCCGGAACCCCGGCCCGCCTCTTGCGCCGCCACCCTCCGGGGGCCGGGCTGGCCCCTGCTTCTCCCGCCCGGCCTGGCCTCCCGCGGTCGCCGGGAGGGAGCCGTGCACGGCGGCGCTGTGCTGACTTGCTGGGAAAGATTCCTGGGTTCAGACCTGTGAATCGCCCCGGGGTCACCCTCTAATTAATGACGACGTTCTCGCCCTCTCCCCAGCTGCAAGCCTGCCTCCCAGAAACGGAATCTGCCCGCTCTGACAGCTCGGTTGAAGGTGATTGATGAGTATCTAGAGACCACAGCGCACATCATATAATATCTGCTGCGTAATTGCTTTAATTTACAGATGAAAGTGCGAGTTCTCCGATCCTGTTGGACCGCAGCCGGCCACGTCCGAGCTGCTCGCAAGGAAAATCATCGGAAATAATGAATAGACGCTCCATGCAAATTATTCAGACAGCTTAGCGTCTGTAGCCGGGAGAGATATATAAAGAACACGAGTCAAATGACATTAATAATTGTTTGGGAGTTCTGTATTGATTTCGTGGCGGCCGTGTTTATTTCTTTCTCACCTGAATTGCTAATATCACCTTCCTGTAAATAATAAGAAACTAGCCACCGGGGCTTCTGGGCAGAAATGAATCTCTCAATCTCTCTCCCTCTTCCTCCTCTGCTCCTCCCCTCCCCCATTCTCCCTCCTCCCATCTCCTTCCAGTTTTCTGGCTTCTGCTGAGGCTTTTACGGAACATCCTCCTACTTTCCATTATTTGTTTACAAACAACTCACTCTCCCCCGGCAATGAGGCCGGGGGCAGGAAGGCGCGGGAGCCCAGGGTGGCTGAGGGCTCAGCAACCTCCACAGGAGGACGGCATTCAGCATCCTTTCCTCACTCCATTCCCGTGGCCGTGGCCCCGGCCCCGGCGATTGTGAGCGCTCAGCGCCGGGGAGGAAGCCACCGCCCAGGTCCCAGCGGCCAGCGCCTCGGGGCTACCGCTCGCCGCGCGTGCCTCGCCCAGGCCTGCATTCCCTTCCGTTTCCGTCCCCGGAGACTCGGGCCGCAGCTCGCGGGGAACAGTACCCCTGAACGCGCCCCATTCACCTGAGTACACGTGCTCACCCTCGGAGCCGGGTGGGCACAGCCGGTCCGTGGGGGCCTCTCGGGAAGAGGTTTCAGGGGCTGCCGTGACCATCGCTGCTACGTTCTCCGGTTTTCCTTTCCAGCCTTAGTGCGTAAATAGACACTCCCAGTTCCCGCCCGCCCGCCCGTTTCTCGCGGGCCACCTTCTTTCCATGATCTTGAAATCCCGCTCACCGGCGGCGCTTTCTCAGGGCCCTGCACCTTGATCCTCCTCTTCCTGCCCCAGGCCCAGCCCAGGCTGCGTGAGGGGCCGCCCCGCCCCCGTTTGGGGTAGCTTGGGGCTGCCGGAGGAATCGCGCGACCTTGCGGGCCGCTCACGCAGCCCCACGGAGGCCACGTTAGCCCGTCTGTCTCCAGCTGCGGGCACACCCCTGACACCCCGCTGACAACCTGTCTGCCGGAACCCGGGTACTTTCTGGGCCATCTTTGCCCCCTAGGTAATACAGGAATAACGAGCCCGTGCTCTTTCCAAAAAGGCCCAGCCTTGAGCTGAGGAACCCCGGGTTTCCTTCCCAGAGCAGACAGACAGGAGTGTCAGAATCTCAGGCACCATCAGCTACACGTACCTGCATAGACGCGGCTTATACTGAGCCCACGTCCCTCGAGGGACCCCCGGTTCTAAATACACCCGTGGGCACGACCTGCCAGAAACCACGAGGTTCCCCACGGGCAGGGCGGCGGCTAGGATTTGGTCGGGTGCCCCCACTGTCTGCTGAGCTCGAGAGGAGCCCAGGGCGAGGGGGTCTGAGGACGATTAGCCCCAAATGTTAGGGGTCCGCAGGTCCCCCCTTTTGCCCAGGGATGATGTCGGCCGTCGGAACCACGGAGAGCCTCTGGGTACAGAGGTCGCTTCCAGACCTTCCTCCGCTCCCGGCGGGGCTTCACCCCTGACACCAGCTGAGCCTCCGCGGTTTGGCCGATTCGGCCCCGGGGGCCACCGCGGTCCCCCGCATCGAGAGCCGCGGGGAGCGGGGAGAGGGGCTCTCTTCAGCCCAGAGAAGTTGACCCGAGCCAGAGGGCAGGGGCGGGAGCTCACAGCCCCGGGCAGGGGCCTTCTTATCTAAGGCGCAGGGCCGAGCCCTGGTGGCGCGCGGGCCGCCCACTGCTCGTGGACACCCGTGCGGGGTGTGGGGCTCAGGGCGTTCCAGGTGTCCGTGCGCCGCACTCGCGAACCCCGAGGGTGGCAGGTCGCTCCTTCGCAGCCTCTCCTCTGGGCTCCCCCGCGAAGCCAAGGCGCGAGCTGCAGGCGCGCGGGGTGAATCCTCCTCCCGAAACGCCCCGCATTCCGGCCCGCTCCCTCCGGCTCTCCCACCGCGGCCCCGCCGCTGGCACGCAGGGCGCTGCCCGAGCCGGGAAGGAGGGCAGCCGGGTGTCCCAGCGCAGGCGCCCGGCTCGGCGCGGCCTCCGCGCCCCGCGCCGCCCCCCGCCCCCCGTTTTCCGCCACTTGCGGCCGACGCGGCGGCCTCCAGAGACCCCACCAACGGGCAGCAAACTTTGCGCCCCCAGCGCAGCAGCAATCCTAGCAAAGTTTGCGCGGCTGAGCCCACTCCCTACCTGTGCCGGGGACGCGCCCGCCCGCGCCGCTCGGGCGCCGGGGCCGCGGGGACCAGCGCGCAGCCCGGGACGCACCGGGGAGTCGCCGCCGTCGCCGCCGCCCGCGCCCCTCGGCGGCCGCGCGGAGCCTCCGCCTCCCCCGCAGAGGGGAGGGGTCTCGGAACCCCGGGGCGGGGGCGGGCGCGGGCGCGGGGACATCGCCTACCTGCGGTGGCGCCGGGCCGCTGACGGCCGCCCGCGAGGGCTCTGCGCGGCCGCTCGGCGCGCGCGCTCCGGCGGGGAGCGGGCGACAACTAATGGAGACATCTCCAGGCGGAGCACCTGGCGAGCGAGCGGAGCGCGCCGGCGTCCCCAGGCGCCGCGGTCGTCAGCCGAGCCCGCACCGGCGTGACGTGGGCGAGCGAGCGCGCGGCTCCCACCCGGCCGCCCATTAACGCTTTCCCCCGCGGACGCCGCGCGCTCGCCAACTTTCCCCTCCGCCCGGCCGGCGCGCGGGGCGCGGGGCGCGGGAGCCCGGATGAGGGGCGCCCGGGGGCGGAGGCGAGGTGGGGGCGGGGACGCCTGGCTCGAGAGGACACCCCAGCCGGAACAGGGGAGCCTCGATTTGGCCAAACGCTCGAGGTGGCCTGGGGCTCCTCAGGAGCCCTCGGGGGCCCTCCCCGCGCCCAGGCTGCGCTGCCTGGGGCCTCCAGAGCCCGGAGCCGCGCCCGGAGACAGCGCTCCCTAGTCCCGCCTCCTTCCGCCTCCTCCCTCCTCAGTCCCTCTTGGCCGCCGTCTCCCGGTGCTGGGGATCCAACTGCGAGCCTGGCCGCTGAAGGCCTGCGAGCTACCCCTCCGAGTAGGCTCGATCCTGGCTCCCGGGCCTGCCTCCCTCGCCCTCCCTACGTGTGCCCCTTCACCCCAGTGGAGCCCACTTTTCCCGCTGGGTCCACACTGATTCCCACCTGGTCAGGCTCTCAGGGCAGCAGGCCCTGGGCGGGGCGGGAGCCTCGGTATGGGCACGAGGCTTGGGCAGGTGGAAGTGAGTGTATCAAGGTGACAGAAACTGCTTGGGGACCAGCAAGCTTGTGACCTGCCCAGGACCGGACCACCTGCCAGGGGAGCTTTTTCAGGCCTGTCCAGAGCCCTACTGGGCTGGGCCTCTGGCCTGGGAACACATGTCCACGTGGACAGCCTGTGTGCTACTGCAGCCTGAGGCTGGGAGGGAAGGCCCCGTGGTGGGCCCAGGTCTGGGCCTCCCTGACCCCTGACCCTCACTCAGGCAGCTTGGAACCCCTCGCCCTGGTGTCCTCCCCCACCCTCATCATTTCCACTTCAAAGAACCATGAACTTGTTTGTCCTGTGATTCATGGCCAGGCAATGACGGTTAAGGTTTGTCGACTTGGATGATGTCTGAGAAAGTTCCTTGCTGTCCCCCTCACCGCCCACGCCTTGTTTTCCAAAGCCCTGCAGGGACCGGAAAGGCAGTGCCTTCTGCCTGCTTCACTGCTGGTGTGCAGGGCTGTGCTGGCTTTGTCTCCAGGCGTTGCCATCTTTTCGTTTTCCCCACGGAACAGGGCTTCCACTGAGAGAGAAGGGGGGCGCCAGCCCCTGGCTTCCTGCCCTGGTGCCGGGTCCAGAGCTTCCAGTGGCTTCTGTGGGAAGGACCCAGCTGTGGCCTCTGGGCCTGCTCTGTAACAGGAGGGTGGGCCCCGTTCAGGCGGCAGACCTGTAGGCATCCACCCAGAGGTGCATGTCACTGTAGCCCACTCCCTGGGCTGAGGAAGGGTGGTTGGGGGGGGTGTCCTCTTAGTAAGGATGGGGTGGGGGGAGCCATTTGGTCCCAGCGGGAAGGGAGGGAAGGCGCAGTGCACCCTGGGGAGGGGCGGGGCTTGCCTGGGTCTCTGTCCAGTGGTCGGTGGTCGGCTCTCTTCCCCCCATCTCCTCCCTCCTGCTGTCCCTGATGCTCTGAGCAGCGCCCCGGGGCCAACAGGGACAGGCACGTCACCCTCCCCTCAGAGCTTGCCTGCACTAAGATTCTTTTCATAGCTAAGGATGAGCAAAGGCAGGTTTTGTGTTTACGACCTTGATTGGGTGATAAACTCATTTCACTTTCACCGAGGCCTTTTTAACAACAACAGCTGCGGAGTTAGGGAGCGCTGGCAGCCTGAAAGCCTCTGGTCCTGCTGGGTTTCTGTAACCCTGACCACAGCAGGCGCGTCTGGAGGCGGCACCAGCCCGGGAGTGCGGCTCCGTCGTCCTTTCCTGGGGGGCAGGGCCTCCCTTCACTGGACTCCCCCAAAGTACATAATTGGATGCTGTCAGGCCTGACCTTGCTCTGGACCCCTGACCCAGTGGCCAGAAGCATCAGTGGCCGTCCTCTGCCCCTCAGCCCTTGCCCTCGAGGGCAGGGAGCTGCCCCAGCCCTCCTGCCACATTGCCAGGCCCTCCTGGCTCTGGGGAAGTGATGGAAATACCCCTGGCAGGCGAGGTCTCTCTTTGGCATAGGCGGAGTGGTCAGTCCGAAAGCGAGTCTGCAGCCTCGGCCTCTCTGAAGGGCCGCACAGCCCACGCTGTGACCCCACTTCTGGTCGGTCCTGGCTCCCCAAGGGAGCACGTTTCAATATATCTTTTGTTCTTCCTGTTGGCAGAGCCGCTGTGAAGCACAGTCTCCGCGCCCCCAGGGCCTGGCTGGGCCTGCATCCTCCCCCCCTCGCCTGAACCTTGCTGCGACTTGCAGAGGCATCTGGGGGTTGAGAGCCCACGCTGGTGCTGACTGGGCCGGCTCCAGCACCGCCCCCGGTGCCGCCATTGCCCGGGGGCCCGGGGGTCCACGGCCTCGTTCTCCCCTGCTCCCTGGGGACCCAGGGAGGGCAAGAGGCTCTCACCCAGGCCGAGGAGGAGGCTGCAAGAACTGGTCCCGGGGAGGACAGCCTCTGAAAGACCACTGGGCCCTGCTGTCCCAAAGACACTGCTGTCCTTGGAAGGGCCCAGCCCTCGGTAACGCTCGTTGGCCCGGCTCAGCTGCAGAGCCGCGTGATGGGGCCCGGATCCCAGGGTTGCAGAATGGAGAGCAACCCCTTTCATCTTTGCCAAGGGTCCCCTGGGACCCTGTTCCCCACCGGCCCTGGGACCGCAGGGGAAGTCTTTCTCCCTTCCTTTCCCCCCTTTGAAGTGCAGCACCCGACTCGGAATTACTTCAAGCAGAATGTCAGCGTGTTTCCTTTTTGGGAGCAGCGTGGTGTCTGGGTTAGAGCCGGTGACCTGTGGCCCGGCCACTGCACGGGGTGACCTTGAGGGGACGGGTGGGCAGCGGGCGTCATGCCTCCCTGTCTCACCTCCCTTCCTCGTGAGGTTGGAAGGAGGCCAAGGCAGCAAAGTTTGGAAAGTTGTTTTTCTTTTCCCCTCACTTCAGGAATATGTGTGTCTGTGATGTTGAAATGCGTCAGCAGATTTTGGGGAGATTTCTATTATTGAAAGTGAAACGCTGTTAATCCAAACAATGTCTGTGGTCTGTATGTTTAAACTTAAAACATACTGCGCACGGCCTCAAGAATCGCCAGTGTCCCAGCCCAAGAAAGACATCCAAAGGACGGGATGTTATCTTAAATTGCAAGTAAAGGTAACAGTACACACCATCGCCCTGGAATTTGAATATTATTTTGAATTCCTTGACACAGAGTTACAAAAGAAAATCTTTAGCAGGGAGAAGAGGAACTTAAACGTGTATACTCAGTGCATGAGCTGGTATTAGCTAGTATTCATGTAAGGGACCTCCCCAAACAGTGCACATCCGATGGGGGATGGGGGAAGGACCCTCCAAGGAGGAGCCTCACTGGGCCTCCACCTGGAATTTGCACAAAGAAAAAATATATTCCCCACGGTGGAGAGAAGAGGTATAGCTGCTTCCCCGGGGCACTCATTTACGTGGGCCACTCTCTCGTAACTGTGTGCAGGAGATACTTTCACAGATAGAAGGCCACAAGATACCAAGTGACACTGGCACAGGCCACTCAGTAAATAAGGGAGAGGGCGCAGTGGAGGCGTGGCGCACTCTGGTCCCTCGGAGGAAAAGCGCATCGTGCGCCCACCTGCTCCCCTGGGTGCCTTCCGCGATTGGGCATTTCGACCTCTCCTCCACCCTCCCGGTGGGTGTTTGGGGTTCGGTGGTCTGTGGGAGGCTCCAGCCCACGCCCCCAGCAGTGCACTGCCCTTAGGAGGTTTGCAGGGTCTGGCGGGGAGGAGCGCCTCGCCCCCGCCCCGTCGAGTTTGCATTTAGCCGTCCTGGGAGAGCTGGTGTGTCCACCTCCAGGGGTGACTCGCAGGGTGTGCTGCCGTCCAAAGCCATCTGAAGGTGGTATCTCCGTCCCCCGGTGTCCAGGGAGCACTACAAATCCCGAGTTAGACCCCAGCGTAGCCGGTGGCGCCCCAGCAGTGCCCAGCGTAACGCACCGGCTTTTCATTACTGTGGCAGTAAATCGTGTGGGAATGTTCTCCAGAACTTAGCTGATGCTTATATGAAAAAAACCATTTCAGAGTATTTTTGAAATTCAATTAATTGAAGGCCCCAGATAAAAGGAACATATTCTTAATGGCTACAAAATAACCCGGAGGGAGGCAAGGAGCTGGGCCGACTTCAAAGTGCAGCAGAAACACTTAACTGTTTTACTTTAAAAGTATCGAGATCAATGACTCAGTTAAAATTTCTTATACCTTTAGCAACCTTTTCATTTTCTGTTTGAAAAATGACAGAGAGATGATTTTCTTTCCAGGGACACAGAAACTCCCGAAGAGGACCACGGCCAGCACCTGGGACAGAAGTGGGTCGGCTCTCTGGTCGGGACCCGCCACTGCATGGGGTTCAGGGCCGCCCCCCAGGCAGGGGTGTGAGCAGCCTGGGGCTGCATAACCAGGTGGCTTAGCCCACGGTCATGTATGGCCTCTCAGTTCCGGAGGCGAGAAGTCCAGGACCAAGGTGTGGGCAGGGTGGTTCCTCCAGCCGTGCAGGCCCATCTCCTGGACCCTGTGGCCCGGGCTGTCCCCACTGTCCTGCGAGACACAGCCCCTGACCTCTGCCACCACCGTCACAAAACAGTCTCCTCACATGTGTCCGGGTGTCCGTGTCCAACCGTCCCCTTTTATAAGGACACCAGTCATACTGGATTCGGGGCCACCCTAACGACCTCATCTTAACTAATTACATGTGTGATGACCCTGTTTCCAAATAAGAGTGACAACATGTGAATTTGGGGGGACACAATTCAGCCCATGACACAGGGGTGTCCTCAAGTGCCACGTCGTGGCGTTGGTTTATTTCTTGAGATTGACCCTCCTTCCCTGCCGCCAGGAGGGAGATCTGCGCTGGGTACTGTCCCCGTGTCACCATGTGACCGCAGGCTCAGCGCGGTCGGCTGCAGCTTCCCAGGGGAGCCTCGCGTCTCTGAGGCCCAGCCACCTGCCTCCCTCTGTGCCCTTTCTGTCCCTCCTGGTCGGAGCCGGCAGCGCTTCTGCTGGACTAGCTTCGTCAGGAGCTTTGGGGGCGTCTGTGGATCTCACGGGGGCTCTGACCGTCAGACCAGCTCTTCCCCAGGTAATCCCTCCTCTGACTTGGCCTCCTGATGAGATGCCTGAGGAGTAGCAGGTTCTCTCACCTTTGCTCGCTCTGAGGACGTAGTGAAGCTTGTGCAGGCGGGACTGGACGCGGTCATCACCTCGCTGGAGGTTTCTGGTCCCCAGCGGGCTCCACCTCTGGCCAGGGAACTGCGGTGAGCAGGTGCTGAGCGGCAGGGGTGGGGTCAGTGCTTCCTGCCCAGTTTGGGGGCCGCTCGTGGCTGCCCACAAGGTGGATTGCACTCCCCGGCCGCCTTGGGTCAGGTGTGACCCTGTGACTGCCTGTGGCCAGCGAAACATAAGCAGAAGTGACCCGTGTCACTGCCACGCGGAAGCTGGGGAGAGAGGCACCCGTGGGAACAGCAGTGTCTCAGAGGCAGAGGCTCCCCGGGCCTGGCTCATGAATGAGCCCCGCTGGCTGGGTGCACAGGTCACAGGAGCAGGAATCCAGCACCGTTTTCAGCCACTGATCTGCTGGTATTGCTTGTTATAGCTACACCATCTACCCCATCTACCGGACGCACTTATCCTTTTGCAAGGCAGATTAATAATGTTATAATTGTATATCATTGTGTGATCATACTATAACTGTAAGATATAATTACAAAATGGTAATTGCATATTATTATGTAATTATATATTATAATTTTCAGTACAGAGGAAGCAACTAGGCAGAAACATTATCTTAAAGGGAAGGTATAAGGTAAGGGCAAAATATACCATGCCTTTAAAGACGAAGTAGAAATTAAGCATTCTTTCACAGTCGTGGAAAAACAGATGTTTTCAAGGAAGTTGCTAAACTTAGAAATAAACAACTTCTGTTTGTGTGTCTTTATTCCGCTCTTACCCCTAGGTTCTTCAGGACATTGTTTTTCCTTAAGTTCCATGTATATATGTCAGCATACGGTATTTGTCTCTCTCCTTCTGACTTACTTCACTCTGTATGACAGACTCTAGGTCCATCCACCTCATTACAAATCGCTCAATTTCGTCTCTTTTTATGGCTGAGTAATAGACACAGACCTACTAGAGAATGGACTTGAGGATATGGGGAGGTGGAAGGGTAAGCTGGGACGAAGTGAGAGAGTGACATGGACATATATACACTACCAAGCGTACAACAGACAGCTAGTGGGAAGCAGCCGCATAGCACAGGGAGATCAGCTCGGTGCTTTGTGACCACCTAGAGGGGTGGGATAGGGAGGGTGGGAGGGAGATGCAAGAGGAAGGGGATATGGGGATATATGTATGTGTATAGCTGATTCACTTTGTTATAAAGCGGAAACTAACACACCATTGGGAAGCAATTATACTCCAATAAAGATGTAAAAAAAAATAGAAAAAAGAAATAAACAGCTTCTATCTGTGAACATTTCTGGCCCTTCTGACCTTCCACCAGGAGACGGTCTCTGTGGCCACTACTCCACTACCGTATGGACCTCTCTCCGTCGGGCTGTCCGAGTGTCCCTACCGCCTGGGAGCTGCCTGCACAGAGCTCTGGGGGCAGGACTCTGGGCGACGCCCTGCTACTGCGCTGACTGCTAGTTGCAAGGATTTCAGGACTGGGGGAGAGAGGACTGTTCTGACAGCTCTGAATTCTTACGGAGAAACGATGATGAAACTCTGCATTTTAAACCAGCCTTCCCAATGCACAAAGGACAGAGAAATTCTAGGGTGGCCTGAAAAATCCAAAGTATTTTTTCTTGTAGTTTAAGGGATTAAGAATATTTAATCTTACAAAATTCATAGTAAATAATAATATTAAATACTACTTATTTTATATATTTTATCTAGTATTCAATACTTTAAATAGCAATATTAAATACTAGTTAATATTATCTATTGTCTTTTGTCTAACAGAAATATTCTCTCTCTATATATTTTTGCAGTACGTGGGCCTCTCACTGTTGTGGCCTCTCCCGTTGTGGAGCACAGGCTCCGGACGCGCAGGCTCAGCAGCCATGGCTCACGGGCCCAGCCGCTCCGCGGCATGCGGGATCTTCCCGGACCGGGGCACGAACCCACGTCCCCTGCATCGGCAGGCGGACTCTCACCCACTGCGCCACCAGGGAAGCCCGAAATATTCTATTTTGACACAGTCAAATCTATCATTACGCTTTATTTATTTACCTATTTATGTTTTATAGTCGTGTTCCCCATTGGCCTTCACCTGTTTTTATAATTTCAGTCTTCACATGTAGGCCTTTGATCCATCTGACGCGTGTATCTTTTGTGATATGTGTGAGGCAGGGGTCTGTAATGGGCGCCACTCTCCCTATTATCACTCACAAGGTTTGCCAGGCCCGGGGAGGCCCGCTGCTTCCTCCTGAGGTGTCAGAGCTCCCGGTTACCTGGACGTCATCTCAGAGGCTGCACGTTCTTTCAATTGCACCTTCCAGAAGGTGGAGCCATCACATTTAAAAATCCCACTTTCATCGCATGTGCAATGGGCTCCTGTGTGCACAGGGGTCGCCTTCAGAAGTTCCCCGGAGCCTGCGCAGCCGGAGACCGTCAGAGAGCCCAGGCTCGGGCCGGGCTCTCTGCTCCGCGTGACTCTCAGGCTGGCGCAGTGTCCATGGCCTGGGACTCCACGTCTTGGCCGAAACGTGTGGCTCAAACTGTCCCCTTCCCAGACAGGGCTTTCTTGCTGTCCTGTGTCCTGTCTGTAGGACGGTCTATTGCTAGGAGAATATCAAAAATGAAGTCATCAGAGATGTTGCTTTCCCGGCCACCTAACGTCTTGTGACAAGCTGCAGGGTCTCTGAAGTTTGACATACGGACTGGGGTCCTGGCCCCAGAGCAGCAGGCTCACAACCTGGCTGGACTCCTGCCCTGGCCTTGGGTGTCACGTGGAGGAGAATGTCTGTGCTGTGTCCACAGTCCCTGGAGGGGCTTGGTGGACCTTCCGCCAGGTCTTAGACTCCCAGACCCCCACCCTCCTTCACCCTCGTCGAGATAACACTTGCTCTTGGTGCCCAGGTCATGCCTGTCTTTGGGGGTGGGGAGTGGTCGTCATTTTGGTCAGAATGGACACCCCTGAAACAAACACCAGGCATCCCTGACCACTGACACTGGCGTCGGTCACCAGTCGGAAGAGGCGGCATCTGGTCTTCACGGTCAAGGCTAGCATCCTCACAGCACTGGGAAGATGTTGCTGGTTTTCCCTTTAATTCTATTCCCCCCACCCCAGATTTCTTTCTTTCTTTCTTTACTTACTTGATTGAAGTATAGTTGAATGACAATGTTGTATTAATGTCTGCGTTCAGTTATACATATGTATCTATTCTTTTTCATTTTCTTTTCCATTCTGGTTTATCACAGGATATTGAATATAGTTCCCTGTGCTCTACAGTAGGACCTTGTTGTTTATCCATGGAGTTTGGGATTCTCTTTAATTCTTAAGGGTTTCTTCCCAGACCAGACGCTGGGCCAAGTGGTCTGAAAGATCATGAGTTCTGAGTTCTGAAATTTTCTACGGACTAAAAATTTCAAAAACCATTGACCCGGTAGTTTGCAAACTTACATTCTACACAAATCTGTCTTTGCAGCTGCCAGGGCACAGAGGAGCTCACTGAGGAGTTGGAAGCATCCACCTTTATCGCAGCCAAATGCGCCACGAAGATAGAGGGGCGGATTACACGGGAGGGCATGCTTTCATGGGAAACCCAGAAATAGAACGCTGTGTCCAAGTTGATGGTGGTTTTAAGTGTTTTCCTGCGACTCCGGGAAACACGGCTCGTAGCTGAGTCCCAGACGGCGAGGTGGGCGAAGCGTTATCGTTAGACGGTGGGGCTGAGTCTCCTACTGGCTGAGGCCCCTGCAAGCCTGTGCGCGACAGGAAATCAATGCGTATCTGCCTGGCCTCGCTGCCTCGCCTCCGGGATGTGTGTGTTCGCCTCTGATTTGTTCTCTAGGTCTGATATTGTTATGTTACAGTGGGCCTCCGACCGTGGCTTACAAGTTTGTTAAATCCCCCCACATCACAGGCTTCTTGGGCGATCATGGCACTGACAACATGCCACGATGGTGTGCCCTTCGCTGCTCCTGGATGACTGCCTGTAGAGTGGACTCCACCCCACCGGCTGCAGTGGGCTTTAATCTCGATGCTCTCCTGTGATCTCAGTTTTGTCTGGTGCCTCTCCTCATACCTGGCCTCTAGTTGACAGCAGGCTGACATCACAGAAGCCTCTTGTCAGTGGCCAGCGGAGCCTCAGTGGGTCAGAGGCCGGGAAGCATGGCCCGCAGGCTTGCCAAGCTACATTGGTGGCCCGGAGTCACGCCCTGCTCCCGGAGGTGTGAAGACGGAGCCACACTGAGACACACCTGTTCCTGCTGCCACAGGGCTGCAGGGACCCTGTTACTGAGTGCAGGGGGCTCTCCAGCAGCCCACCCGGGAGAGAGGGCCGAGCCGCTCAGAGGGGACGTGGCTGGACCTGCCTGCACCACAGGCAGGGGAACTGTGTGGACCCATGGCGTGCAGGGCTATCCGCTCGGCCTCTCCTTTCACGCAAAGTAGAAGACACACGTGGGGATCGTGAAGACGCTAGCTCTCCCTGGAAGGTTGCTTATGGAAAGCTCCAAACATTTACAAAGATAAAGAGAATCATAGACTGGAGAGGAGAAGCGGGTGTCCCTCGATCAAACAGTTTTTACATAATTCATGGAGAATCTGACCCATTGTCCCCAACCCGTTTGCTTGGAAGCAAATTCAGGGCATCATATCTGTAAATATTTCAGTATCTCTAAAAGATATGAAAAATCCCCGGGACAAATATCACCCCTAAAAAGTCGATAATTCTTTGATATCCTCAAATACGCAATCAGGGTTGCATTTCCCTGTTTTTCCCAGTTTGTTTCAACCTCAGGATTCAATGAGGGTCAAGCCTGTGCTCAACTGACAGCTCTCCCAAGTTCCTCTGAGCGTTTAGACGTCCCGTCTGTCTTTCCCTTTTCTGCTGCCGTCTTGTTTTGTGGCTGTTGAGGAAGCGGGGGTTTTTGTCCTGTCGAAGTTCCTTTGTTCCTGCTTTTGCCGACCCTGTCCTTATGGACTTAATCAACATTCCCCTTTGTCTGCTGTACTTCCTGTGCATCGCGGTTAGGTTTGGAAACCTGATCAGCTTTGGGTCCAGCGTGGGCAAGACAACTTCGAACGAGGCGTTCCATTCAGAGGGGTATTGTTTTTTCTGTGATGTTGGGAACCACTGCCGAAGACAGCAGGGATCTGGAAAACGGTGCCGTCGAAACTTTCCCAATCTTTCTGCCCCTGTGAGCTGGAACACTTCTGTCAGGAGAAGCTTGCCCAGATCCACCACTTGTTACAGCACGGGAGAGATGGGCAAACAGTGAGCTAATGTCTCAGAATCCGCCAGAGGCGAGATATAAGGGATTTTTTTGGAAAGTCAATATCACCACCTGGATGTGAACCTGGCTCGTGTATTTTGATCCGTTGCAGTTACTGTCCTTATTGGGGCTTCAACTGTCCCATTTTGGCTGCGGGAGCCTCTTCCTGGTGAAGCGGTCTTGGAGGGCTCCCTGATTTCTGGCACGGCAGCAGGCTGTGGGCTCATCTTGCGTATTTCCTGTCCCAGTCCCGGGATTAGCGATTTCTCCCTCAAGTCCTGGCTCCTTTTACAGACAAGTGCTATTCCTAGGCCACAGCCTGGGCACCATGTCGCTGCATTTAAGACGTGGAGGATGGGCTACAGGTTTGCTCACAGGTGCAGCAGGCCCTGGGCTGTCCTGTCAGTTTCCCCAGGGGCATGGGGTCCACGCGGGGACTTTGAGCTCTCACGTGGGGCTGGAGTCTAGCCCGAGAGTCTAACCGTCACCATGGTAAAGGGTACACTTTTGTTTTCCATCCACATTTCATATTTTCCACACACTTATTCTTGGAATAATGTTTTGATCCATAAAAGGGAATCCTGCTTTATATTACAGGATAACATTTTGTGGTAGCTATTGAGAAAACATGTTTCTCTTTCTCAGAATGAATTTTGTTGCCACCATCTGAGAGAGGCCGGTCGACCTTTGTCCTCACCACCCCTCCGCAAAAAAGGTGTGATTTTCGTTAAAGCGACACAATACCTGGACATCCTGGCGAGAGTGTGGGAAGTACTGCGGTTTGTGTCGGGGACTCTATCCATCAGCCATCTTGCTGGGGTAGAAGTGGAAGCAGACGGTGTAGGTGGTCTGGGGCTCTTATCCCGCCTGAAGTGGCACGAAGGGGAAGGATTGTGAGAGACATGGATGTTAAAACCCTTTTTCTGTTAGAACCCCAAATCCCCTAACCGGAAACCCATCAGGAGGGGCTGCTGGGTCCCTGGGGTGCGTGTCAGAGCAGGTCAGAGCTGGCTGCCCTTCCTCCTGGACCCCAGGGTCATCCTGTCTTGGTCCGCCAGGCCCGTGCTTCCCAGATAACCCTCCCGGGAGGTCTGCAATGACCAGCACATTTCCAACAAGGAAACCCCGAGCACGTCTGGATGGTCACGGTCAAGGTGGCTGTCAGCCTGGAAGCTCTAGGGAGAGGGACGTGAGGGGTGAATCTCCCTCTTGACTTAACTTTTCTGAACATTGGAGACCCCACTCCTTTTTGTCACCCGTTTCATGTTTCACCTGCCACAGCCATTTGGTTGAAGAGGAAGGCTGGGTGGTACGTGTTGTTGGAACTTCCCGACACACACATGTGTCGCCAAGCAGCCCCCCGCTCCCTGCCCCCTCGGCCTGGGCCGGGGCTGGTGATCCTGGACGCTGGGCTGAAGAGTCCTTTGTTGGTTTGCCTTCCATCTCCTTCTTTTGCTTATTCCTTGCATCCCTTTACTCTGAATTTCTAGCAAAGTTTCCTGGAACGAGAGCTTTCTCTTCTACACTCAATTGATTTTATGGTCCTCAGAAATGATTTTCATAAGCACCTCATTGGAAAAGTATTCTTCAGTAGTGTCTGCCAGCAAGTTGACAGAGAAAAAGAACGAAATTCGCTCGACCACTTTTCCATGGTTTAATCCATTGCCACATTGCTGAGACTTCAGGAAGGTCCAGCCAATAACAGGAATCGTAGTGTATCGCGGAAGAGGCCCTCATCACAGCACATCAGCGCCAGCAGTGCGTCAACTCACAGCTCAGCCCAATGCCAGGCGCGAGACACATAACCCTTCTGCTTGCTGGGAAGCAGTGCCCACCATCACCCGTCAGGGCCCAGGCTCACAAAATTCCACAGGGCACTGTTAACACTTACTTAAGATGTAGCTTATTTCCAGAGGAGAAGTGGGCTCTCAGAAGATGGGCCTGAATGAAGGAATTCAGGCATTCACAGTCGCTCCCCCAAGCAGTGTGCAACTCCCGGTTGCCTAATCCTTTCCCTCGTGGGAAACCCTGGCTTGGGCAGGTGCCCACCCTTCCCCCAGGGTGACCGTGACCTCGGCTCCAAGGATCAATCCTGATTCCCTGCCCCAGTGGCTGGCCAAGCACTGGCTTAGTGATTTATCTCCCTGACAGATTGTTCCTAAGATGTGTGCAGCCTGACCTCAGATGTGATGAACATAGTCACCAGTCCAGCCCACACCCACAGGGAGGACCTGAAGCCAGGGGGCAGGGCCGCTGGAAGCCACCTCAGAAGCTGTCAGCCACCAGCACGAGCGTGTGACAAGTGCTGGCCACCGAGAGGTAAAGGGAAGTCTGCTCCGGGTTCTGGATAAGATTTCTTGGTGATAAGAAGAGATAGAAAGAGAGGACCTATTTTTCTGCTGGACGTGGTCACTGTGGCCCGAGGATGGAGAAGGGCCCATAGGGGGTCAGAGTGGGTCCCGTGCTGCCCACGACTCCCCACTGTGGGTGACGAGTCCATTGTGGGTGAAGCCAGCCTGCGGCTAGGCTCCCTGATGCTCGCAGCCAAGAAAATCCTAAACTCTGTCTCTCGTGACCGTGTGCTTGAACTTTCTCTCCAAGTATACGGTTGTGCTGGGTTACTGGATCCCCTTAACCAACTAAACCTTCCAACCTCACACGGAGCAGAGCTTCTGATGGTCTCTGGGGCACCACTAACTCACGTCAGCGGAGAAGAGGTTAAACTCGTTTCAATTACAAGTAAATAGTAAGAGTGAAATTGAGCTCTTAGACCCGATTTTCTTTCTTGGTTTAGCTGATTGCCTTCTGATCACTGGCTCCATAGGTTGGTAGAGAGAGCAGGGTAGATTAAGTAGGTAGTGAGTAGTTTTGTATAAGAAGAAGGATAGCACCCACCTGCACCAGCCGTGGAGTTAGACCCTGTAACCTGACGAGCCTCGCGGCAGGGACGGCTGGGAGCAATTGCGGGTGAGCCAGGCGTGGGACAGACACACGCTTCTCCCCATTAAAGGAGAATATGCAAGCGCCGGCTTGCTTGATCTGAGTTTCCTGCTGGGAGGCTGTGGGGTTGGAGCGGAGAGGCAGGGGGGGAACCCAGCGTCCACCAGGGAGACAAACGTTTGTCAGCAGACGCGATCTTCTGATGAGTCAGAACCCGCAGAGGCAGACTTGGCAATCACCAAAGCCTCTTGGTTCTCTGTCTCTCCTTCTCGGTCACTCTCTGCCCTCCTGGCTTCCCCTTGCCGCGCCTCTTTTCTCCCAAATGATAAATGAGCCTAAACGCTAAAGGTGGAAACCAGTCAGCGAATTTGGTCATCTAGTTGTTGGAAGTACTTTCCAGACACTGTGTTCCCGACTCTGACTGGTGACAGCTGTCACTCACCGCTCACCGTACCCCCGGCCTGTCTCTTCACTCACCTGCCCATGTGCACGCAGACCCTTGCCTCAGGCTCTGCTCTTTTGGAGAGGGACCCAGGGTAAGATAACATCTTATCTCATCCAGTCCCAGAAACCACACTTTCAGGATATTTATACAGTTTGCATATGAGGTAATAGATGTAGGGAAGTGAAGTAACCTACCAGTCTCTCACGCAGACAGAAGAGGATTAGGACACAGTGGGTCTGGTGTGAAAGCCTGTGCCTTAGGCCACATTCTGTTCCCCTTCCATTCTATTCAATTAGGAGGTGGAACTGGCGGTGCGGTGCATAAGCAAACAGTGAGGCCCCCGAGTACCCATGGCCCTACAGTGAGGCACACCGGAGAGAGGGTAAGGAACCCGTCGTCTTGCCTGACTAGCCTGGGAGATGCGTCCGTTTCCCAGGTGACTTACCTGTGTCCCTGGGGGTGGTTGAATCCTGATCTGCATAAAACTGCATCCTTGGACGTGGAGAAACCCACCTCTGCACTGAGCAGCACAGAGTTTTGACTCTTTGCTCATCAGCAAAAGATGTGAGAACCGTCCCTCAAGGATCCCGGGCCACGGTGCTTCTGAAAAACACGCTTGGACGTTGGAAGTCAGTTCATGTCATCGTTTGAGCGGGACCGGGGCCTGGTTCAAGGCCAAACCCAGCATCAGAGATGATACATTACAAAGAAAATGGGTGGTAACTAGAAATGTTCTCCCTATTATGGGGGGTTGAAGAAGATTAAAAAGCCACAATGCAGGCAAGTCAGGCTCTTATTAGGATTTTTATTTTTTTGGTGCTCACATACGAGCCCCATGCATACATACGTGCATAGGTAGAAGCATATGCGTGCGTATAATCTATGCACAGGTACGTGCACGTTTATGCGGAGTATGAAAAATAAGGTGCATGAGGTCAGCAGCAGCTTTCTCTTCTGCATCTGTTTGATGTGTAAACTAATGAGTTTGCCAAGCCAGGAAGGCCTGTCCACGTGGAGCTTATGTCCTGGAGGGAGGTGACAGCATCGGCCCAGGGTCCAGGCTGGAGGGTCCAGGGAGACAAGCGGGGGTGGAGAGCAGTGGAGGCGGGGCATCTGAGACAGGAGGTCAGAGGACTTCTTGGAGGAGGTTATATTTGAGCTGAAACCTGAAGGACAAGACTGAGTCAGAGAGTGATTAAAAGGGAAGGAGCTGCCTGGGTTTCCCGGAAGTTCAAGGAATGGTGGTGCGGGGAGGTGGGTGAGAGGGCAGGGGGGAGGGAGGAGAGAGAGACTTGGGGACCTGGAGAGGAGCTGGATTTTCCTGCAAGAGCTACGGGGAGACGCCAAAGGGTTTACAAATAGTGATGTTTGCATTTTATAGAAAATATCATTCTCACTACTTTGAGATACAAAGATGGTGATAAGTCAGAACAGTGGAAAGGAGAAAATTCAGGCAACGGTTGCTTTCATCCGGCGTAATGCTGGCTTGGACCTGGGGATCGGCGGAGAACCAGAATGCTCAGCTGGGTGCTTCTCCCTTCGAGCAGCCAAAATTTCCACGATTTTCTTGCACATAGAGCTTGGGAAGAACAGGCCACAAACTGTCACTGTCGTAAGTGAGCGTCCTAGCTGGCGAGGGGAGAGCTGCTGCCTCCCCAGCAGGCCTCCGTTCAGCAGCACCTGGAGGACACGCAGGCCAGAGGCTCGCGCTGCTGGGGATCCAAAGGCCAAGGGGACGGCCGTGTCCTGCTGCGTAGGGTGTGTGAGGGATGCTGGGCCGGCGTCTCTGCAGGGGTTGCACGAGGGGCAGTGGAAACAGCCCACCTGTCTGCGGTCACTCTACCCGTCCTCAGCCCCGAGCCTGAGCTGAAGCAGGTCAGGGAGTCAGTGCGCACAGCGGCACTGATGACAGTTGGCAGCCTCAGGACCCGCGACTGTCCTCCTCCCAGACGTGGGGGGGGGGGCACGCTGAAGCCTCTTGCAGCGCCCGGGGCTCGCCAAGTCGGGCACCGGCAGCCCCTCTCCCCCAGCCTCTTCCAAGGCCGGTCTCAGCCCTTACAGCTCTCAGAGCCTCAGCGTCCTTCGTGGGAGAAGGGTCCTGGGTCCCCTCTCTGTCTGTGTGGCCTTGCCCCATGGCACCTCTGGGTCCCTGTGGGGGGACATAAGTCCCCTCAGGCCAGGCTGGCAGGGGCGATGACGTAAGAGCCACACGGGGGCCCATCCCCGGGCCGTGCCCTGTGCATGCCTGGTGGGGCACCCCCGGCACGCCTGTCCCTTGGGTCCCTGAGAGCCGTCTGGGGGCGGGAGATCGGGAGGCAAGAGCATGGAGCAGTGAGCAGAGCCAGGTGGTCGGCGCGGCCCTGGATAGGAGGGCCTCTGCTCGCGTCAGCGGGTACCAGGGCTCCATCAGACGGGGATTCCCCGGCCGAGATGTACTTAAAGCCACGTGCTCAAAGCCCGAAGCCAGGCTGGATGGCAGCTGTGGGCAGGTCCATCCTGGGGCTCCCTGACCCCAGATCGGCTGCCAGGGCTGGGGGAAGCCCCTACCTCTCTGCTTCCCCACAGGAACCACCTCCACTGTCCACAGAGAACAAGCTCTGCCCCATCTGGAGCCTCCTCTGGGGAGGGGAACGGCCCCTCCCCCGGCTCAGGGGTGACCCGCTGGCTCAGCGCAGCCCGCCAGGTCCTCACTCACGGCCGTGCACGTGGGGTCTCCCAGGTCCTAGAGGTCGTCTCTCCTATCTGCTGTTTCTCATTTTTTTTAATCTTATATTTCAGTCGACCCATCAGAGCAGGGCCTGGAGACATGTTATTAAATTGTTAGTTTCCTTCAAGTAAAGGGATTTATAGTAAACAGGAGATATGTGATTTCAAAAGGGCACTCGCTGTAACCTGAGTATTTCAGCTACGCCCAGATTATCCAGTTTTGGCTTGAGCACGTAGGATACAGTGTATGTTACCTGACTTTTGGGGTATCGGGGGACAAAAAAGCCACCTGGTGTGCAGAGGGGTTTCCACGGAAGCCGCGCTGGGCTTCTTTGGCCGCTGCGTTGATCCCGGGCGTGTTTTAAAAGTGCGATTTCTCCGCATTTCCCTCAGAACATAAAGATGATATACACACAGCGTAAACCACTTTCATTAAGTGCGCGCTTATTTTATGAAGAAGAAAATCAGACAAATTGGGTTTTGTTCTCTTCAAGTCTCCTTTCCGAGGAAGATTATTTACAGTTGATTTTTTATTCCTCTCCCTTCTATTCCTCCAAAGGCAATAAAAAGCAATTCTGAGAGCACGGCGGAAAATCAGTTTTTAATCAAGAAAAAACAATCTGTGGGAAATAGGGCTGTGCTGCTCCCGCCTCAGAGGAAACTCCATGGCTGGGGGACGTGTTGCTGTCCCTCTGCGGACGAGGCCTCTGCCAGAACGGCCGGGAGCCAGGTGGGAGTTGCAGGGCCGCGTCTGTCTGTCCACAGCGAGTCCTCCCTCGCGCAAGCGGCGGGACGTTTGCATCACACCTGTGCCAGGACATGGTGACCAGTGCAGGAAGCCTCTCAGATCTGCTCTTTGGACGCGGCTCCCACTGCCTCCCCCTTTGTACATATTTCCAGAGAATTCGGAGAACGGCCCTGCTGGGACCTCCCAGACTGGCCCAAAGGGGCCTGGCCTCCAGGAGGCCAGCACGGTGTAACAGGTCTGGACCCCCGCCGGCCCCATGCCGGCCAAGGGGCGCCAAATTCGGGGTGTTTGGTTACAGAGAAGCAGATAAGGGAAACCACACCCAAACGGCGGACACTTCCCAGAGCTCTGGAGGTCAGTGATTGGCAGTTATGGCCACGTCCTCACCCACGGGCCTGCTTCCATGTCGGCGTGTCCTGGAGTGACCCCCGTGTCGTGGGAGTGACCCCTGTACACCCCTCTGTTCTGTCCTCCCGATGCCCAGACCCGCCCTTAGAAGGACCTGCAGTGTCCGCTGCCCCTCTGTTCAGTCTGGTTGGGGGGGTGGCGAAGGGCCAGGAAGGGGCTGGGACTTCCCGCGGAGCGAGGCCTCAGCTGTGCTTGCCCTGCCCTTGGGATCCTAGGATTCACTCCCTCCTGGGAATACGGAACGCGGGATCCCTCCCCCACCGCCAGCTTCCCTGACCGTCCCGGCCGACTCTGCCCCTTGCCCGCTGTGAGTCCACCCGGCGCCCCTGGTGCTCCGGGCCGTCGTCTCCCCCTCTTCCTCTCCGGGAGGGTCCTTCTTATCTTTCACCCTCCGCTTGCCCCTGGCTGAGCCCTAACCCCACGTAAGGTCCTGTCTTCTGGGGAAAACACAGCAGTGTGGGCTGGGGCTACTCAGTGACAACTTTTATAAAACCATTTACTGGGATAAGTTGTAATGCTCATCGTAGAACATTTGGGACACGAAGAAAGGATCAGAGAAACAAAGATTGCGCACCGTCACACCACCCAGAGATAACCAGAGACGAGGACTTCGGGTCTTTGCTTTCATTTCGTTTCGGCGACTGTGATAAAATGTGACACGACACACGTGTCAGCAGACAGCCCTTCCCGCAGACGCCCGTTGTCCTCGTGTCAGCAGACGGCCCTTCCCGCAGACGCCCGTTGTCCTCGTGTCAGCAGACGGCCCTTCCCGCAGACGCCCGTTGTCCTCGTGTCAGCAGACGCAGCAAGCTGTCCCGTGAAGAGCCGGAGAGGAAACATCTTGGTCTTGGCGAGCCCCGTGGTCTCTGTCGCGGGGACTCCGCGTTGCGGTGACAGCGGCCCAGGCCACGCTGCGCCCGGCTGTGGCCGTGGCTTAGAGGACTCCATCCACGACACGGGTGGTGGCCAGTGTACCCGTCCAAATAGAAAAGCACCACGTACAGGGAGTTTTCTCTCCTTCCCCAAATTCTGTGCGTGCGTTTCAGGAAAATATCCGAATGCCACTCCCTCCCTCAGGACCTCTTCCCAGTTACGGGCACGGGACCTTTTCAAAGCTCTCTGTGCGGCGCGGGTGCAGGGTCAGGTAGAGTTCATGTGCTCCCCGCCAGACCTTCATCTCTGGAAGGTGAACAGGTTTAACACTGATTACTTTTCATGAGAAAAATAATGAACCACGGAAACAAGCCTCACAGGCATCTGTGTTTGGGGAGAGGACATCAAGTGGCCACTTAGGGGACGCGGCTCAGGAGGGCGCCCAGGGCACGGGAGCTGGGGGTGTGTGTGTGTGGAGGGAGGCGAGCACTTTGCTGGAGTTCCACACAGTGGGGTTATCCCGCCCTGCAGCCCCGGCTGTGGAGAGTCAGCCCCTTCTCCCCTGGAGGGCCCGGGTCCCTGGCTGGGGGCCGCCCACCCCACCCAGGTCTCTGGGGCACAGACTTGGCAAACCTGAAGCCCCCAGGTGAGGAGCAAGGAGGCAGCATGGAGAAACGTGGGGGGGGACCCGGGGCCTGGCAGCTTGGGGGGTCCTGAACATGCCACAGGGCAGGGGGCGTGAGAAGGGAGCGCTAGTGTCCTGTGACCACAACAAACACCCCAGGCTCTGGGGCTGAAAACAGAAGGAAGTTGTTGTCTCCCAGCTCTGGAGCCAGGAGTCCAAGATCGAGGCGCCCCAGGGCCGCACTCCCTCTGGAGGCTCCAGGGGAGGGTCCTCCGGCCTCTCCTGGCTGCTGGGGCCCCAGGTGTCCCTGGGCTCATGGCCGCATCTTCTCAGTCTCTGCCTCCGTCTTCACGTGGCTTCTCCTCTGGTCTCTGTGGTTGGATTTGGGGCCCACCCAGGTAATCCTGGATGAGCTCTTCATCTCAAAATCCTTGCGTTACTTACACCTACAAAGCCTCTTTTTCCAAATAAGGTTCCATTCACAGATCTGGGGATGAACGTGTGGGTGTGTTTTCTGGGGGGCCACCATTCAACCCACGGTTGTGCCCACCAGCTTGGTGCAGGCCCCAGTGAGCTGTCACCTTAGCAGAGGAGCGAGTGGCCCGACTGATCAGGGCTGTGGCCAGAGGATCTTTAGGTGTGATTTCGCCTTCTGGGAACTCCTCCTGCCCCCAGGAAATCCCCTCCAACACTCGCATCTCATTGGTGGAGGCAGAAACCACCAGAGATGTTTAGCTCAGTAACTGTCTGGGAAGAGGAATTCGATTGGGTACCTTTGGCCTAAGGACAGAAGTAGGATGGTGGGTGTGAATTGCTGAAAAGGTGTTTGCTGATCAATATTCAGAGAAGCTTTTTAACGAGGGGGATCTGAAATATGAACAGGTTACTGTATAGAAAGTCGTGAATTCCAGCTCTGAGCTCCTTGCCAGGCTCCCATGGATATAATCTTTGCTGACGAAATAGATTAATTTTGGGAGCGTTCAGAGGGATAGTTAGATGTCCATAAAGCGAGAATAGAAAGAGGATTCTGCAAAGCTATATCTACAAGGAGCTGAGGTAGCTAGTGAAAACACTGGTAGCTTAAACGAAACAAAACACACCTTTCTCCCACGTCCAAGGGGGCTGGAGGTGAGCAGTGCATGGCTGTCACGGGAGCTCTAGCCTCCTCAGGTATCAGGGCTCCTGTTACCCTTCTGTTCCACCTTGTTAGGCTTCCCTCCTCAGTTTGCCTCATGGTCCTATTGTGGCTGCTGATGCTTCAGCCATCACATCTGCATTCCAGGCAAGAGGCAGAAAAAGAGGGAGAAAGGCAAAGAGGGCCTGTCCTGAAAGCCTTACCCAACAATGTCTTCCTTCCTCTGATTGGCCACTTTCCTTGGTGCTGACAGTTCTGATTCCAGAACATGAGGAAATTTTCATTTATCTGCAGCAAAATGATACAAATAAGAAAAAAATATGAATGAGTCTTTCTTGAACTAAATTAATTTTTGTTCTTTCAACATTTTTGGAGTTAAAATCTACTTTTGAAAAGATGGCAAAAGTAGATTGTAATGACATTTTGTTTGATGCCCTTGCTTTTCAGAATAGTTTTGTTTCAAAAATAACACAAACATAGTTTAAAAATCAAACAATACTATGTGGAACACAATCCTGTTCCAGATCCCGGCTTCACCATCTTCTAGTTTTTCTCCCCAGAAACACCTCTCTTTCTATTACCTATTTCTACAACTATTGTTCTCTATATTTATAAATAATACTGTTATCCTCCTATGTCTTGGTTTCTCATTTTAGACCATATCTATCGACTTCCTCCTGGTACTTGCAGTTTAACCCTCTCATGTCCTAACCTGTATCTTTTCTAACATGACTTCCCCTGTCTTTTCAACATACTTTTATCACTAGTTTTGGTTAAATCGTTTTTATTTACTGCCGGGCCAAGCGATGCACTGTGATTATTTTCCTTTTGTTGTGTAACTTTGCATTTTTCCTTTAATATTTGCCTAATTGTTTTCACTGCTTAATTTTCTAGGAAACTAGCGTGACGTTTCCCACACACTCTCATCCATCTGTCAAATGCCTGATAATGTTTCAAATGTCCAGACACATCACATAGTGTGATGGTGCCCCAATCCCCACTCTCACCACCACTGCCTCCATAGTTTCCTATCTGTATAGCTTTTCCTTTTCTAGAAATTTTATGTAAATGGAGTAATTCAATATATGTTCTCCTGTGTCAGCATAAATTCTTTTAGCATTTTTTTAGGTTCATCCACATGGAACATGCATCAGGAGTTTGTTCCTTTCTACTGAGGGCTGGACTCTATCTGTGGATGTGCTATATTGCATCTACAAATTCACTGCTGGGTGGGCATGTGTTTTGTTTCCAGTTTTTGACTATTACAACTCATGCTGCTTGAATATTCACACACGTTTCCGTGGCTATTGTGTCCTGACAGGGCTCAAGGAGTATGTGTGTAATCACTTTAAGAAACCTTGAAGGGACTTCCCTGGTGGTCCAGTGGTTAAGACTTTGCCTTCCAATGCAGGGGGTGTAGGTTCGATCTCTGGTCAGGGACCTAAGATCGCACATGCCTTGGGGCCAAAAAGAACCAAAACATGAAGCAGAAGCAATATTATAACAAATTCAATAAAGACCTTAAAAATGGTCCACATCACGGGCTTCCCTGGTGGCGCAGTGGTTGAGAGTCCGCCTGCCGATGCAGGGGACACGGGTTCGTGCCCCGGTCTGGGAAGATCCCACATGTCACGGAATGGCTGGGCCCGTGAGCCATGGCCGCTGAGCCTGCGCATCCGGAGCCTGTGCTCCGCAACGGGAGAGGCCACAACAGTGAGAGGCCCGCGTACAGAAAAAAAAAAAAAAAAAAAAAGGGCCACATCAAAAACAAAAAAATCTTAAAAGAGAAAGAAACCTTGAAATTTGTGAAGAGAAGATAAACCCTTCAGAGGGCCTTCGGAGCCTCTCCGCTTGTCTCCTAGCATTCTTGAGTGTTTATTTTGCGGGAGTTTGGTGAGTCAGTGTACCTGAGCTACCTCATCCAGCTTTAGCCAGGGCTCCAAGGCAGGTAAGGACTTCTGATGGCTTGGAAATCAATGAGAATCAGTTGGAAAATATGCTTAGATTTACACGTATAATTTTTAAAAAGATTTTTTTAAAGAAAAGCCCAAAGTTGTATCCAAAGAAAGAGCATTTTTCCTAAGAAAGTGGAATAATGAAGGCAGTTGGAGAAGTTTCTGCCTTGAGGGACCTGCCACGTGGTATTGCTCCCACACACCTGGATCCCGAGGTCGAGGTGATGAGATGCACGTTACTTCCGTCTGAGCGGGTGCCTGACCGGGGCCCTCTTGAGGGGCTCGCTGCCACTGCTCAGGGACCCCCTTCCCTTTCTGGAAGCAGTTAGCGAATCTCAGCAGACCCCGGGCAATTACTGTGGCCTCTAGTTTCCAGCCACTGCATTTCCAGACTTTCTCTCTGGAGCCAGTGGGAATTGAGCAAGCAGCTTGGAGGTGGCCTGACCATCCAGGCATCAGAACGTCCATCTCCTTCCACTCGGAGGCACAGGGGCTCCGGGGGCAGCATCCACTGCTTGTCCTGTGCCCTCTGCCCTCGGGTCCAGTCCCAGGCCGGCTGCCAGGGCCTTGTAAGATCTGCCTACCTCCCCTTCCTCTCGGCCTTTCCCCGTGGCCCACACAGAGGGGCGGCAGAAATGAGAGCTTCATCATAGTGAACACAGTAAGTTAAAGGTTTCCTTTGGCCTGGAGCTGAGGCGAGGGCTTCTGTACACCGCGCCCGAGCCTTGCCTCTCGGGCTGTCTGCTGGCACGCGGGGGAAGCCACCCTGGCCGCACGGCCACATGTACGTTGGAGCAGAAGATGCCCTGCTTCTCTTTATCCTGCCTCTTTCCCCGGGTATGAGTGGCTTCATCCTCATCCTAAGAACCAGGAGACGCAAGCTGTTCTAAGGACTCCATGGCATTCACCCCAGCAGACCTGGTGCCACGGGGCAGGACCACGTCCCCCCGCTGACCCTCTGCCCAGGGCCCTGCTTGGTGTCTGGCATGGGGCGGGTGTGCAGTCAATATGCTCCGATTGGTTGATTGGATACATCTGTGAATAAGATTAATCAATGCGTGAGAGGAGTGAGGACGGCCGCCTTGCCCCATGTGACTGTGGCCGGGTTCTGCTCCTTTGTGGGGACGTTCGCGCTCAGGCCAGGATTCTGTGTGCGACCTTGGACACGGAGAAAGAGAACAGGGCCCCGCTTTGCCCTCTGACCATGCTTCCTGCCCATGCCCGGGGGACCCTCCAGGTGGGTGACCCCTGAGATGCGCCCGCAGCCCCGTCCTCCTCCCAGGTTCTGGGGAGAACGTGACCCTGCGGGACAGTAATGTCCAGGTGGCCCTGGTCAGACGGGACGCGAGTGCAGGAGCCTAGAGCGTGAAGCGCAGTCGTAACAACAACCAACAGCCTCCGCGCGTTCCTCGACAGCAAGTGGATTTCTGTGCCCAGGCCGAAGGGACGGCGTCTTTGGAAGGCAGGCGGGGCTGGGAGGCGTGCGTGCAATCTGGGCCGGCATGGCTCCCACGCGCCAGGGATGCTGCCTGGCTGTGACAGCGTCCTGCCGAGTGGCTGCACCTGCTCCCTCTGCCCCGGCATCCGGTTAGGACCCTCCCTGCCGAGACCCCAGCCGGCTGCTCTCAGGGGCCGTCCTGTCCCTGCAAATCGCCGCTTGCCCCGTCGCATTCGGAGTTGAGTTCAGGCTCCATCCTGCTGCAGGGCCTTGGGCTGAGTCTTGTTTTAACAAGTGTCTGGTGCAGCTGCCTTGCACGGGGGACCCCCGCGGACAGGCGGGGCTGCGCCGGGAGCTGGGGCCTGTCTCTGGGGAGCCTCCTCTGCTTGGGCCGGCGCTGACTCTGCCCTGCTGAACGGAGGGTCCATCGCAGGACCTGGCTTGCCGAGGAAACAACGGTGGCAGCGGAGGTCTGGGGGATGTGCCCCACCCCCCTACAGACGGGACGGACGGCAGGCTTCTTGGACTTTTTCATCAAAAATTCCAGAGGCTATGCTTTCTAAAGTGCCAATGATAGGAAGAGCAGGTTTGCATCAATTTCTAGCATGAAAGCGATAGTAGGCTATTTGTCCAAAAGTGTTTAATGACCTTTTTACCTTTGCAAATGTTACATAAATGGCAAATGTACATCAGAGAAGCAAATGATAGTAGTAGTAGTAATAATAATACTAATGTATAATAATAATCCCAATACCTAGAGATCACCACTGTTATAGATCGGCAAACATGTGTTCGGGCTTCTCCATCTTTAGAGCCGAATTATTTGAACAAAATGCATTCACACGGAGCAGCTGTTCTGAACCTGACGTTTTCCTCATCATCTTAGTTTTGACATATTTCTCTGGCCTTAAATATACTTCTACAATGGAAAAGTCTGTTTTATTTTCTTGATAAATGTATCAGGATGTTTGGTGCTTGTCTGCTGTTGTAGCTTGCAGCCCGCCCTCAGAAGCCTGCTATTAAGGAAGAAGAATATCGTAAAAATAGTTTCTCTCTGAACTTTTGAGTTTCTTTATCACTGCTGGGTTTTTATCACAGTTTACAAGACCTAAAAGCTGGAACACTCCTCCTTGCTTCCGTCCTTCCTTTCTAAGACTTTATGACGAAGGATGCTCTCCGTGAAGATGGGGTTTGGTGTTCTTCTGGGATATCTCTCCCTCCTCTGCCCTCATCAGGGCGATGCTGCTGCGGGCTCTGGGTGGGTGGAGGTTCAGCACGTTGGCCAATCGCAGGTGTCTGCCCTCTCTCTGCTGAAGTCCGGGGCTCCCACCTGGGCCACATCTGTACGGACCCGGACCTGAGATGCTTCAGAACAAAGATGTGGTGCAGGTGCCTGGACCTTCACTTCCAGGTGGCTCAGGGAGAAGAAAGGAGGCGCCGTCAGGCCCTCCCGCGAGTTAACAGTGCGCCGGGTGCCCTTTACGTCGGACTCGCCCTCCCCCCTCTCCCCCTCGCGTGGCCTCTTCCTCCTGAGGTCTCTGCCCTCGGCCTGTGGCTGGGGACACCTGGGTGCTGGAGGAGCCGGGGACCCTCAGTGCAGACCAGGCATGGAGAGGCCCTGCCTGCTTGAGGGTTTTACGGTGTAATTTACAGGTTTAGAGGAAGTTGCTTCTTTCAAGGTCCTTTTTGCGTAAAAGGAAGCACTGTGTGCCAGGCGTGCAGTTCCTGGTCTCTGAGGACTGTGTCTGAGTCACATACCTGCCATCCAGAGGGATGTCTGGGTAGGAAAGGTCGAGTCTAGTCAAATGTCGGTGGCTGTGGTTTACTCACCTGTGGAATCACAACACACCTGGAAGAAAGAGTAAAGCGTGCAGAAGGTCACCGGGTGAGCACCGGCAAAGATTCAGACATCTTCATCTGTATAAAAAAATAATACCAGAGCCTTACATGTTGATTTATGGCTAATCAGCCATTTTGAAACTTATGATTGCAAAGCACAGAAGAATCAGAAAAATAATGCCTTGATTCAAATAGAGAGGGTTTTAAAATTTTAATCATTATCCAGTGAATTCGATTGTAATGCCACCGTTATCTTTTAGAAAATGTGACTGGGAAATGATTTGCGTGTCCCGGGAGGCTGCAGGTACAATGATCTCACCCCTTAGGGCGCGTGTTATGAGTAGACAGAGGGCTTCCTTCGAACTAAATGTCAGTTTTCACTTTTCTGCTGAGACTGATGAATAATTTGAAGATCAGGCTTGGTGGCCTCAGGTTCTTGAGCTGAAGAAAGAAACCCCGGGACCGAGTCATTGGTTAAACTCATTCACCAAATAGTGTCCCCACATGGGAATCGACAGCCTCCCGTGGTCATGCTGGAAGCTTAGAACAAGGAGGGGAGAAACGGGTCTGGAAATAGTCATCCCAAACTCAGCCGCCTGGGACAACTTGGCCAGCTGTGACTGCACAGCGAGGAATGCTCTCCACGGCGAGGCTGGGGCCGAATCGTGGGGCTGGGCCGTGGGTTCTGTCTGTCAGTTGCCTTAGGGGGACCTTCCTCTGGATTACCCGGAGCCTCTTCAGGGTCTCCCAGGATGGGCTGGTTGGGGGCTGCGTTTCTGCATTTCACGGGGCTTTGCTGATACAACGTACACGATCACGCGACCGAGTGTGTGCTGGTCCCCTTAGCTGGGAACCTCCCAGTGTCAGCGGGGAGTGGGTCTCGCCGTTGGGTGGTGGTACTTTCCAGAAAGTCAGCCCCCACTCCTACAGGTGAGACGTGTGTTGCTGTCCTTCAGAAATAGAGGCGTGTGTCCTCGGGGCCAGCCTGTGCTGCCGAGTTCCCGGTCAGATGAGCATCAGGGAGGCTGCCCTTCTGCGGGTACCACTAGCCACGCGGGCTCCGCCTCTCCCACCATTCTCGAAACCTCGGTCCTGAGACCTGGAGCAGGAGGTGGGCACAGGCCATGCAGTTGGTCAGAGCTGCAGGAGGGGGTACGATGCGGGGCGGGGGGATTCCTGCACTGTCCCGGATGAGGGCCTGACAGCAGCCCCTCCCTGTCTCCCGCCAGGAAAGCCCGCTGGATGCCCGCAGCTGTGTGGGGAGGGCAGTGGATGGGGCCAGGGCAGCAGCGGGGTCACCTATGGGCCCACAGCAGCCTCTGGTCCTGTGGAGCGTGGCTTGGGCAGAGGGGCCCATGGTGACCCCAGCCCAGCGACAGGCCCAGAGCTCCAGGGACCTGCCCACCCTCCAGGCCCTCTCGTGCTCGAGTTCCAGGGCTCGGCCACTTCTTGCCTTGAGCCCTGCCCTCCCTGCGTCCACCCTGGTCTGCCTCCTGCCTGACCGCTGTCAGAGAGACCCCGAAAAATGTAACTCACATCACGCTGCTTCCCAGCTTGGGACCCTCAGCTGGCATTTCACAGATGGACCAGCCTCTCCTTTGCTGGCCCACGTGCCATCCCCGTGGGACTGTGTGTGGTCCCTGTGGTCTGCTGTGAGTTGGGCTGGCACCTGCCTTCAGGTCGTCCAGATCTGAGACCTTTCCCCTGCGCACTACCCCTTCCCTCTGGCCACCCCCTGGCTCAGCCTCCCTCTCCCACCCACACCACACACCATGCTTCCTCTGCATTGCAGGTAGTTGTTTTAGACTGTGTCTTTGCTCCCTCCTTCCTGGCCTCTGGGAGGGTGGAGACGTCTTCTGGTTGGCCCATCCCTCAACGTGCCACAGTGTTGAGCACAGATGCTGGAGGCTCAGGGTGGGGTTGCCGAGGTCCCAGATGGACCACGGGCCCACCACCAGCTGGGGGATTAAACCACCGATGTGGGAGCTGTGGTCGCCAGAGAGGAGCTAGGGTGCCCAGCGGGTTGACCAGGAGCCCAGCATCAGCCTTGGCCCCTTCAGGGGAGGCAGCCACGGGGCAGGAGGCGGGGGGTCTGGGGGCTCACAGGGCTGACGAGAGAAGCGATGCTCCCGTGATGCGGTTCCCATCCTTGCCTGAGACCGGCCTCCCCGATGGACCAAGGTCACCACTTGAGGGGCTGGCTGCTTGGCCGTGGAGTCCGGAAGGGAGCCTGAGAAGCCGGGAATGGCGGCTCGGCACGCACCTCACCCACCAGCTGGGGTTGTCAGTAGTGGAACTGGCAGAGTCTGTACTGTGAGAATCTATTGCCAGGGAGAGAAAACAGGAAAGTTTCTTTTAAATGCCTCAAATCTCCTGGGCTGTGTTGTACAATGAAATGAATACATGAACTGCACAGAAAATATACCTTTCAATTTCTCAGAATTGTTGTTTGCTAAGAATAAAGCTCTAATCAGCTGGGATTTTGAACTCTGGCCGTTCAGATGAACTAAGGCTGGACGTAGTTTTCAAGTCTTGCAGCTAAAAGTCAAAGAAATAAAAATCTGAATATTATTTTCTAACTAATTTTATTGTTGTGGGTTCCATATTTATAGCATAAGCCACATTGGAAATAATATTGCTTTATTCCAAAATGTTTGTTATTCAACACATATATCTGTCTTTTTTTTTGTTTTTCTTTGTCTGTGTTGGTTCATCGTTGCTGCACGCGGGCTTTCTCTAGTTGCGGCGAGCGGGGGCTACTCTTTGTTGCGGTGCGCGGGCTTCTCATTGCTGTGGCTTCTCTTGTTAGGGAGAATGGGGTCTAGGTGCGCAGGCTTCAGTAGCTGTGGCACGCGGGCTCAGTAGCTGTGGCTTGCGGGCTCTAGAGCGCAGGCTCAGTAGTTGTGGCGCACGGGCTTAGTTGCTCCGCAGCATGTGGGATCTTCCCGGACCAGGGATCGAACCCGTGTCCCCTGCATTGGCAGGCAGATTCTTAACGACTGTACCACCAGGGAAGTCCCCATCTGTCTTTCATATGGAATGCTTTACTGATTTTTAAATGATAATTTACTGAAGACAACGACCAATCTTCGGAAAGGGGCAGAACTTACACATAGTTTTCCACGAGCATGAAGAGCCTACAAATATCTAATGTTAGGCTCTGTGCCTCTCCTTTGGGCCTGGGAGTGACACAACAGTATTATGAGAAAGTGTGTATCTTCATAATAACACCCCGCAGGTCCCATCACAGATCGATTCCATGGAGCACTTGCTGATTTGGGGATGACAGGTTTTGCATAAAGAAGCAAAGCAACAACTATTTTTCTGCTCTTCTGGTCGGTTCCAGAGCAAACTGAGGGTGTGGGGTAGCTCATGGCATAGTTCACATTTAAGACTCTGAGCTCCGATAATAAAGTTCAAATATTCGTTTTCTCAACTTTTGAAATAATACTTTTTATAGCTCCTCTTAGTTATAAGACTTTGATAAAAACGTAGAGGGGCTTTCAAAAATTCGTGAGAAACAAACTTTTCAGTTTTGGTTGATCACTGGATGGTCAAATTGCAGAACGCTGATGGGTCGAGTAAATAAAAGCTTCAAGAGATGTTAAATGTCTGTAGTCTAAGGACATAAAGATCTAACACTTGTACGTAAATATTTTATCATTTCTAGTATAACTAATGTTAGGAAAAGCAATCATGACCTGAGACAGCTCAGAAATGACTGCTCTTAAAGGACCTGCCAGCTCTGAATCGGGAAATCGGCTTCCTTGCACCTTCTACTGCAAGTCTAGTCTAATCGGGGAAAAGGACATTCACTTACAAGGTAAGTTACAGTCTAAGTAGGCTCTGGAGATGCCAAGCTTCATGAAAATCCAGGGCTTAGAGGAGGGGTTGAGCAATACAGCCGCTGTCCTCGTGCAAGGCTGTTGCCGTCTAATCTTAGATGAATCACACGGGTCTTGGTTGCCCTGGTAACTGGTAGCCATTCTGCTTGTCTGGAGGCTAAGGCAGGGAGTGTTCACTCTCTGTAAAGTTTCTTAGAGACATGAAGCCAACAAGTTATAAGGAGGATACTTCGGGTACTTCCAAGGCCACAAGCACTGTGTAACAGTGGCTTAAGGCCACCACCTTGTTTCGCCCCAGATTTTGTGGCCAGAAGCTGAGGCAGGGTTCAGCCGGATGGCTTGTCCCTGGTCTTTGAGGTGCTGGCTCGGGGTCCACTTCCAAGACGGTCCCTTCACTCACACATCTGGTGCCTGATGGGCAGCTATGTCCTTCCCCACTCCACGTGGTCTCAGGGCCTCACCTAATGGCCACCAGCAGGGTAGCTGGACTGCTGACATGGTGACCCAGTGGGTATTCCAAAAGAGAGAGAGTGGAGGCCTCCCTTACCTCTGACGTCTGCGTCTGGAAACCGGGGCCATATCTGCCACATTCTGTCACGTGAAGCAGTCACAAGCCTTGTCCAGATTTAAGGAGAGGTGACAGAGGTCCCACACCCCAAAGCAGGGAGAGTGAATGCATTTATATGCATCTCGAGAGGGCCTCAGTGTTCTCTCTGGCCAGGAATTGTTTACGTTTCTCCTACACGTGAAATATACTCATCTTCCCTCCTAAGACCTCTGCAAGTTTCATCTCATCACAACAGCAGGTTCAGGCTCAAAGTCCAGGATTTCCTGAACTAAATCAGACCAGTGGATAAGGATCCTTGGGCAGGATTCCATTAAAAGGGTTCCTTTTTTTTTTTTTTTTTTTTTAACATCTTTATTGGAGTATAATTGCTTTACAATGGTATGTTAGTTTCAGCTTCACAATAACATGAATCAGTTATATATATACATATGTTCCCATATCTCTTCCCGCTTGCGTCTCCCTCCCTTCCACCCTCCCTATCCCACCCCTCCAGGCGGTCACAAAGCACCGAGCTGATCTCCCTGTGCTATGCGGCTGCTTCCCACTAGCTATCTACCTTACGTTTGGTAGTGTATATATGTCCATGCCTCTTTATCGCTTTGTCACCGTTTACACTTCCCCCTCCCCATAGCCTCAAGTCCATTCTCTAGTAAGTCTGTGTCTTTATACAATGGAATATTACTCAGCCATAAAAAGAGACGAAATTGAGCTATTTGTAATGAGGTGGATAGACCTAGAGTCTGTCATACAGAGTGAAGTAAAACCTAGGGGTGAAACAGAAATAAAAGGGTTCCTTTTGATCTTAAAAGCTCTGAGCTAAGAAGACAAATTATCTTTCCCTCTTGCATCCAGCGTAAAATGGTGAGATGTACACAGGAGAAAGTAGACGTGCCTGCTCAAAAAATGCGACAGCAGAGAGCATGTGAAGTCACTGGTCCCCAGCAACCCTGATGTCCAACCAGGCACATGTTGCCAGTTACTTGATTGGGACCTTCCTGCACTTGGTTCTGTCCTCTGAGACATCCTTCCTTTTCCATAAGAAATGGCAGGATGTTTCTAGATCAGAAGGCTTCTCTGCCTGCTTCCTGTGTGTGAAAATTGGGGGAAAGTCAAAGTCCTGTATTTGTCCTGTCTCTGCCTCTTTCAGTCTTAGAGGATATATTTTCTTTAAAAACCTTGTGGGATTCCTGTGTATCAGATTATAATATATTCTGTTTATACCACATCTCTTTCTGGAACAGACCCTTCCAGGACGGCACGTCAGGAACTACAGGGCCAGGGTCATAAGATCCTTAGCAACTTTCTAGTCAAGTTGAAAGGATTCTTAAGATTCTTAGAGATCTTAATGTACATGTCTGGGGGTAGTTGTAAGACCCTTTATGTACATCTCCAGGGGTAGTTGTAAGACCCTTTGTTGAGACCTTAGACATACTTCTAAGGTCTCAACAAAGGGTCTTACAACTACCCCCAGAGATATTCATACTAAGGCCACAATTTAACTGTGCTCATCCTGGTTTGATGTTTTCCCTGAGGTCATTTCTTATTTTGAGAGTCTTGCAGACTGAAGAGGCTCCAGTCAAGAGGCAGTCTTATTTTTTGACTCAGCAGGTCCCAGTTTATGTTTCCTCTAACTCTGTCTGAAAACTAAATATTTCTTATTTATTTATTTATCTTTTTATACCCTCATCTCTCTGTCTGTATCCTATCATATGTGTCTAGGAAATTCGTTGGTACTTTCAGCTTTCTGCCAGGAAATACTTTCACCAAATCCACCAGCTCAGTAAGTATATTTTCTCCTCTCTGTGCTGCCATGGGATGCATTGCAGCTGGATTTTCTGCTGCTATGTAGTGTGGGCTGCCTTCTCTCTAGCCCCCAAAGGACGATCTTCTTTCTGTCCTTCAAACCCTCATCCACCATCAGCTCAAGGCCCTTCCAGCCACTTGTCTGAAGTTTTTGGTATGGTGGGTCCCCATTCCCTGGACCAAATTCAGTTCCTGGAAGATATTACTGTGAAATAAATTATCTCCAATCTTCATACTTTGAAACAAACCATTTATTTGCTCAAGGTTTGTAGGTTCAGGAGTGCAGGAAGGGATTTTCTGAGTAGGTTTCACTGATCCATGCCAGGCTAGGTGGCTGCAGCAGGAGGGTCCACTTTTCACGTGGATTTCTCTCTCACTTTTCAGGTATCTTGAAAGGGATGGCTGGAAGGCAGACCCATCTGGGCCTCTCATCCCCTCCGCTTGTCTAAAGGTCTGTCTAGATGATCTTTCCAGCAAGAGAGTCACACTTCTTCCACGGTTACCTTGGGCCCCAAGAGTGAGTTTTCCAAGAGACCAGAAGAGGAAGTTGTCATTCTTTTAAGACCTGGATTTGGAAAGTCACATCATTTCTCTGTGTTCTATTAGTCGGCAGTCACAGAGCTGGCCCAGGTCCAAGGGGAGGGGACATAGACCCCATTTCTCCATGGAAGGCATGTCAAAGAAGGCGACCCCATCTTTCATCTGCCAGAGATAGTGACCATCACTCCTGAATTCAAAAGCAGGATGCATAACTTGACAATACGTTTTTCGACTTGTGAATTTTGTTCATACTGGATTTTTAGAAAGCTTCTTAGGTAAATATACAGTTAGTATTATAATCAACAATCCCAGGACTGTAGAGAAATTGTGACGAGAACATCGTGAATGTCCCAGCAACTCTGGAGTGTGTGGTTGGGTGTCGAGTGCACTTTACCACTAGACAGTTTACGTGGGGTTGGAGATCTCTAAGAAACAAAGTGAAGACACTTCTTTGAGAATGGGAAGAGAATGTGCTTTTTACAAAGTTTTCTTTTCCAGAGATGGTGAGTTTTATTTTTTCTTGTCTGTATAGAGGTTTGATTTGCTCTCGAATGTTCCAGCAGGGAGAGAGACTAGGAGAAAGCACAGAGTGCAGAGGTCTGTTTGGTGTCATCTTCTCCCTCATTTTCACCATCAGTGGTGAGAGCAGCGTACTTCCTTTCAGAACTGAACTTAGAGGCTGGATTTTCTTCAGTTTTCTTTGGCTCAGGTGCAGATCTGGCATCTTGATCCTTTTTGCCATCTTTCCTCTCTGACCCCTTCCAGTGGTCTCTGTTCCCTCCATTTCCTGGACCACGGCTGGAGTTACCACTCTGGTCTTTTGGGACACTCACCCCACCTACTCTATTTTCATCTTTCCTTGCTGGTCTTCCCTCAGATGGTTGAGCTGGAACTGCTTTCCCTCCACCACTTGTAGGGGACTGCTGCTCTGTGTCTGAGCTCTGAGATCGAACAGGAGGTTTAGAACTTTGCTTCACCCAAGCATTCTCCTTTGGTGGAGGGGCTGGCATTACCTTTAGAGGCTGTTCAGGTTTGGGAGGCTTAGAGACTGACAGTTTTCCTCCTTATTGGGTGTTTCATTTTCTAGAGACTTCTCACTCTTTCTCCTTCGTGCATTTCTGCCAGATGTGGCTGAGGTCCCAGTCCGTGATGACTCACTTCCTGTCCTCGACCATTCCCGTTCCTGAGTTTCTTCATTTTGCCAGCTTGGGTATCTCTCCAGAGGCCGTTGTTCTAGCTTTGGCTCATCCAGCTGATGTTGCAGTTTCTCCTGTTCCTTCTATAGTGGCTCTTCTACTTGTTCTCTAGCAGTTGTGCCAACAGGCTTTCCTCCTCCAAAGAGAGAGGCTGCTCGACTGGACTGGGACATGCTAGCAGAGGAATCATCTTCCTTAGGAGTACTCTGAGGCTTTAGGTTCAGTTTGGGTCTTTGCGGGGACATCTATCATCATGCCTACAGTCATCCCAAGAGTATGCATCTCTGGAGCTCCATGACTGGTCATCTTGTCTGTCATATCTGTCTTTATAGCAGTCTTCACCTCCTCTGTAGACGTCATCCTATGGTACTCACTACCAAACGCTCTTCTGCCACTGCCCATCCTGGCATAGCAGCCTCTATTGTAATCTCTGCTGCCTCCGTGATCATAGCAATCTTGGCTCCATATCGATCCATGTCCTGGGGTGGGCCATCACGGTGACTGTCCCGATACCCATCACGCTATCGGTCTGAATGATAACGATCTCTATATTTGTCTCTAAGCCTTCATCACCTGTTCTAGGTGGGTAGCCATCAAAGCTGCAGCACGACGGGCCTCCAATCTGTATCTGTTTTTTCAGAATCCTGATTTCGATCTCGGCTGAAAGAACCATCATCCCTGTCTTTACCCTGTGTGTGATCAGCAACGTCTACTTGACCTTGAACTTTCTAGTTACCTAGAAACTCTTCACTGAGGCTCAGGGCACTGAGCAAGGAATCCAGGTCCTCAAATTCAGCATAACTCAAACTTTTCAACCTCTCAGGATTGCTGGGTTCACCCAGTAGACACACTGCACTGATGTTTAATCCTCTAAAGAATTCCTTAATGGAGTCTTCTGCCGCATCATAGGGCAGGTTCCCTAGAAAAGCAGTGTAAGGTGGCAATTCGGGAAGATGGCTCCAGTCAATGGCTCAGGCTCCCAGGCAGCCTGTGGAGCAGTGGGCAGGATGGAACGGTCATCTGGAGGTGCCCTATACACGTCATCATCATTACTCTGCCAGTGGTTGAAACATGTCCTTCTAGGTCGTCTGTTTCATCAGCTCAGCTGTCTGGTTTGGGGACATAGGTGCTTTTGCCACCATTCCCTCCATCCTCAGCCAGAAAGTCTGTCAGGGAGACAGTCTTCCCCTTCTTATTCTTCTTTTTTGCTGGGGCCGCCATTTGGGAGAGGGTGAGAGAATGCAAAGGCACAGATATTTTTATTGGAAATTCAGGTTTTAATTTATGCCAGTGACGAGCTTAGTGGTTTGTAACTGGTCCACCCATCACCTGGTTCGAATAACACCCATCTCCATTGATCGGCATTCTCAGCATTCGTGTCTACCTACTAGAATATTTCCCAGTTTCATTCCATGTGGTCTCTGAGCAGGAAACTCCTTGGCTGCAGTTTCCTTATAGCATCAATACCTTCCTCAGTTTTCCTTACAACAAAAGAGCTAGAACAGCTCCCTGAGAACTCTCCCAGAAATGCCTCTCTGAGGGTTGATTCTCTTCTGAAGCCCTTTCGGGCTGGCTTTTTCTCTTTGACACCATGGATCACGTCAGCCCCAGGATGGTTTTGTTGCAGGTGAGATCACATGACATATTTTAAAGCCTAGATGCAGGACTCAGACGTTCCCTTTTAGCTCTCATCCTTTCCTTAGGCCGATCTGTGCTTTGTTAGAACTCAGACTCCTCCCTGCTAAACATCGCATGAATTACTATAGCTGTACCTAACTCAAGAGAAAAATGAGTTTTTAAATACATAAAACATTGTTAATGCAAAAGTAGTTTGGGTTTTAAAAGAACCTTGTCAGGGTTGGGATTTCATACATGGCAAAGCAGCTTCCTCGCTACCATCTAGTGAACGTCAGCCCTCGACACAAGGGTTTGTTAAAAAAAAAAAAAAAACAAAACCCAAGCCCTTGTCCCCGCTAAGAGTGCAGCTTTTATCTGTAGACATGGGCACTTGCTGGACCCTGTCCGAGCAGCGGGGGGATGGAGGCCATGACCTCCCTTGTCTGTTAAACTGACCAACAGAGGACAAGAATGAAGGTCATCTGGTCATCATGTGGGAAACTGTGGCCTTATTTAAAAGTGTGCACAGATATACGCGTCATCAGAGCAGAAAGACCTGGAGTCGTCACCCAAACCCTTCCAGTGGATGCCTCCAGGGAGGGCAGGGCGTGGAGGAGAGGTTAGGACAGACACGTGGTCATAGGCTGTGACTATCACTCAGCGACAACTAGGAGAAATTTGGGGAAGACAGGGGCCAGAGCAGAGGGGACGGTGCTGGGGGTCTTCTAAGATGCCCCTGGAGATGCTGAGGTCCCAGCCCTGGTGTGACCCCCTCCCCTGAGTGTGACCTGTAACTGGTTCCTAGCGAACAGAAAGGATGCCATGAGGGGTGGCCTGGGTCTGTGCATCTAATGCAGGGAGCTAGTCAGTCTCCTTTAGTTTGATGGGTAGCGTACTTGGTCTTAATCCTACCATTTAATTTATTTTTTCACATTAACTTTTTCCACACTTTAATGAAAAATTTTAAATACACGGCAAAATAGCAAGAAGTTTGTGATTTTACAGCGAACCCTTGTTCACGCACTGCCTCGGTTCCCTCGCACCCTCCCCTGTACGACTTCATGACACACCCTCGCGTCTGCCCTGTTTCCGACGCATATCGAAGCCAGTAGAGACCTCCGTACGCTTCCTCCTAAATTTTCAGCGCACACATTATTATCTAAAGTTCAGTATTTGTTTATAGCTTTTTTAAAATTTGGAGATAAATATTATAAATATTTGTAAATTATAAAGAAAATGTCCTCATCTTAATGAACCTTCTCTGTGTTTTGATAAATGTATCCACCTATGAAAACTGACCCTCTAAAAAGACAGGCATTTCTCCAGGCCATGAAGTTCCCTTGGCCCCTTCCCTGTCCCTCCGTGCCCCGAGCCCCCCAGAGGCAACTACTGGCTTTTCCAGCTGCCTTGTTTTTCCAACCTAATTGGTCTCACCTCCTCTAGATCTTGGTGTGGAGTGGAATCGGTGTCTCCTGTGTGAGACCTCGTTCCCTCAGGGACTGCTTCTGACACTGACCCAGGTCCTTGTGACAGTAGGAGCGACTTCTGTGGTCTGAACACACTCCGTTGTCTGTGGTCTGCTCTCCCGTTGGTGGGCAGTGGGCCGCTTGGGTTTTGGGTGTCAGGAACAAAACTACGGGGAGCACTTGTGTACATGAGGTCTTGTGGACACACACTCATTTCTCGTGGGGGAAGAGCCAGGAGAGGCTGTGCTGGTGAGTAGGTGAGTGTGTGTTTAACATGTAAAGGGCCGCATCCCAAATGCGGGATGTCCCATTTCAGTGATGGCATAGCATGGAGGTCATAGTCTGCATTTTCCTGATGATTAATGATGCCGCATACGTTTTATTGGGCTTATTGGCTATTCTCACGTCTTCTTTTATGAAGTGAATCTTCAATTACTTCTGTATGAGGTTGTTTGTCTTATCATAGAGTTGTATGATCTCTCTGTGCGTCCTCCAAACGGGTCCCTTCTTAGGTATGCGCTTTTCAGATATTTTCTCTCAGTCTATGTTTGACCTATTCATATTCTTAATGGTGTGTCTTAACAAACACAAGTTTTACATTTTAATTATGTCCAATTTTTCTTTACAGTTATTACCATAGAAACCAAGAAACCTTTGCCAAACCCTAGGTCACAAAGTCTCATCTCATTTTACTGTCTATTTGCTGTGGCTTTTGCTGCTTCCCATCCCCATTTTCCCATCTTCTATTAAATTAATACAATCTACTTCCTTCTTTTCCCGCTGTTGGTTTTAAATTCAGATCTAACTATAAATTGGATAAAGCTAATCAATATCTCTATGAATCACCTGATTGTACAGGGACCCTTAATTCCAGTCTCCCTTTCCCACCAGCCTATCTAAGAAACTAGTCATCTAGCACTTTTGTGTCTCCTTGTTACGAAACTCTCGCTGAAGTTATCGAAGTTTGTCAATTTCCTTGGTTACCATCTCTCCCGGCCTCATACCTCTTGATCATGGGTTCAGTTTTTTCTTACTGACCATGCCCTTCGCTCCATCTGCAAGGGGGCTTCCTGAGCCTTACTGTCCTGTCTTTGAATGTGCCTTTATTTTCCCTTCAATCTGGAGGGATGATCTGACTGCTCACTGATTTCCGAGTGGACAGTAGCCAATTTTCCCCTTAGCTCTATGAGAGCGCCCTGCGGTCTTCTGGTGTCCCTGGTGGGGCGTTTGTGGCGGGTGGGTCCATCGCTGTGTGGGTGAAACTCCTCTTCTCACTGCTGCCTCTGAGAAAACACCAGCAGGCTCCCCTGAGCCATTCCCTCTCACTTTTTCTAGGGTATTTGACTCAATTTTTATTAAAAACTCTGTTTTTCTTTTATATTCACGTTTTAATGGTTTTGATATTTAAATAATATAATTAAATAACAAATACAATTGCCCCAAACAACTTTGGAAATACACACAACTGACAGGATTCATGACACACGACTGGAGGGGCAGATGAACAGGGAATCGGGAGAAGCGGGAACAGGGTGTGCTTTGGATGTTGGTCCACGTGCCTCGGCGCCAGAATGGGGCGTGTCTCAATCTGCTGAATGGATTCAAGGGTTCAGGTGGGGTTGCCTGAGAGACCTGCTTTGTCAGATGGCTCAATTATCGCCACTTTGGAGGGCATTCTTACCTCTCGCTCTCTATTTCTCTCTCTCAACACTTTAAGTGCTGGGCCAGTGCCCACGGTGTTTACTCTCTTATAGTGGCTGGATTTTAAAGAACGGGAGCGTATCCTTTTCTTCCTTTGTTAAGTATCACTGAGTGTTTACCACGCGGCAGAGGCTCTACTGAACATTTGATTAATACTATCTCATTTTTCTGTTATGATAATTTTACACGTTGGGTTATTATTCCTATTTTTGATGACAAAATGTAAAGCTTAGCCTAATTTAGGTTAATTTACCAAAGACTGCCTAGCCCTAAACTACTATGGAATCACGCAGGTTAAAATTAGACCTTAGAAAACGCTGAAGGTTGCACAAGTGTAATCGCCCATTTCCCTGTCCTGCACAGCCCCTGGTGTTCAGCGCTCATGGTGGAGCCATGTGCCCGTGGGGAAGGAGGGACAGAGCGACGCACACTTCCTCCTTGCAGATGCTGGGGTGGAAACCAAGCGAGAGGTAATAAAACGACAACAAAGTTTAAGGTGAGGACTCTGGTGGTTTTGAAATAAACCGTCACCGGCTCACCTGCAGGTCCTCGGAAGGTGGAAACAGGTCCCGCGGGCCCGCTGCTTTCACTACTCAGAAGCAGTGTCTTCTCCTTCCGGTGCAGGATGCCGACTGTTGGAGAAAGAAGCGTCTGCAGTGCACGCAGGAGAAGTGGGTGACCTTTCCACTCACTGTTTTAAATGCCCAATACGCACCATGACCTTGCATCCAGCTGTGACCTCCTTTGCACATCCCTGGTTAGAATGTGCAAAGGAGGCCCTTGTGTTCCAGCAGGCTCGGGCCATCACGTCTCATGCACCACATCACAGTCATAAAGCTGATGTTACAAATGCCAGACAAGAGCCTAGCACACATCTTCCTGGTACCTGGCTTTACCTGTCCCAGGTATTGGCAGGGAGAGCCCGGGTCAGCCCTGACTCTGCAGTGGATCTAAGGAGGGTCTGGTCGGAGCAGCCTTTCTCCTGGGCACTGGCCCTTCCGCAGCCCCGGGGAGAGGAGACCCTTCCGCCCGCCCCAGCACAGATTCTGGAGTGGAGTGGAGGTCTTCACACAAGGGTCTGAGGAGGGGTGGGCGTCCCAAGTCCACGAAGACTAGTTTGTGGCCCATCAGTGTTCAGCCTCTGTTTCTATGCCATCTGACGTCAGATAAACAGACGCAAACATTAACAGCATGTCCTACCTACCACATGTGGAGAGGTGTGTTTTCAAAGCCTTGAACTTTGCAGTTTTCTCCTTTGCCTCTGACGCCACGCGAGGGCTCCTTCAGGAGATCGTGAGCCAGAGCCTGCGAGTCCGGCCCTGCGTCTGGAGCTGCGTGGACCTCAGGCTGACCGTTACCTCCCTCATCTGGTGACCTCACCCCTCACCTCAGGGCTCAGAGGATGCCTCCTGCCACCGTGTGGTTTGATTTCTTCAGCTTCTGCCCATCTTTGTCGGGTTGTTTATTCCCACATATCAGACCGGATGGGGACCTTCTGTTCACTCCATCCACACTTGTATTTCTGGATCAAAGTGCTGCAGCTGACAGGGCTGGGGCAGCCGGGGGGTGCGTGGTACCCACCTGCCAGGGCAGAGATGCTGTCGGAGCTGCATCTATGTTGGGCAGGATGCCGGGAACAAAGAAGGTGGTCCTTCAGCCCAAGAGGGCTTGAGGTTAGTGTCCATGCGATTCTGAAAAGCAGCCGTGAAACAGGCAGCCTCTTACATGCACGTGTGCACGCCCAACACCCCGCAGAGCTCACGTCCTGGGTCCTTCCTTAGAGCATCTGCAGTGAATGTTTGTATTTATTCATCTGCGTCGCTGTGTCTGAGTGGGACCACTTTCTTCTGCCTGAGGACGGCGTCCCGTGTTCTCCTGGAGATGTGACTTTGATGCCTTTTCTTTTTTCTTTTTGTGGCCACGCCACACGGCATGCTGGATCTTACTTCCCCGACCAGGGATTTAACCAGTGGCCCCCAGAAGTGGAAGGGCTGAGTCCTAAGCCCTGGATCACCAGGGAAGTCCCTTTGATGCCCTTTTTCTAGACACTTCTCTAGGGTCTCTTTCTTTTTCTTTCACTTTTGAAGGGTATTTTTTTTTCTGGGAGTAGAATTTTAGGTAGACCTTTTCTTCCTCTAAACACATGAAAGACGTCATTTTCTTGTCTTACAGTTTTGTTTTCCTCTCCAGTTTCTTTCCCTCCTGGTGTTAGACGCTCAAGTCCTTTGGCCTGAGATTTGTCTCTGATGCCCTCAAACACCTTATTTTTTCCGACAGCCCCTCTGGTTGTTCTTGGCGTGAACACCGGTCTCCTGGGAGCTGCCCGGCCGTGGGGGCCCCGTCGGGGCGTCTGCCCCATCCAACACCTGAGCAGCACACATGAGGCCGACGTGAGCAGGGTTGGCGGAGCCCTTGTACCTGCCCCACAGACACGTCTCCCGGCCTCCGTGGACCAGGCGCTGGGGGGGACTAGAGCCGGAGTCAGGGTGGAGGGTGAGGGGAGGGAGTGAAGTCTATTTTCCCTTGAAACCAGCTTCTTGCCATGCATTTATTCTATTCTTTTCTTCATCTTGATGTAAAATATGAAGTTGATTGAATCTTGTTCTTTCAATCAACCCTGAGTGACCCACAGGACCAAGTGGTTTCAGGCTCACTTTGTAGACGGGGAAACGGGGGCAGACAACTGCAGTGACCTGCCCTGACCTCACAACGAGTGACCTTCCAGGGCTGGACTCTTGGCCTCCTGAATTCCACACGAAGTTTGCTTCAAAGGAGCCCTGAATGCCACTGGGCTGCCAACCTGGCATCTAAAACTCTCAGACACACACCCCGGCTCCCAGAGGCTCGGCTCCAGCTTCCGTCCCATCTCTGGAAAATGCAGCGCAAGCAGAGACGTATGAGAGGCTACAAAGATGTACAGGTTTTGTTCCTCTATTGACGAGGGGGTGGGATGCTTTCCTTGTCCCGAATCCCCTGCTGCTGACCCACAGATTCAGGTAGCAGGGCCGCCTGCCAGCGAGGCAGAGCAATGGTCAGGTTTGTGGGTAGCTCGGCCGCAGCTCTGTTGTTTATCAAATACTCATCTGGGTCTCGCTGCCAGCGAGCTCTGCAGACGCGAGTGAAGTCCATAACCAAGGAACTTTAAATAAAGGAGACTTTTCTGGATTACGTGGGTGGGCCTGATCGAATGGGTTGAAAGACCTCAAGAACAGAGCTGAAGCTCCCCTGAAGGAGAAAGCTCATGTGTGGACGGCAGCACGGGCCGGTGCCCCGGGGTCCCAGCCTGGCCTGCCCTGTGGGCTTCAGACCTGCCTCGCCAGACCCCACGGTCTGGGAGGTGACGCCTTGCGGTAAGTCCTGCAAAAAACTGATATGCATCTCCTGCCGATTGAGCCTGGTGGACCCGGATGGACAGAGGGCTGATCCTGCTGTAAACACGAGAGGCTGTGCCTGCATCTGTGACGACCGGACGAAGACTGCAGGGACAGTGGTCGTTGGGGCTGAGGACCGAGCCAGGCCGTGAGCACTCCCTGAGTGTCCGGGGGCCTCCCTCCGGTGCCGGACGCATTGGACATCTTGGCCGACGTGTCCAGGGGCGGCCACTACACTCCCACCACCAAGGGGGTCTTGGGTTCCTGCCCACCCTCAGGACACGTGGCAGAAATGGGTCAGCGGCTGGAACCCGCCTGCTCTAATGGTTCTTACAGGTTTTCATCAGTTGTTTCCCAGCAGAAGTTTCCACTTTCCAGCCAACAATTTCCTTTCATCGTAGATTCGCTTTAAACAGAGCAGGCACCAGGAAGGCGAGGTTGGGCTGGTTCCCAGGGCAGCTTTGGTGGGGCTGTGGCCTTGACGGGGGTGGGTGGCCACGCCCTTTGGGGAGCGGACACGCAGGAGGGTGCATCGCCCCAGGTCGGCGCTGAGGGAGAACGAGAGTGCGGGAGACGCCATGGTGGACCCCAGCGGCAGGGTCGGGAGCCGGGCACCTGTCCAGGCACAGCATCCATCCTCCATTCCTTCATCCTCCCAGCTTCCCCGTTGATCAAATCTGGGGCCTGCCAATTGCGACTGTGGGAGATGTCTTAACGAACAGACCCCTCCCCCCACCGTCCAGAGCCCTCGGGACGCGGCTGCAGAGGAAGGAGGGTGATGGGTTCCAGGACACCCAGCAGCACTTTCCCTGCCGCGAGCCTCCTCGGAGGAGGAGTGAACACACTCCTTCTGTTGTCACAACACGGGACTTAAGGGCTGAGGAGTCCTTAAGAATCACAGCTAATCACTCTGGGTAATTACTGTCAAGTTAAGTGCTGGGCTTTCTCCACAGTGTGATTCCCTCTTAGCTCAGTGCCGCGGTCCAGGCGATGCCCCCTGAAAATCTGTGCCCTGTCTCCCTTATTGTCACGGTTCTCTCTCACGTTGGGGAAGAGCCCCATCGGGCCCTGGAGCTGGGGTGAAGGCGTGGCGTGGGCACTCTGCTGAGCCAGGTGGAGCTTCTGGTTCCCGCTCAGCAAAGCAGCCCGGCCACCAGGACTGTGCTTCTGGGCATCTTCCACGGGCCGCTCCCGGGGCCTTTGCACGCCCTGACTTCCGCATCTCAGCACCTGGCATTGCCCGAGGCTCGGGGCCACCCTCCCATCACCTGTGCCCACCTCACTGCTTTACGGCCAAACAGACTCACCCTGGTCTCCCCTCCCCTGCTGTCCTCTACCCCCACCCTCTCCCCTCCCTCTCTCAACACTGAATGGAACACTGGATGCTCTCCAGATTCCAGGAGGCTCCTTGGCACAGTTCATGGTCCAGACAAGAAACAAAAAGAAAAAGAACTAGAGATTTCTTAATCAGCCTGCTGCCCTCCCCGAATGGCCAGGGGTCCCCACTCCCCCAGACCATTCGTCATCCGTCATCGCCTTGGGATTAGACGGGATTCCTTTTTAAACCTTGGGCAATTAGATTATCAAGATCGTTTTTCCTTAAAGGGATGGTCTGTCCTTAGCCCATAGTCATTTAGGAGACCCCTCTGTCCCTACACACAGATTGTCTTCACGCCAACCCCCTGAGGGCGTTTTCAGCAAGGATTCTCTTATGTGCAGCAATAACAATGGTAGGAAATGTAAGTGTTCAGATCACATTTTTTTATAATACAGTTTTTGTTTTGCCGGGAAACTTGAGGTTTCCGAGTGCCCTTACTTTGGATCAGATTCTGCTATGGCGGTGTATTTTTGGGTACAAGATTTGACCTGGATCATCACTTCACTGCAATTTGCAACCCCCCAAACCTCTCTCTAGTCAGGAACCTAAAATTTCCCCTGGACTCTCCTCTACTTCAAGCTTAAACTGTCCTTGGTAAACCTTTTCGTCACTGCAACGCTAAAATACGCTCTGGCTGGGAAACCCCAGTTTTTGCATAATATTCAGTTGGTTGAGTTTGGGGGATAATTCCCCCCACATGGCCCCTTTCTCCAGGGTCCGTACGGATCATGGATCAATTTTCCTGGGTTCCGTGTTATGAATGGGAATTAGGCTTCCAGAGTTCCTCAGACCTGCACCCGCATTTCCCTCAATAAATCACGGGTGTTTCAGTATAATCACGTCAGCATGCTCTTGGAAGAAACAGCATGCTATTAGATTTCATTATCCCATCACAGATCATTTACAGATCGTCAGTCACTTACTATAAAAATGAGTCCAGAATATTATTCTTTGTAAGATGCTTAGACACCGTTGCTCAAGTAACGTGTTGCGGTTCTGAAGACATTTCTTGATTTCTCGTCCTCAGCTTCTGACTCTAAACCTCAGAATTAATTATGGGTCACATTGTATTAACACAAAATCTTTACCATTCTTTCATAAATGTTACTGCAACACCCCTGCAAGAATTACACTAGTCACGCATAGCTTTCTAACAGGAAAAATATTACCATTCTTATTGGTGCAAAAAAAATGGGGTGCCGGTTCCTTGAGTGAGTTCAGAGTGCATTTGCTCTAAGGGATAGAGCAGCGTTAAAATGCAGATTCCCAGGTGAGTTTAGATAGACCCAGGCAGTACTTTGTGGAGAAGCCCCAACACCTAACTCAGGCCTGGGGCACGTTTGCTCAGTGGTGAGTGAAAAGCCACACGGCGGGACCTGCGGCCCTGATGTCAGTTGAACAGATTATGCCACGTTGCTCCCCCCTGCATGCTTCCCCTCTGAAATCACTCCTGCAGGCCCCTCGCCAGGTTTTGCCAACACGGGGAGAGAGAAGGGCAGTGGGGAAAGCCAATGGCAGCTCCCAAAGGACCAGAGCTGGACGCCAGCCCCGTCACACCTGGTCGGGGGACGGTGGGCAGAAGCCCGCACCGCTCTGTGTCCGGGCTTTCTCTCTGGGCCTGGTGACGCCCTCAGGCTGCGAGAGTTCCCTGAGCCTGGGTTTGCAGGGCCCTCCCCGCAGGGCTCAGCACAGCTAAGCTCTCACCAAGGGCAGCTGTGTCTATGGGGACGACTTTGGTTTGTCTGACTTAAAATTCTCCATGTGGGGCCCCCTGAGCTCTTCCCGTCAGTGAGAAGCAACTTCCTGCTCTCCCCCAAAGATCCTCACGTCCTTTTCAATCACAGGATCAAAAACTGTTGATTAAACATGTCAAGCATATTTTGTGTTGTCCATTTTCAGGGTGACAGTTAGGCTTCTTCACCTAAAACTTCATGCATGAATCTTTAAAAGTGCTAGGAATTGTGGGGGATTCTAGAAACAGCGTGCCCGGGTGGTTCACACTTGACCGTCCACGCTTGTTTTAACCGCACGTTCATGTGAGCAGCAGGCACTGCTGGGAGCTGGTTAAGGCAGGTCTTGGTTAGGCTCTGGGGATGCGGAGGATGAGGTTGCACAGAGGACCGAGGGGAGATCGACCAGTAACCAGGTGACCTCAGAGCAGAGGCGGGGGGTGGGTGGCATCAGCCAGTGGGGTCCAGGAGTGTAGACAAGGCCCCAGCCCAGCCTGGAGGAGAGCTAGCAGGTGGAGAGAGGGATCTGGGATGGGAGGGGCTGCCATGTGGGCCCCCTGTCCTCAGAAGCAGCAGCAATTGAGCTTGGAGGAAGAAGCCTGCTTGAGGGTGTCAGGGCCACTGCTCTGTGCGCGCACATGCCCCGACCCCGTGTGGCCCGGGGGCCCCAGCCTCTCCCCGGGCTTGGCCCCAAGGCTCGCTGAAGCTCAGATGTGGGCAGAGTGTATAACGCAGGCCCACGGAGAGCCCCGGCTTCCTGTTGCCTTCCTACTGGTTAAAGTTGCAACACGGTTTTCCTTAATTAAACACACTAGCATGGGAAGGTTAAACGGCTTCTCTACGGCTCTGAAAGCTGCAGATGGCTGCAAGTTCCATCCCGGGGGGGTGGCCATTGAAGGTGCCTGATAAGGTCCTGCCAACGGGCCTCTCCCAGCTACGGGATCCGCTCTGCTGCTGGCTGGGACTGACGGGCTTCATGGCAAGAGGTATCAAACACCGGCCAGTTCCGTGCAATGTTCATCTTTCTTTCTTTTTTTTTTTAATTAAAGTATAGTTGATATACAATGTTGTGTTAGCACAGTGATTCAGTTATACATACATGAGTATAGTTTCTTTTTCAGATTCTTTTCCCTTACAGGTTATTACAGAATATTGAGTGTAGCTCCCTGTGCTATATAGTAGGTCCTTGTTGATATCTGTTTTATATATACTAGTGAGTATATGTTAATCCCAAGCTTTTAATTTATTCCCCACCCCCACCCCTTTCCCCTTTGGCAACCAAAGTTTGGTAATGTTTGTTTTCTATGTCTGTGGATCTATTTCTGTTTTTTAGATAAGTTCATTTGTATCTTTTTATTATTCAGCCATAAAAAAGAATGAAATAATGCCATTTGCAGCAACATGGATGGACAAGAAATTGTCATACTAAGTGAAGTAAGTCAGAGAAAGACAAATATCATATGATATCGCTTATATGTGGAATCTGAAAAAAAGGATGCAATGTCCATCTTAAGGAGAAGATATTTAAGTTAAATTGTGGAATAACACAAACACAGCTGCGTCAGGCATTAGAGAGGGTGACGCTGCATAGGTCCGTTTGACACGCAAATGGTAAAATTCCCACAGGTGCTGACAAAGGGGCTGTTCCCCAAAGGCGGCCCGAGCCACTTCCGCAGGGCACTAGGGAGCTTTCCTGAAGGTGCTTTCGTCCTGGGGGTGCAGCGGGGAGGGCTGGGGAAGGAGACAGCCCTTCTGGGACGCGAAAGAGCTTCCGCACGAAGCTGCTCAGGTCAAGAGCCAGGTGCCATCCTGGGTCCTTCTTGGGCCCTTGCACCCATGTCTGGCTGTCACCGCAGGATGGGCCCACCTGCCGCTCCCCCTTCACGTCAGAGGCGCTGGCCCGGCTCTGTCCCCCCGGCCTGGACTGCTGCAGGCTGCGCGGCCTCCTCCGACTACACCCTGGCCCCTCGGAGTCTGTTCTTAGCACAGCAGCTAACGTTACCCGCTGAAAACACAGATCAGCACCCTTGACCCAGATACAACCCCCGTGCTCAGCCCCGGGATCTTACTGGGGCTCCCCAGTCTCCCACAGTCCAGCCCTGGCTGCTTCTCCACCAAGACAGCCTTCTTGCTCCGCTGCAGAAGCTCCAATCTTGTTTCCCCAGTCGTTAAAAAAGCAACGATCTTGTCCGGATGAGACACGTGTGTAGCTGAAACAGACACGCGCCACCGTCCCAAAGGGTCCTCAGGCAGCCCTTCAGTTGTCCATTGGGTAAAAAGCCTTTCCACACTGCAGTTCTGGGAGCTGCGTTCCACCCCCTGGATCCTCCCCTGGGCCCCGCCCTGGGATGAAGGAGGAGGGGACTTGCAGGGACAGGTGTCCATCATGTGGTCCGCCCTCGCTCCATCGAGGCACGGCTGCAGCTACCTCTCGCCAGGTGGGCCTCAGAGCGAAGGCGCCAGCCCCTCCAGTCCCGACAGCACACCCAGGAGGGAGGTGCGTGGAGAGGGAACCCAGGCAGGTTCAGGGCCCGTCCTGGGACTTGAGTCCAGGAGGAGTGGCTGCAGGCTTCCCGCCCTTCACGTTGTCCTCTTCTGCCCCTGCTGGCCTTCTCACGGGTGGCCCTCTACCGAAGGCAGCTGTGCCGTCTTCGTGCTCCATCATTTCACTGACATCCATGTGCCCCAGGCCGCCAGCCCACCCTAAAACCCTCCCACCCCCATGCGTTGTCTTACCCCACTGTGTGCTCTCTGCAGCATCGATCACCAGGTAAGAGGACCGTTTATGTAAATGTCCGTGCACTTGTCCGTATGTCCCACCAAACAGAAGCTCCGTCAGGGCAGAGACTCAGGGTGGACGTCAGCTGGACAGGGCAGTGGAGGACAGGGCTTCACAAGCAGGTCCTCAGGGGCTCTGCCCTCGTGAAGACACATAGCTCTGTGGACAGTGTTCTAGGAGTTTAACCCCTCATCCAGCCCGGTTACTAACTGGTGACACAGGAAAACCAATGCTACGTTTCGGCAATTTGCTCAGACACGCATGGGAATTAAAATCATTTCTCAGCTGCCCATGAACGACTTCGTACTGTCCCCAGTCCATGTTGACCTGGGCAGGGCACTCAGCCAGCCACGGAAACACACTCCCAACAACTGCCTTTCCCACCAGGAGATCTGTTTCTTTTCTTTTACTTTTGAAAATAAATCATATTTAAGTTTTTTTTAGGAATCTTGCCTGGGAAACTTGGGAAATATTTCGGTTCTTAGCAAATAAATTTTTGTAATGGGGGAATAGGCTTATGGATAGAGATTTTTTTCCCAGTATTTTCTAAGTGGTGTGTTTTAAACTTTATTTTAGAGTGCAGATTTTGTCCTAGGAAAATATAGGACATCTGGTCCAATATGAAGGTGCTGTAGATGAGCCCTGTCTCATAGAAATATGATTCAAGCCATCTGGGTAATTTAAAATTGTGTAATAGCCACACTGAAAAAAAGTAAAAAGGAACAGAGGAAACAGATTTTAATATATAATTTATTTCACCCAGTACATCCAAAATATTATTAATTTAACATGTTCCTAATATAAAAAATGTAGTAAGATTTTTACATTCCTTTTTGTACTAATTCTTTGAACAGTGTGTGTTTCACACACGCAGGCCCTCTCAGTCCGGACCAGCCACGTTCCAGCACTCCATGGCCACTCGGGGTGGCGTTCACAGCAGTGGACGACACAGCTCCAGGGGAAGGGTGGGGCAGTCAGCCTGCCAGCCTGCTGAGTGTGGCCCTCGAGCTAAGAATGGAGTTTACAGTTTTAAATGGTGGGACAGAGAAACACAGAAGATGCGGTAGGGACCACAGGTCACGATGTCTGGGTTTGTTACTTTTAAATTGAGTTAATCAATAACTATTTAATTTTTCCTCAGTTTTAACTTTAGTAGAAAATACAGATAGATATAACTCACATAAACAAAAAGCTCTGTGGAGGGTTGAGAATCACGTCCGGTCTGATCCCAGGTAAGATGACGACGTGCTCAGAGAGGCCCCAGCAATTCAGGCAGTACCGCCTGGTACCACGTCCGTCACCTCGTACCACGTCGCCTCTCATTCCCCACTGCCCTTCTCCACGCTCCTTCTTGCCCACAACACTTCTCATTTGCAAGGGTTCAAAGTTGGAAGCTTACTTCCTATTCGCGGAAAGTCATTATGAAGAATATTTTCTGCTTAGTCGTGTTTTATTGCTGTTCTCGGTCTCTGTACCAGGCTTCGGTGTAACCCGAGGAAGCTGGCTGGGGTGAAGTGTGCCGAGTGTGCCCGTGGAGAGATTCCCCACTGGTCTGAAAGGAGGCATCGTCTACATCTTTATTTTACAAGATGACTGGCTGTCATCGCTTATGTCTTAGGTGACCAAACTTGCCGAGGTATTATTAATTTTCTCTTAAAATCGTCCTGGCAGGACACGAGAATATGTGTCCAGCCCGGACCGGGGGGTGGATGGGGGCTTTTGGCTGCGTCGGGCAGGTTTCACAGCACTTTCCTTCCAGTCAGCTCACCTGGAAAAGCCCCTGGTCCTGGTGTCCTGTGAGATGGCTCTGCCTCTTGTGTGGATTGACCCGCGGCGGGAAACTCAGCCAGTTCTCAGGACGCCACGGGCACCAGGCAGCCCTCTCTCAGCTACCCTGGACCTGGGAACCCCTGGTTTCCCCGATCCTATTTGGGGACCAGAACCCTGAATGTTCTCCCCAGCATGCTGGCATCCCTGGAGGGACTTTCTGCTGAGACCGTGGGGGGCTTCAGGGAGCCTGTGAACACCCTGGACCCAACCCTGTTTGCCTGGGGGGTGGGCTCATATCACTTCTCACCTCCAGGTGTTGACAGATGAGAACTCCCAGCCACTGGCCCACAGGGCATTTGCTTCAGCGCTGCTCTCCCTGCTTGGGTGCAGGTACTCGAGTGAAGAAGGTGCTGCCCGTGAAGCTGCTTCCTCAGCTACACCTGCCTGTGCTGATTGGCCCTTCGGCCGCCTCCATCCACGGAGCTGGCCGGGTGGTGGAGGACGGGTCGATGTCCCACGCAGGCCCTTTCTTCTGGTTGATGTGTCCACTTCCCTAGGGCGGGGAGCATGTTGCTGACTGTGCAGCTGTCTGCTTCCAACAGTCGTTACATGTTCCACTGGGCCAGCAAGAGCCACCTTGACCAGGAGGTCATGCCCCCCCGTGCCCAGTGACTGGTTGGCACAGACCTGGCCCCTGGACTCCGGTGCTGTCCACGCTGTAGACTAAAGACGTTCTCAAGGTGAATCCGGCCTGCAGTGACAGCACCACCTGGGGACTTGCTGGAGATGCAGACCCTCAGGTCCACTCAGATGCTGCAGCGTAGGGCCCAGCAATCTGTGCCCAACCAGCTCCCAGGGCTTTCCGAGGCTGAGGAACCTCCCATAGGACCAGGGTGGGTCTCTCTGGCAGCTGAGACCGCCTCCCCGCCCCTTCCTGCTTCCCTCACCCCTGTCCTGAAGCATCCCCGCAGGACGTCCCCGGCATGAGAATCCTCGTCCCAGGGTCAGCTACTAGGAACCGAGGTGGCTTTCTTCTCACTGCTTCAGGTAATCTCCAAACTAGAACGAAAGTTAAGTCCCGTCTTTCCCTACCTTTTAAGTCCTATGTCTCTCCTACCCACAAGAGCCCAATAACAGCATATGGGAATTCAGGGCAAAGTTGCTCATGGAAATTATTTAATGCATCTAAAATTGGACTTTTTAGTTTTTAGGGTAGACCCAATGCCCAGTGGTGGCCACCACTGTGTTATTTCCTCACTTCTCCTTTAAAAATTCAGTGCAGTCAAAGGAAAACACCCAGAAGGAAATAAATCCATGAATTGGGCTATTTTTCAGGTCTAGTACACGTAAATATCAACTTTATACTTGAAATAAGATCGCACAGAGGCATTTCACCTTGTCTAGGACTCAGCTGTCCAATACGGCAACTACCGGCCACACATGGCTGTCTGGCGCCGGCGATGTCGCTGCCCTGAGCTGGGATGTGCCCTGCCTGTGAGCTATACACCGGGTATCAGAGACTCAGAGAAGAAAAGAAGGCAAACTGTCTCATTAGTAACAGTTGCAATCAGTAGATTACATGCTGAAATGATAATACCTTGGCTATGTGGGGTTAAATAAAATATATTATTAAAATCGCTTTCACCTGTTTCTGTTTCTGTTTGTAATGTGTCTGTGGGAAATTTAATAATACACATGTGGCTCACACTCTGTTTCTTTTGGACAGCGTTGGCCTAGAGGATACCGAGAGAGCCAGCTCGACAGTGAGGGACCTGCCAGGCTGCCCTTCCATAGGCCAAAGAGGCTGGGCAAACAGGGACTGGAAACCCCAACCCAACTCGACCCACATGGGCTTGGCTCTGCTGGGCACTGGCTCCTTAGGTGGGAATGAAGGTTCTGGAACAGTGTGTCCAAGTTCATCTCATCAAGTCTCCCTTTCGTTGTTTTTGGCTGCTGGATGCCATTCCACTGGCAATGGTGCCGTTTGTCAGCTGGGGAGATTTTTAAACCCACAGGAAGTACATCTGGAAGACACGACCTGAGAACCATAGAGTCTGCCTGGGGAGGTGGGAGATCTTTGCAGGAGGAAATTCCACAGTTTCCCGTGGGTGGGTCATGGGAACACTCAACAACCTCTACTGGCAGGAAACTTGTCTTCACATTTGCAGTTAAACTGTTTCCTCCCGATCGTTCCAAAAAATAGAGGGAGAACGGCTGGTCGCCAAACTCAGTGTAAAGTCCTTTGGTTCAATCAAAGGAACGTTTTATTTTATCCCTTACATTTCTGTTCCACAAGCTAGATGAGCTTGGTTCCTTGAATAAAGACAACTGTGATTTTTTTTTCCTATAAGAAACAAAAGAAAGGCAATCTGGCAAGTTGTCCATTTGTATGTAGGCAAGACATGGGGTTTGGGTCTCGACAGGTATCTGAAACCACAAGGTAATACTACCGTGCTGTTCATAAGTTCAGAACCTCAGTGCCACAACAGCTTGGAAGAGTTCTCTAGTTTTGTTGCTCATAAAGTCCTTATGTTTACCCCAAAATACTCTCCGTGGCAACATGCCTGAAGCTGAAGGGGGAGTTCAGGCTTCCTTCAGGTAATTCAGGGTCCTCTGGACAGCAATGGCATCCTTGGGGTCTTCATGTTGGACTCGCCGCTGTCGTGAGACTGCACGCCAGGGAGCTCCAGCGGCTGTGCAGGCGACTGCAGGTGACACTGCTGCAAACAGGCATACGGGTGTTTTCTGGGCTTGAGACGCAGTCAGATACAGGACCAGCTGTGGCATTTGTAGGGTCTAGTGAAAAATAAAGCATGGGACCCTTGTTTAAAAATTGTGAAGAATTTCAAGACGGCTATGGCAAAGCATTAAACTAAGTGGGAAGCCTTGCTGTGCATGGGCCTTGGGTGGCTAACAGGCCACACGGCCACGGAGCTGGGCCTGGCCTAGGAGCACAGCACCGTGGGGACAGCGCTCAGGTGCTCCCCTTTGGTCAAGCATGACACTGAGACCAAGGGGCCAGGGAAAGGCTTGATGATTCCTGGGTGGTAACCTGGGAAGGAGAGGTGGTGGCTGAACAGTGCGGATCACGCATGCCTGCCGAGAGCTCGGACAGCCCCTCTCTAGGCTTCTGACCAAGGAGAGAGGAAACCATTCTCATCGTCAGAGAGGACAAAACATATCCAGGAAAACAAATATTTCTGTGGTTGTACTTTTATCCCCTCCCTCCCTCCCTCCCTCCCCCCTCCCTCCCTCCCTCCCTCCCTCCCTCCCTCCCCCCCCCCCCCTCCCTCCCCTCTCTCTCCCTCCCTCCCTCCCTCCCTTCCTTCCTTCCTTCCTTCCTTCCATTTCCTTTCATTGCTCTTGCCTTTATTATTATTATTTTTAGCACAGGTTAGAAGTTTCATGCAGAGGCACTGAGGCTCACTAGCCTCAAAGAACTATATCAAAAGCCCCACCTTTGGTGCCATTGAAATGACAAAACATTAAGCACGCAGTTATACTCTGTATCTCATGCTGAACAGCTGTCTTGAATTTTTTTTCCCTCAAAGCCATGTGTTTCCAGGGGCGTTGGTGGCTCTGTGTTTCCTGTTGAATTGGTCTCCCCTCCTCCCCCCTCTGTTCTCACACAAGCCGGCTCATGAGTGAGACACCCAGTGCCTCAGTTCAACCAGATGGACTGCTGGTTTTAAACCAGGTCAGGTGCTCATCCTAGCAAAGGACCACAGACCGGTCCACACATACAGACATGAGCAGTACCTTCCCGGACCATCCTGGTCTTTCCTCTTTGGCTCAGTGCAGGTAGGTGTTGTCTGATTTCGTTTCAGCGTCCCCAAGGTTGAGCTCTGCCAACTGCGGGTGGTGAGTGGGCTCCTCTGTTTCCGTCTGCCCCAATCCTTTCTTCTGAGCGTGAATTCCTTTCACTTGGTCCCTCTCTGGCATCTGAAAGCAACTGGGAGCAATTATCTGAGCAGCAGCCTCTGTGCCCAGGTGCTGGGTGACCCACCCAAGCCTCCTGCCATCCAACTCATTAACTGTGCTCCGCGCGGGACATGCGGAGGGTTCGGGTGTCTTTCCAGAATGGCTTGGCAGGAGCCGGGTGGTTTTACGACAAGGAGGGGAGGGAGAAAGAGGGGGTGGAGGAGACCCGATTCAGTTGTGACTCGAACACCTGTCCGCGCAAGCCCAGGAAAGCCTCTCTGTGCCAGCGCGCAGCCCGAGCGCAGGAGTCTCCAAACCAGGGCTGTAATTAACTCCACAACATCTCCAGGGGGTTCTGGAAAGAGAGGAAGAAAAAACCTCGTCTCATCCTGTCAGGCACCACGAGGCCCCTACTGAGGTGTCCCGAGGACGTTAAAACGGGGAAGTCTCCCTAAAAGAAAATTAGAACTTGCTTGTGCTCTTGGGGTGCTGGCTGGGCGTGTGGTTCCCATTGCCTGCGAAGCTCTTCACCCACAGTCTTCACTGCTTATTCAAGCTCTGGGTTTGGTCCGTCCCCTGATGCTGTCTTTGCCAAAAGACCCTCTTCATGAACTTTAAAGTCCGTGAGGAGTTTTTAGGAGAAGTTTATCAATAAAATATTTTGTGAGAAGGTCAGAAAACAGTGTGAGCTCCCTCCTTATAACTTGTTTTACTGAGCCTTTCTTCTTAGAAATAGGTTTTTATGTTTGAATCAAATAGCCACACAGACGGTACACCGAAATGGAAAGCAGTTTTCCATGTCAGATACCCTAGACTGTGCTATGAATTTAACCTTGTCTGAGTTTGACTATTGCATCATTGGATGTAGTAATGGGGCAAACTGGGTGAAAGCGAACAATGGCAGACCTGACTATCGAACGACTTCACGGCCCCTGAAACACACTGAGGAATTTGGACCAGATGGATGAGACCTGACACATCCAGGCAGCGGCAGAGGAGAAGAGCCACTTAATGGATCCCCCAGGATCGCCCTGGGAGGATGTACCATCTTCGCCCATTAAATATTAACTGGCTCTGGGATGCTTCCTGGGCCTCACAGGCCCTGCACCAGGGGAGCACACGTGGGGTGAGGCCCTGCTCTCCGACAGCTTACACTCAGTGAGATCTGGGGAGGCATCCAGCCACCGTTTTACATGGTGGGGGGGTGTGTGGAGACACCCCAGCAGCATGGCCTGTGGCTGCATCTTGCCCCAAAGGGCAGCAGAAACCACAGCTGCTGAGACCTGCATTTGGAACCTGCCTTTGGTGGACCCAAATCTCACAGAGTCTCCTGGGAAGGACACGGCAACCCGCACACAGTCAAGGATGGGAGAGTCAGGGGAGGGATGGGGCCGTGAGTCTGTGACCGGAGACCCCGGGAAGGTGTGTTTCCACCTCCAGACCCGTGTCTCCTGCAGCCTCTCAGTAGAGGGAGGAAGGGGTGGCTGGGAGGACGGGGCTGGGCAGTTCCTGAGGTTTTGCCATGAGCATCCACAACGTGACCCCCTAAAAGGAGGCGTGGCACCTGCTTCTTCGAGTTTCGGGACAGAACGTGGTGGCAGAGAAAGCTGACACCCATGGTGTGTCTGCCTTCCCTGGGCACATGGCGAAGTCCCAGCTCATGGTGCACTTTTCACATCTCACCAGTGGTTTGTGGCTGGAGAGATGGACGCTGTGTCCCGTCTCGGACCATAAAGGAACCGTCCTCTGTCTCCTTTCCCAGCCCAGGGTGAGCTCAAGGCCCCATGATGGGCTGGCCAGGACACAGCTTAGGTCCCTGAGTGTCTGTGTGGAGCAGAGGTCTCTGCCCCATCAGCTCTGCCCTGTGGTTTGAGAGGGAAGTAACATTTTGTGGGGTTTTATGTCCGTTTGTTAGAGCAGTTAGCCCGCCCCTGCCAATCCCGAGCACGGGTGAGAAACATGGTACGTGAAACACGTCACCGGCAAAGACTGAACGAGCGCATCAGGTGGGTTTATAGGATCTGAGTCACACGGTGACATTCCAGGGCATGAATATTAAGGAAAAGTCTTCATGGAAACAACGTGCCGCTGTCATCATCTCTTCTTTTCTAGGGTTTTTGGACCTGAGTGAAGGTTCTGAAGGCTTGGTTTTGCTCCACGCCCAGACATGGGTCCTGCCCACACGTGTCTGTGGGTTCTCGTCACTGACAGCAGGGGGGCTCTTCACGTTCACGTCTGCTTTTCTTACTAACGTCCAGGAACACAAAAGAAGGGAAAAAAGAATTTCAATTTGTCAATCAATGCATAAATGCCTCCTGTCTTTGGAAAGAGATTAGCTCAGGTCAGGGTCTAGAGGAAACAAAGTGATGCTAAAATCATCACAGGGTTGAAATGTAGCTTCTGAAAACTAAACGGAACTAAGAGGTGTTCATAGAGCCCACCTGTGCCTCAGGGCAGGATCCGGCCCTGTGCCCACCTGTGCCTCAGGGGAGGACCTGGCCCTGTGCCTGGGACAAATCAGGGCCCCATCGGTGACGTCAGGAGGCGGGGTTCTGCTTTGTTCTGTGTGCGGGGAGGGTGGCTCCCATCGCCTCCCCATCTTCCCGGCAGATCTGCTGGATGAGCCAGAGGAGACAGATGAGCAGGTGAGTTACGGGCTGGAGCCCGGTGAGCCCTTAGCATCCCTGTCACCTCTCTCGCCGCCATCGTGTCTCCTGCACTTCATCCCCACTGTCCAGAGTGCTGAGGGCCACGAGAGTGGGCAGGGGACCCCGTCCTCCTCCTCTGAGTCCCAAGTGCCTAGGACGGTGCCTGGAGATGGACCGAGGCTTGTGGGATGAGTGGTGATGAGTGAGCTGTCCGCTCAGCGTTAAGGGCGGGATTGATGAGATGTCTGTCCCGAGTTTCTCAGCCACCAGTGTCGGCTCCGAGGCCCCAAGATAACCCGTTTCTTCTCAGGGGCTGCTTCCCCAGGAGGTTCCTGAAACGGGGCATCAATTTGTTGAGGTCGTGTGGTGTCTACACAGCTCGGGGGCGGGGTCCTCTGGAGGCCAAATGGTCAGTGTTCAGATGCTGAGGCTTTTATAGAAATCTAGCACAGGATTTCCTCCACAGCTAACATACTGACAAATAAAAATAAATTCTGCTTTTAAAGAGTTCGGATAAGTGTTGGCTGGAAACTAAGATCAAGGTAACGTTTCCTCAATCACTACCTTTGGGACGTTGATTTGATGACACGTCTGGCTGCTTATGGTGGCTTAATAGGGCTTTTATTAGATGGAAAGTGGGGAGAAAGGGATGAAAAAGGGTATTAACTCAATCCTCCTCTCACAGCTTCCCTCTGAGCAGGTGTCCAGGTGTGGCCAAGCCCCCCAAGCAGTCAGAGGACAGGGCGTCTGAGGTGGGAGAGGAGGGCTGTCCCTCGGTCACCTGTCACCTCAGTGGCCCCCCTCTCGCCCACACTGCAGCTGTGAGGTTCGGGTGACCCAGAAGCTTAAAAAGGGCAAGACTGTCGATTCCACAGGGTCACTGGAGAAAGTCCCCAGAGTGCTGTTTGGACAGGGATACCTGGATCCCTGACAGGCTACCGTGGCACCTGGCATGCGTCCTGGAGAGGCCGAGGAATAGAGAAACCCCCGGCAGGCCAGCCTGGCCCCCAGAGGCGTCAGCGCCAGGGTCCACGGGAACACCGCTTTCTGTCTCTGAATTGCACAGAGGTGAGGTGAGGTGCTGCTTTGCTCTGGCCAGGTCACTGTAGGAGCTGGCTGTAGGCGTGGACCCCATGGGGCAGGCACAGCCACCTGCGTCATGAGAAAGTGTTCACATGCAGAGGCCAGACCTGCTTTCTGACATCATTACCAAGGAGCAAGGTTGCAAATGCACATCCCTCCGGCCCCTCGCAACCAGCAGTCGGGTGCACCGGCCGGAGACCCGGGGGTGGCGGTGAGAGAGGGTCCCACTCCTGCCACCTCCCGTGGCAGCCCTGTGTGTCAGGCTGACATTTGTACAGTGTCCCCTGCTTGTGGGCACCTCTGATCCTGCACGGCTGCTTCTTCAGCCTCCCAACAGCTCTGAAGGCCAGTCCAAGCGCTAACAAACCTTATTCTGCCTAACGTCGTCCCCGGAAATAGTCCTGACCAGATAAACCAAGCAGCAGATACAACAGAAAGAAATTTCCATCTGCAAAAGCTGAGTGGTGGCGTGGCTATAGCAGAAGGAGCATGGCCGTCCCGACCAGGCCTCGGAAACGCTGGTGTTTATTCCTCGTTGATGATGTCGGTTACCGAGTCTCATTCCTGCACATATAAAGTAAGAGCTGGAAAAATTTTAAAGCACAAATAATTAAATCCCCAAGTTCAGGAAGAGATTTTAACCCAACACTCTCAGTGACTCTAAAAGAAATAGACAAACAGGGATATGGATATAGAAACCAGAGCAATGTAGAAACTACCGTGGAATTGGCATGTGGAGAAGACATCTCCCGGGAGCAGTGACGTGTATTTCCCACAAGCACGTCCAGCCATTCTTCCCACACCAGGCCCCAAGCTAGGCCACAGCAAGTCCTAAAGGACTGAAGCTATCCAAAGAGTGCTGTCTGGTCACAGCACTCTTATCCTAGCAAACAACGACAATAAGATGCCTAAACAAATCCCCATGTCTGGACATTAAGAAGTAGAGCCCTAAGCAGCCAGTGGGTCAAAGAAGAGCTCATGACAGAAATACAGCCACAGATTGAGCTGAAGGTAACAGACATCTTACATATTAAAATGTGTCCGTACAGTTAACTTGTCCACAAGGAGATATTTACAGCCTTGAGATCATGTATTAGGAAAGAGGGAAAGCTGCAAAGTTATGTCGCTCTGCATTTATTCAAATAATGTTCACATACCTTAATGAAGTTTTCCAGTTTTCTCTAAGTACTTCTGCGCATCTCCCCCGGGTACCTCATGATTCTAGCAGCCAAGGCTGCACCTGGGGTGAGGATGACGAGGCACCGGCTTCAGCCTGAAAACTTCAGGTGCAGGAATGAGACTCGGTAACCGACATCATCAATGAGGAATAAACACCAACGTTTCCGAGGCCTGGTCGGGACGGCCATGCTCCTTCTGCTATAGCCACGCCACCACTCAGCTTTTGCAGATGGAAATTTCTTTCTGTTGTATCTGCTGCTTGGTTTATCTGGTCAGGACTATTTCCGGGGACGACGTTAGGCAGAATAAGGTTTGTTAGCGCTTGGACTGGCCTTCAGAGCTGTTGGGAGGCTGAAGAAGCAGCCGTGCAGGATCAGAGGTGCCCACAAGCAGGGGACACTGTACAAATGTCAGCCTGACACACAGGGCTGCCACGGGAGGTGGCAGGAGTGGGACCCTCTCTCACCGCCACCCCCGGGTCTCCGGCCGGTGCACCCGACTGCTGGTTGCGAGGGGCCGGAGGGATGTGCATTTGCAACCTTGCTCCTTGGTAATGATGTCAGAAAGCAGGTCTGGCCTCTGCATGTGAACACTTTCTCATGACGCAGGTGGCTGTGCCTGCCCCATGGGGTCCACGCCTACAGCCAGCTCCTACAGTGACCTGGCCAGAGCAAAGCAGCACCTCACCTCACCTCTGTGCAATTCAGAGACAGAAAGCGGTGTTCCCGTGGACCCTGGCGCTGACGCCTCTGGGGGCCAGGCTGGCCTGCCGGGGGTTTCTCTATTCCTCGGCCTCTCCAGGACACATGCCAGGTACCACGGTAGCCTGTCAGGGATCCAGGTATCCCTGTCCAAACAGCACTCTGGGGACTTTCTCCAGTGACCCTGTGGAATCGACAGTCTTGCCCTTTTTAAGCTTCCGGGTCACCCGAACCTCACAGCTGCGGTGTGGGCGAGAGGGGGGCCACTGAGGTGACAGGTGACCGAGGGACAGCCCTCCTCTCCCACCTCAGACGCCCTGTCCTCTGACTGCTTGGGGGGCTTGGCCACACCTGGACACCTGCTCAGAGGGAAGCTGTGAGAGGAGGATTGAGTTAATACCCTTTTCATCCCTTTCTCCCCACTTTCCATCTAATAAAAGCCCTATTAAGCCACCATAAGCAGCCAGACGTGTCATCAAATCAACCTCCCAAAGGTAGTGATTGAGGAAACGTTACCTTGATCTTAGTTTCCAGCCAACACTTATCCGAACTCTTTAAAAGCAGAATATTTTTTTATTTGTCAGTATGTTAGCTGTGGGGGAAATCCTGTGCTAGATTTCTATAAAAGCCTCAGCATCTGAACACTGACCATTTGGCCTCCAGCGGACCCCACCCCCGAGCTGTGTAGACACCACAGGACCTCAGCCAATTGATGCCCCGTTTCAGGAACCTCCTGGGGAAGCAGCCCCTGAGAAGAAACAGGTTATCTTGGGGCCTCGGAGCCGACACTGGTGGCTGAGAAACTCGGGACAGACATCTCATCAATCCCGCCCTTAAACGCTGAGCGGACAGCTCACTCATCACCACTCATCCCACAAGCCTCGGTCCGTCTCCAGGCACCGTCCTAGGCACTTGGGACTCAGAGGAGAGGACGGGGTCCCCTGCCCACTCTCGTGGCCCTCAGCACTCTGGACAGTGGGGATGAAGCGCAGGAGACACGATGGCGGCGAGAGAGGTGACAGGGATGCTAAGGGCTCACCGGGCTCCAGCCCGTAACTCACCTGCTCATCTGTCTCCTCTGGCTCATCCAGCAGATCTGCCGGGAAGATGGGGAGGCAATGGGATCCACCCTCCCTGCACACAGAAGAAACTGCACACTCATTGGAATCGTATATTGTCCTGGTGGATTGACAGTTTTTGCGTGATGAAAACCTGTCTTTTCCTCCAGGAACGTCCGTTACCTTGGTGTCTGCTTTGCTTGTGGTGCGTATGTCACCACATGTGTGAGACCATGAAACAAGTCTTAATACATTTTAAAAAGCTGAAAAGCTACAAAATATCTTCCCCAACCACAATGAACCATCAGTAACTGAAGGGAATCTGGAAAATGCACAACTATGCAGATATTAAATGACACACACTTAAACAGCCAACAAGTTAGTGAAGAAATCACAAGGGACTTTAGAAAACACTTTGAGAGGAATGAAAATGAAAACAATGTAGTAAACTTGCGGGATAGAGTGAAAGTAGTGTCAGACGTGCCTACATTAAAGAAAAAGATCTCAAATAAACAACCTAAGCTTCCACCTTAAGGAATTAGAAAAAGAAGTGTAAAATAGGCAAGAAAAAGGAAGGAAATAATAAACATTAAATCAGAGAAAAATGAACTAGAGAGTAGAAAAGCAGTAGAGAGAATTAATGAAACTAAGCATTCGTTCCTTGAAAAGCTAAAAATATTGACAAGCTTTTGGTTAGATTAACCAAGAAATAATAGAGAGACAATTCTAATTACTAAATTCAGAAATAAAAGCAAGGACATTACTATTAAATTTACAGAAATCAAAATAATTATAAGAGAATACTATGAAAAATTTTATGCTGACAAATTAGATAACCTAAACAAAACTGATGAATTCTTAGAAGCACACATGGTACCAAAACTAACGCAAGAAGAAAGAGTAAATCTTAATAAATCTATAACAAATGAGAGGTTGAATCAATAATTAAAAAAAAAACCTCACAATGAATGAATGCCTGGGACAGATGCCTTCACCGTTGAGTTCCATCAAACATAAAGAATTAACACCAATCATTCCCAAACTTTTCCAAACATATAAGCAAATAGAGTTCTACTTAACATCTATGAGGCCATACTACCCTCATATACTAAAGCCAGACAAAGACATGTGACAGAAAGAAAACTATAGGTCTATATCCCTTATGAATATAGATGCAAAAATCCTCAAAAAAATTCTAGTAGCCTAGATCCAGCAGCATATTAAGAGGCTGAAACACCACGACTAAATGAGATTTATCCCAAGAATACGAGGATGTTTCAACATCCGAAAATCAAACACGGCAATATATCATATTAATAGAATGAAGGGAGAAAAAAGGATAATCTCAACTGATTCAGAAAAGGCATGTGAAAAAGCCAACACATTTTCATGATAAAAAGACTCAATAAACTAGGAATAGAAGGCAACTTTCTTAACAAGATCAAGAGTACCTAGGAAAAACCCACAGCTGACACCATGCTCAATGGTGAGAGCCTGAAAGCTTACCTCCTAAGACCAAGAACAAGATGATGATGTCTGTGCTCACAGCTTCTCTTCAAATTGTGCTGGAAGCTCTAGCCAGGGTGGTTAGGCAAGAAAAAGAAATAAATGGCGTCCACATTGGAAAGGAAGAACAAAACTCTTCTATTAACAGATTACATAATATTATAGATAGAAACCCCAAGGTAATCTGTAAAAAGCATTTAAAGCTAATAAATGAGACAGCAAAAGTTGGAGGACAAAATCAACATACAAAAGTCATTTATATTTCTACTTATTAACAATGGGCAACCCCAAAATGACAGTATAAGTAGGATTCTATTAACAATAGCATCAAAAAGAATAAAATATCTAGTGATAAATTTAACTAAGGAGCTGCAAGACCTGAACACCCAAAACTATAAAACACTGTCAAAAGAAATGTAAAAAGACCTAAATAAATGGAAAGGCATCCTGTGCTCATGGATTGGAAGACTTAATATTGTAAAGATAGCCATACTCCCCAACACAATCAATTCGCTATCAAAATCCCAAAGGTCTTTTTTGTGTGTACAGAAATGGAAAAGCCAATCCTGAAATTCATTTGGAATTTCAAGGAATTCTGATTAGCCAAAACAATCTTGAAAAAGGAAAACAAAGGGAAATAAAAGGCACACAGATTGGGAAGGAAGAAATAAAACTGTTATCTTTGTTCACAGATTACATGATCATCAATGTAGAAAATCCAAAAAAATTGAAAAAAAATCTCGGAACGAGTGATTATAGCAAGTTTGAAGGACACAAGGCTAATATACAATTATTATATATTAATAATCAATTACTTTCTTAAATACCAGCAGTGAACTAGTGAGATTTGAAATTAAACCCAAAATATCTTTTATATTAGTATCCCCCCAAGTGAAATATTTAGATATAAATCTAACAAAATATGTACAAGATGTAGATGAGGAAAACTACAAAACTCTAACGAATGAAATCAAAGAAGCACTAAATACATGGAGAGATAGTCTGTGAATATAAATGAGAAAAACTCCATTTTGTCACCATGCCAGTTTCTCCCAATTTGAACTACAGATTCAAGGCGATCCTAACCAAAATCGCAGCAGTTACTTTGTGGATACTGGCAAAATGATTCTAAAGTTTATATGGAGAGGCAAAAGACCCAGAAGAGCCAATACTATTTTAACAGAGAAAAGCAAAGTTAAAGGTTTGACACTACTTGACTTCCAGACTTACTGTAAAGCTACGGTAATCAAGATAGTGTGGTATTGGTGAAAGAACAGACATAAGTGACTGGAACAGAATAGAGAGGCCAGAAACAGACCCACATGAATGCAGTCAACTGATCTTTGACAAAGAAACAGAGGCAATGCAGTGGAGTAAAGACAGTCTGTTCAACAAGTGCACCCGTATACACGCCATGGGTTTAGACAAGTTTATAATGACAGATATCCACCACTATAATATCATTATTGTGTCAGTTTAAACATAGAATAACCGTAGGATCCAGTGATTCCACTTCTAGGTATAATGAAGAGTTATAAACATATGTTCAAACAAAAATGTGTATCTGGATGCTTGCAGCAGTAGTGTTCACAATAGTCAAAAGGTGGAAACAACCTACATACCCATCAGCTGGTGAAGGAGAAGCTCTGTGTCTGTCCTTACAGGGGGTGTTATCGAGCCACAGAAAGGCATGGAGCAGTGACACGCTGCAACACAGGTGAACCCGGAAATCACAAAAGGCCACACACTGTACGATTCCACTTATAGAAACGCCCTGAAAAGGGAGGTCCTTAGAGGCAGAAAGCAGGCAAGTGATTGCCGGGGTCTGGGGGGAGGAGAAAGGAGAAGGGACTGCTTAATGGCTACAGGGTTCCTGCTTGGGGTGATGAAGATGATCTGGAATGAGATGGGGTGGAGGTTGCAATATGCTGTGAAGGTACTAAAAGCCAGTGAATTGTACACCTTAAAATGGTAAATTTCATGTTATGTGAATTTCATAAAAACTCACATAAACTCCACATATACAAAGATAGTAACTGGAATATTATTTTAAACAGTGAACAATTAGAAACCGTGTAAATGCCCAACATTGATACATGGTTAAAACATTGTGGAGGGGCTTCCCTGGTGGTAGTGGTTAAGAATCCACCTGCCAATGCAGGGGACATGGGTTCGAGTCCTGGTCTGGGAAGATCTCACATGCCACGGAGCAACTAAGCCCGTGTGCCACAACTACTGAGCCTGTGTGCCACAACTACTGAAGCCCACGCGCCTAGAGCCCGTGCTCTGCAACAAGAGAAGCCACTGCAATGAGAAGCCTGCATACTGCAACGAAGAGTAGCCCCCACTCACCGCAACTAGAGAAAGCCTGTGTGCAGCAACAAAGACCCAACAACGCCAAAAATAAATAATAATTAAAAAAACATTGTGGAACCTGTACTCAATGAGTACTATATAGCTCTTTTAAAGATTACTATGAATACTGTAGGAAAATGTAATAATTATGTTCAGAAAAAAAGTAGAGTACAAAATAACACATATTCTTTTTAAAAATTTTTATTGGGGTATAGCTGATTTACAATCTACAATGTTGTATTAATTTCAGATGTACAGCAAAGTGAATCAGTTATACATAATAGCAACTTTTAAAATAGTACATATGTGAATAAAGACTGAAAAGCAAAAGATAAAATTAGTTCTGTGTGGTATGGGCGATTTTTAAAATTTTATTTCAAATTTTCTTTTCCTTTCTTTCTTTTATGGTAGAAAAAGAATTGTTGCCACTCAGTTAAAAATACTTATTAAAAATTTACTTGTGCCATCAGAAGAAGTAATAACATAAAAACTTAAGTTTGGGATAAAAAACAAACAATGTTAACAGTTAAAGCAATGTCTGTATGGGGAACATTCAGCAGGAGGCGTTTCTGCTGAACTGCGCCAAATGCTAGATAGGCCTTTGGCTTTCTCAGGATTAGCGCTTACGGTGGATTTCAAAATCTTTCATTCTGTTGACTATCTATAATTACGAGGGAAAGAGACTTCCTTATTTTGATTTACCCTAAAATTTCTAAACTCACCAACATTAAAATAGTAAGTTGTTTTAAAGAGACCCATGTCTTCCTTCCTTCCTCCATTATCTTGTTTATTCATTAAATATTCATTTATCACCAACCATACTAGACACTGCTGAGAAGAAAAGAAAAGCAAAATGTAAATATTTCCCTCAAGAATTTTTGGTTTAATAAAGGATACAGTGAACCAGGTCTTTTAAAATAAGTGTTTCATTTGAATTTCAACACTAAGGTAGAGAACATTTGATCTACATCAGCACATTAAAGAAAAAGGAATTATACTGATGGATTTTTTTTTTCTAGTTCGAGATAATCAGACGTTATCCTTAACCAAGATTCTGTCAATCCTCATTTTAATAAGGTGACACCCGATACCTTTACTGTGAAGCTGCCTTGTTCAGTTGAATATAAGTTAGTGTGGGGGCATTAATGAAATCTGCTTTAAATAGTTATTTAATCTAATCATTGCTGAAATTAGGAAAAGAGGAATCCCTATTGCATATTGAATATTAGACCCAATTGCTAGCAAACCCCTGGAAGCTGATTCCTGCAAAGGCAGACACAGTTCAATATTGATGTGTACAAGGCACAGACCCCTGCGTCCCCCGTGGCAGGACCCGACCTGGTGATCAACCCTCCATTTCTTTTGTCTAATCGTGCTTATCCAAACTCCTTGTCCTGGATCTTGGCTTTCAGCTATTGCCAAAGGGAATGTAAACCAAAGCCCAAACTCTGGTGACAGAGTTCACTTAAGAAGAGACCAGGTTGATGACCCAGAATAGATGACCCACCAAACCCCAGAGATGCCTTCTGACTCCTGGGGGTCCCAAGTTCATTACTAACACTGGGTAACTATTCAGATCATAGTATATACTTCATGCAGATGTGAAGTAGGATAGAAAAATATCTCTGCTGCTACCAAAAAAGACAAACCAATTAAAAGAAATTTCAGGGAAAACTAAAATCTTTGTTATCTTTAAATTTTTAGGTTCCTTAGAGATTTCAGATCCTTTTTTATTTCATTAAACATAATAACATACATATGTATTTGAATTCGGTATATGTCTTCATGTGATTTTGTTCGGTAGCTTAAAGAAAATGTATATTCTGTATTCTAATAACAATTTAAAATTAGTGCAATTTCAATTTAAAATTTGAGATATCATGAAGTGTTAAACTTTAGCTTTTCCAGTATTTCAGAATACTATACAAAATTAATATGCTAGAAATATGGTAGAAAAACAAAGGAAATGAGGTTTTCTGTAATTAATGTTCTTAATAAGATGAAATGGATACAGAAGACTCTCAATTTAGAAAATAAATAGAGAAGAGGAGTGGAAAATATCTTTCACTGAATATAAATACATAGAACATTTTCTAGTAAGTTTCATTTCCTGCATTGTCTGCGTTTCTGCTCTTCCTAAGAGCTCATTTTAGAGTTTCTGGTACCCAAGAGCATCACTGTGAAGGGACATTCCCTTCAGCTTCCGGCAGAATCTTTAATTGTATCGGTGGGAAAGTCAGTGGATTGATGTCGCTGCTTCTGCTGAGAGGGCCTGGAGAATTTCCAGTGTCAGATTCAGAGGCGTGATGATAGAGGCTGCTGGCCTAAGAATCCTCCCGGGTTACAGGTTGGAACCAACGGACACACCCACCAAGAACCACAGGATTCCCCTCATTTGTGATAATACAGTTGTTACTTACTGGACATCACCTTTGATTTATATTAAACTTTCACACCACTTTATCTTCCATATAATTTTGCTCCACACCACAGCAATAACTCTTGATAAATTAAACACTCCCCATCCTTTGAAATTCTCAAAGACTCAGGTCTTAGGGTGTCAACTTCCAATTTCATGCCACGTGGGAAACCTCCTGATTTCCTCTTATCTTCTCGGTCCTGAGGCTTTGAGCAAATAGGGCCATATGCTTCCTGCTTTTCGTCTCTTCCTGAATAGCTGCCGGTCTTCTGCATTCAGCCCTCCGAGGCCACATTTGTGAAGCAGGGTCCTATTTGCCACCTTGCCAGCCAGCAGTCCCCATACTGTGTTCTTTAATGTCTTAATGGCCTGTGGATATTAAAAGGATTTCAGTGAAAAAGATCATTATTAATGATATTCTCATTCTAAAAGTCACTTTAAAAACAACGAAAGTAAACATACACATATGGTCATTTTTGTAATGATCCAGTAATCTAGCTTTAGGCAGTGGTATGCAGGACTTGGTAACGATCCCACAGATGAGAACCAAGCTGCCTCTGATTATCACTCATTTGGTTAATCGTCATAAACGACCTGCACTTACCAAGCTGCTTTGTATCAGACGGCTGCCATTATAAATATGTGTCATTACCAAAGCAAACCTCCACTCTGTGAATCATCTTGATGAGAGTCATCAACGTCTAGCTGTCAAAAATGGGTTGTCATTTTATAGTTACTAATTTCATATGAGCTGGGAGTATAAGTTGGCACCACAGAACTCTTTTTCTTCCTGACTCTCCCAAATGTCAACATTCAGTGACTTGGTGTGAACTGTGTCTGGAGTTATATTTAGGACTCTGATATACAACCGTTTTGAGTCTTTATTTCTGCAGATTTACATCAGCAGCTGGATGTGCCACCAGGCAGCGCCTTGCTCACCCTCTTGGGCAGCAGAAATCAGAGGAGAGATGATTATCTCCTGTCCACTCTGGGGCACAACAGTCACCCCAGGTGGACTTTACCCATCGATGCCATTAGGACTCTAAGATTTTCTCAGGGGCTAACTAGGCGTACTGGGAGCTGTTTTAGCAGCGGACACCTTGGCCGTGTTCTTCCCCTTCTCCTTGGGTGACTCTCTGGCATCCTCGCCCAAAATGACGACATCTGGCTCTCAGTAGCTCCTGCCCTTCTGGTGCTGGTTGCCTGCCACGGTTCAGATGCAGAGGTCTCCTTCTTACATCAAATCCTTCAGTGCTTTTCCTGTAACTTTCCTTAGATAAATGTCCTTCCTTGAAAAGGTATTTTTACAGAAAAAAAACCCAAAAAACAGAAAACTGACCAATTTACATGATTACAGTGAATGCTCAACATGAACATTTTAATAAAATAACAGCTTTTTGCAATTTACATTTACATTACTTTAAACTATTCCAATACAACATTGCTTTTGTGGGTTGAGGTGTACCCCCCCCAATAAAAGACGTGTGACCTCATCTGTGGAGGGTTTATAACAATGATAGGACTCAATGTGGATGCCACACACCAGTCATCAAATCTTCCTCCTAGAAAACAGCTTTGTTTGTTTGAGTCCTAAACAATCACACAGTGACTTGGATGATAACATATACATAGGCTACTATTAGCTCATTTTTATAACTTTAGTAAAACATTCACATTCTATACGAAGATTAATTTGGCCAATGCCCAGTGATAAAATTGGCCACTGACATATGTGTTTCCAGAGCCTGTCGCTCTTTGTTCTCAGTTGTTAGGGCTTGTTTTGGAGATAGGTTTTGTCCCCTGCCCTGTGTGCTGCGCGTTCCCGCATCTCCATGGTAGGTTTGGAACTGAGAACACCAGCACAGTGATCTCAAGGACAAGAGAGAGAGAGGGACACCCGGTTCTGTCACTCTCATGACCACTTGGAGTTGTTATTTGTGTTTCAATTTAAAAGTTTAAAACAAAAAAAGAGTGCAAATGATAAGATATGATTCCTGCTTGGCAAATGAAAATTTTTGTTCATACTTGAAATACTTTACTTTGTTTCCATACGATCTTTAAAATTGAAGTGTGTTCTTTTAAAACTAAACAACACATCAAGAAAATAATTACTACTACCTACGTTACATGCTTATTACTATTGTTACAAGTTTATTACTAAAAGAATTGTGTGGTATATAAGAGAGGGTCTTAGAATCACCTCTGATGCTGAGTACACCGGATGCATGGCTGTTTGCAGAAATAGTCCGTATTCACTCCCTGCAGCTCACCCTAAACAACCTGGTTGAGTTGACACTAAACCCCTCTAGACTACACGAGCTGATTTCCAGCCAAGGCAGAGTGATAGGGATTATAGTCACCATCCCTGGTGAAATAACTAAAGAACTAAAGGGAGGTTTTCAATACACTGAAATCAGGCAACAAGGGATAATGATGATACTGAGAAGAGAAACAGGTGAGATGATCTTACGATTGCCCTGGTTCACTGACTAGTTTTCAGGCTGCAGTGCAGGGATGGGCTGGACTGTGTTTCCCCAAAATTTATGTGTTGAACCCTAACTCCCAGTACCTCAGAATGTAACTGGATTTGGAGAAAGGTCTTTAAAGAAGTATGAGTTAAAATGAACTCGTTGGGGAGGCCCTAATCCCATATGACTGGTGTCCTTATAAGAAGAGGAGATTAGGACACAGACACACAAGGAGGGGCAACCATGTGAGGACACAGGGAGAGGAGGGCCGTCTACACACTGAGGAGAGAGTAGGAAATACCCTGCTGACACCTTGAGCTCGGATTCCAGCCTCGAGAACTGGAAGAGAACACATTTCTGTTGTTTAAGCTGCCCGGTCCCTGGTGATTTGTTGTGGAAGCCTGAGCTGACCATAGGGAGGGAGCTCACAGAGAACCTGGCGGATGACCTGAGGCGAGGGGCGGGAGCCCCAGGAGGCCAAGGCAGCTGGGTCCACAAGGCAGAGGACCCGTGAGGAGAGAGCTGCTGAGGGTCCAGTGGAGGGGTCATCAGAGCACTGGTCAGTGCACACATGAGGAAACTGCCCAAAATGACTCAAGGGAACAATACTCAGAGATCTCAAAGGGCTGGCATACTGCCCGTTCCTGTCACCAGGGTGCAAAGCCTCACATTATAGGGCATTGAGCAGCGTGACCAAAGGGGTTTTACTTCAGTCATGGGGCAATTTAGTCACAGATTAAATGTTGCTGTAGTGCCGCCTAACAAAGCTTAGACCCAAGGCCCCAAAGAACAAACTGTTTCCAAGTAACTTAACCAAACTCAGAACAAGGTTCAAGAATATTTATAGACATAAAAAATATCCAGTATCCCAAAGATCGAGTTTATCCAATCAACAGCGAACGGGTATAGAAAGAAGTAGAAATTAAGAAGGACAAAAAGTAGTTGAAGAGATAATGACTGAAAAATATCTAAATGTGATGAAACTTATAAGCCCACAGATCCAAGAATTTATCAAAACTCATGAGCAAGAAGCATGAAGCAAACCACACCAGGGTGCACCATCATCATATTGTATAAAGCCAGCACCAAAGAAAAAATCTTAAAAGTAGCCGGAGACAAAAAGACACATGACAGATAAGTAGAGGGACAAAGATAAGCATGAAAGCAGATTTCTTATAAACAGTTGAAAAGAGAAGACAGGGAAGCAACATCTGTAAAGTACTGAAAGAAAAAAATGCCAACCCCGAATTCCTCACCCACTGAAAGTCTGTTTCAAAAATGAAGGCAAAATAAAGACTTTTTAAGTCATACAAAGCTGAAAGAAACTGTCACCAGCAGGACTACACAATAAAAAATGCTGAGGCGGTCCTTCAGGCAGAAGAAAAATGACAGAGATGGAAATCGGAATCTACACAAAGGAAAGAAGAGCACCACAAACGGCCACTAGAATGGTAAATATAAAGGGATTTTTCTTATTATTTAGATTCCTTTGAAAGATAATTGATTGTTTCAAGCTGTATAAAAATAAAAATAATGTAATTTGGGGTTATAACATATATGGAAACAAAATGTATTATGACAGCACAGAGGTCAGGAGGGAGAAATGAATGGAAGTATTGGCATTTGAAGGTAGACTGTGAAAGGTAAAATATGTGTGCCACACAGTCTAAAACAACCACTCAAATAGCACAATGACAATAACTAGTGAGATAACAGAGGATATAAAATAGAATCATAAAATGCTCCGAATTCAAAAGAAAACACAGAAGTAGAACAAAGTAAATGGGGAATAAATGGGACAAATTGAAAGCAAATGGCAAGATGGTAAACTTAAAACCAACCATAGCAACAATCACATTAAATGTAAATGGTCAGTGCTCTGCTTGAAAAGTAAAGATTGTTAGACTGGATAAAAATCAGTACCCAACCATTTGCTAACTAAAATAAATCCACTTTATTTATTTATTTATTTATTTATTTGCAGTACGCGGGCCTCTCACCATCGTGGCCTCTCCCATTGTGGAGCACAGGCTCCGGAGGCGCAGGCTCAGTGGTTATGGCTCATGGGCCCAACCGCTCCGCGGCATGTGGGATCTTCCCGGACTGGGGCACGAACTCGTGTCCCCTGCATCGGCAGGTGGACTCTCAACCAGTGCGCCACCAGGGAAGCCCCAATAAATCCACTTTAAATACAAAGACACATACAGATGAAAAGTAAAAGAATGGAAAAAATATATATGATACTAACATTAATCAACAGATAGCAGGAGTGTCCATATTAATATGAGACAAAGTCTATTTCAGAGCAAAGGCTATTACTAGGGATGAAAAGGGCCATTTCATAATGATAAAGGTGTCGATTAATCAAGAGGACATAATAATCCTAAACATTTATCAGAGATTCAAAAACATGTAGGCCAAACTGAAGGAACTAAAAAGATAAATCCTAAATCCAAAATTACAGTCAGTGATTTCAGCACTCTTCCCTCAGTAATCAATAGAATAAAAAGGCAGAAGATCGGGAAGGGTGCAGAAGATGTGAGCAACATTGCTAACCACCTTGACTTGATGCGCATCTGAAGACCAATTCACTCAACAACCATGGAATAACAGTTCTTCTCAAGTGCACATGGAGCATGCACCAAGATAGAGCCTATTAATGCACCATAAACAAGTCCCAATTTAAATGGATTTAAGTAATAGCAAGTATATATTCTGATCACAGTGAATTTAACCTAGAAATCAATGACAAAAAGATGTCTGGAATATCTCCAAATATTTGGAAATTAAATAACACACTCTTAGCTAACCCATGGGTCAAATAAGAAATCAAGAGAGAAATTAGAAAGTATTAAAAGTTAATGCAAATAAAACCATGAAATATCACAATTTTCAAGGTGAATCTAAAGCAGTGCTTGCAGGAAATTTTATAGCACTAAATTTCTATATTAGAAAAGAAGAAAAGTCTCAAGTCACTTATGTCAGATTCCACCTTAGTGAATTAGAAAACTAAGAGAAAATGAAACTCAAAGTAAGAGAAGAAAGGAAATAATAAGCAGCAGACAGAAATCAACCAATTAGAAAAAGAAGAAAACATTGGACAAAAGCCATGAAACCAAAATCTGGTTCTTTGAGAAAATCAATAAAATTAATAAACCTCAAGTCAAACTAGGGGACAAAATAGAGAGAAAACACAAATTACCAATGTCAGAAATGAGAGAAATGGCATCACTACAGTTCTACAGTTATTGAAATTACAATAAGGGAATAGTTTGAATAAATTTTATGCCAATAAATTAAAAAACTTAGATAAAATAGGCATATACCTTGGAAGACAGAAACTACCAAAATTCATAGAGGAGAAATAGATAAACCAAATATATATATATATATATATATATATATATATATATATATATATATACACACACACATATATGGATGGATGTATATATACATCCCCAATACATTGAATATATAGTTAAAAATATTCCCACAAAGAAGACTCCAGGACCATATGGCTTCTCTGCTGAATACAACCAAACATTTAGTGAAGAAACCTACAGCCAATATCACACTTACTGATGAAATTCTGAATACTTCTCCCATGAGAGCAAGATGAGATGAAGACACCCATTCTTAGCACTTCTATCCAACATTGTGCTGGAGGTTCTAGCCAGGGTAACAATCATACAAGAAAACTGATAAAACACACCCAGATTAGAAAGGAAGTAAACTCTCCTAATTTTCAGATAGCACACTTAACTATGGAGAAAATCCCACAGAATCTACAAAACTGCTACTAGAAGTAATATGTGAGTTTAAACAAAGTCACAGAATATAAGATCAATATACAAAAATCAATTGTCTTTATATACTGACCACAATTGAAAATAAAAATGAAAAAAGTACCATTCACAATATCATAAAAATATGAAGTACATAGGGAAAAATCTGACAGAAAGTGCAAGACCTATACACTGATAATTGTAAATTTTTGTTGAGTAATTAAAATAGATCTAATTAAATGGAGAGATTTATATAGAAATATATTGGGAGACTCATTGTCATTGAGGTGTCAGTTCTCCCCAGATTTATATATGGATTCAGTGAAACACCAATCAAAATCTTAGCAGGGCCCTCCCCTTTTTGGGTAGAAATTGACAATCTAATGCTAAACTTCATGTGCAGATGTAAAATAAGGGTAGTCAAGTAACTTTGAGTTTGGAAATTTTTCACTCTCTGATCCCAGGACTACATTATTTTTGGGATATACTCTATTTAGACAAGCAGAGCAATAGAACACAATAGAGAATCCAGAAACAGACCCATGAATATATTGGTTGAGTTCTGGTAAACATACAAAGGCAATTCAATTGAGAAAAGATAGCCTTTCTACCCTTTCTGGAACAACTAGTGATCCATATATAAAAAGTGAACTTTGACCTATTCCTTGCACCATGTACAAAATTTATTCAAAATGGATTATAGACATAAATTAAAACTGAAAACTACAAAGCTTCTACAAGAAAACATAGGAGGAAATCTTTGGAACTTTGGGTTAGACAAATATTTCTCAGCTGTAACATCAAAATCATGATCTATAAAAGGAAAACTTGATACCATTTACTTCATCAAAATCAGTAACTTCTCTTAGAAAAAAGAGAATGGAGAGAGAGGCCACAAACTAGAAGAAAATACTTGGAAATCACATATCTGATGTGGACTTGTATTCAGAATATATAAAGAACTCTGAAAAGTTAATAGTAGGAAAACAAACAATCCAATACAAATTGGGCAAAAGGTTGGGAATTGAGTGACCTATCTTGGATTCAGAAAGCCCTGAGGCAGAAGAGTGGAGAGATCCTAGCACTTATGCTTGAGGTGGGACCCAGCCAGTGGACACAGGGGTCCTGGAGCTCCCAGTGTCTGTCTCAGAGATGCCTACACGCCCCTCCCCTGATGATGTCTTTCACTGTTTAGTTGAGCGTCATAGATTTCCTAGTGAACAATCAAATCTCTCTTCATATAATGAGCTTCCACTCTGCTTTTTCAGTATTTTTCCTCTTGTTGGCTCTCTGTCTATTCCTCATTTTTGGGGGAGGCCACTCTTCTGAGTGGGGGTTGAGTATACAGGGAGCTTCCCTAGGCACACAGGCTCAAGTCTGTGTGAATAAATCATATCTGCCCTTAATAAGATCCTATTTGTCTGTTGCATGAAAACTCCTTCCCAACTCCTCCCCAGGCTGCTCAAGGTAGAGTTGAGTAGACTATGTGCCCCTCCCTTTATTCTTTCTTTTAATTAGTGTGTTTTTAACCCATATAATGCTAGTACCATAAAGAGGAGTCTTTTATTTGCCCCAAAAGATAAAGTAAAGTTTATGCAGGACAGATTTGACTGAGAATTTTTTTTGTGTGTGTATGTGGTACGCAGGCCTCTCACTGTTGTGGCCTCTCCCGTTGCAGAGCACAGGCTCTGGACATGCAGGCTCAGCGGCCATGGCTCATGGGCCCAACCGCTCTGCGGCATGTGGGATCTTCCTGGACCGGGGCACGAACTCGTGTCTCCTGCATTGGCAGGCAAACTCTCAACCAATGTGCCACCAGGGAAGCCCTGACTGAGAATTTTAACTCTACAAGTATCCCATTATATTCTTGGAATCCTCACTCCTGGGATAAAGAACTGCAAACCATTCTACAGTCCTCCTCTCTTTTCTCCTTATTTGATTCTCTCCATTCACAGGTTTTGACTCACCAGCATGGTTTCTTCCAAGTTATTAACATACCTTTTGCATAAACTGACTAACATTGATGCCTTTTCTATAGTAGATACCACTTCTGAATCATTTTATTCTTGCCTTATTGCATTGGCTGGGACCATAGTCTCGGGAGTAATGATGGTGTGTACCTGACTTAAAGACAAGGCATCTGATATTTCATCTCTCCTTACAATGTTTGCTCGGGGCTTCTGATGTAAATGTGTGTCTGTATGTTCATGAGAGTGAATGTGGGTTTACTATATTTGATCAAGTTGGTACCACATCATAGACTGGAAATTCATTGAGGTTATCTTTGTGGCCTAATAAATGTTCTATTTTGTAAATACTCCATGGGTGTTTGCAAGTAATTTCTATGCTCTGTTAGGAAATTTATTTTTTATATATATTAGGTTGAGCTGATCTGTATTCAAATCCTCCCTTTTTGCATACTTTATTATCTATCAATTTTAAAAGTTGTGATAATGGTATCCCTAATTTTGTGGATCTGTCAGTTTCTCCCTGCATTTGTAATGATTTTTCTGTTGTATATTTTGAAGCTCTGTTCTTAAGGGAATAAAAACTCATGGCTATATTCTTCAAGAATTATACCTTTTATGGTTATAAAATATCCACCTTTTCCATTTTATGTTTTTAATCTAATTTTCACTTTATCTGATATTAACAGTGGCCTGTCTACTTTTCTTATTTGCATTTGCCTAATATATTTTCCCCATAGTTTTATTTTGTCATTTAATTTCTTGCAAAACACCCATAAGTAAATTTTATTTTTAAACTAAATCTAGGAAATTCTTTTAGTAGCAGAATTCAATCTAGAAAACCCTTATGTTTGACCATATTCATCCATTTAAATTTATGCTTACCTTTGGTAGCTTGATTTCTGGTGGTTGTGCCTTTGACAGTCATATTGCTGCACAGACTCAGATGTGGTGCATTGATTCAAACGTGGTGTGATCTTCCCGAGGACCTGGACACTGCGTCCCCAGACTGTTGGCCTGACTCAGGTGCTCCTCGCTGTGGAACAGCATCATCCTGTCTGGTCAGTGCAGCATCCTCATCCAGAACGCTGTGACCTGAGTTCCTCGGGGGAATGAGGTCCAGTGTCCGGCAGGTCCTTGAGTTGCTTCCTCCTTATTCCAGAGCACAGAGTCTCAGGCCCTGGGAAGCCAGCAGAGGGGACTCCATGGCTGTGAGATCACCCCAGAGAATGCCTAGAAATCCAGCGGAAACTTCTGGGGAGTCAGAGTGGCCAGGCTATTGCAGAAGCAAATAACTTTACATCTACGCGAGATGTGCAGCCAGGAACCGGACGGGGTGGGGGGTGGGGGGGAGAAATCAGAGGTTAATTAATGACTGCACAACTTTTTAAGAACCCATTTTCCAGCATGATGTCTGGAACCTGAGTAACTTTTTGCGTCTCCAGCTGGAGGAAACGTAAAGAGCGTCCTTTCTGCCGAGCCTTTCTGCCAAGGTCTGGGACAAGCACATAATTTCCTAACATTAAAGAAATGTTTTATGTGTTTTGAACGTTGGTTCTCATCATTTAAATAATGACAGTAAACTGGTTTATTGTTGTAGAGCCCCCGTAAGTAAGCGCCCGAAGGAGCTCTCAGAGGTATCGCGTTATATTAATTGTCTGTCTTATCTTTGATACTGGAGACTGCTCGGCAACGCCACGTGGGTTAATGACCCCACTGTAAATAAGTGGGAAGTGTTTAAGGCAGTATTAATTGAAATGCATTCATGCAATTACAACCCCCTGTGTCGGGCTGAGGGCCTCTGTAGTCCCACGCTTTCCCGGAACGGCTAGGAAAGCGGCTGTAGGAAGTCTGCACACTTTCCTTCTCGTTTCTTACAAATCTTCCCACAGAGGTGGCTGTCCTTTGTGGTCCCGAGGCTGTTTGTCCACCCTGTCCAGCAGGTACTGGATGCTGGGACACAGCTGGGGCGGGCGGTGCAAAGCATGATCTCCCTCGACTCGGGAGGCCCATCGCAATCCCCGAGCAGGCAGGACGGTCCATTCTCTGCCAGTTCCATTAGTCTGGCATTTGGGTTTTCTGAAGCTTTGACCTGAAACCACTGTCCAGCTTTCCTGGTTGAACCCACACCCACCACCCTTAACGCGCCCAGTGAGCAGCATCCAGAAGTGTTGGAAGGGAAGAAAGAGCATGTCAGTGAACAGATGGCACTCTACAGTTGTAGAGTGTGCTGTATCGACACACACGTGTGCACGCACACACGTATGAGCCTCACTCCAGTCGTGGGGAGGGAACAGGTGACTGCTCATCCCCAGGGACAAGTGGGGAAACTGTCCAGATGGTTCAAGATGACTTAGCTGGGAGCCGGGACCAGAAGCCTTGTCCCTGGATTCTGGTGAGTGTACCTGAGTTCCCTCAGGACAAGATGCTCCTTTTCAGGCTTCCCCACAATAACCCCACTACACAACCAGCTGTGGGGAGGGGACGGGGGTGGAGATGCTCAGAAACGGATGGCTCCTCGAGGCCACCCCACCCTGGGAAAAACCTGTTGGGATTGGAGGGTAGGGTGGCCAAAAGACACCCATCGCTGGGCATGAGTTATATTCCTTTAGCAAATAAAAGTAACACATGTGGGTGGCATGTCCTGTCGTGTAGGGTGGCCTTCGGCCTTGGGGGAGGGAAGGACTTGGTGGCAGCTGCCCCTCCGGAACAGTCGTCCAAGAGCACCCCGCACTTTCTGGGTCACGTTTGGCCTGACAGTCTGTCTTTTGGAAAGGCCATCTTTGCCGGCCTCCATCTGCCGGAGAGATACTGCGGGGCTGGTGTCCGCCAGGCCTGGGCTGGAAGGACGCGCAGACCAAGGCATCCCCATCTGAGGACGGCTCCCTCGGAGGAGCAGAGGGGAGTTTGTTTGATTTTCAGGGAAAGAAATGCCACAGGGGAAGGAATAGGGACTTTGGTAGTTGACAATATCAGTTCTAAAAATGCAATTTCCGGATTAATAACAAAGACTCTGTTCTCGTTCTCCGGCTCCTTGAGGACGTGGCTCTGACCACAGAACATATTGTGCCCCGCGGCGCCAGCCCAGTCACGACTTAACAGTCCTCCCCTTTCTAAGGTGCGATGTCTATTAAAACGGGTCGCTGCTTGTACCGGCCCCCCTGGAAATCAGCAACGCACCCCAGCAGACTGGCCACTGGTTAAATATTAAAGCTTGTAACTTTAATATTTGTGTGTCTGTGTGTTGCATTATGGTAGAGAAAAATTCACAAGAAAGAGGGTTTCTTTCTGAAACCTCCAATATCCAAGCCATTTTGACCTATTTTGTCCTACTTAGGTAGTTTTTACGTCAAGGACCCGCTTAGGCACAAAACTAAATTGATCAGTCACGCACATACATACATACACAGTATATGCCTATGTGTGTAGACACGCAGACACATGTACATACATGCATATATTTTTACACGTACTCTGAAGTATTTATTAATATGCTAAATAGCATTTATGGTTTTAGAATCTATTTCACCATTTGTATCTCATCAGTCTACTTTTGAGAAAAATAGGAAGAAAGAAGAGGTGGGCTTGCATTTAACACAGAGACTCAACAATCCTCTGACCAAGAAGTTAAATTTCTTCTTCAGGAAAAAAATCAGACTCCAAAGGGAAATAATCAACACGAATCAGCAGAATAAGTGAAGGTGAAAGAAATCCACAGGAGTCTCTGCTGCTTCGACCCATGCACCTCCTCCATGTGGGAAAAGAAGGAAACATACTGTATTTAAGGGTTAAAAATTAGACACAGCAGGCAAAATGAGATTTAAGAAAATGCGGACCAGGCCATTACAGGGCCAGTAAATACAGTCTGTAGCCTAAATGGGAGGGTTCTTGAAATCTAAAATCAAAGATTAACATTTTCAAATTGTTAAAACGACCGTAGTGTTGAGTGGATACACGAGTCCCTATTTTTAACAAGGACAAAATACATAAAAATACTCATGTTGAGCATTGTCAGTTATTGCAATGAACAAAGTAGGTAGTTGGGTACATGGTCTATATTTCCACCTGGTTCTCAACCAGGTATAGCTCACAGATTAGTAAATACCTTTTCTTTGAAAACTCCTATATTGTGAATTAACCTGTCTCTTCACAGGACACATCAAACAGATGTGGAGTTCTCTGGTGAACTGAAGCAAATCCTGCAAAACTCTGCACCACACAGGTCACAGCGCTCATCTCCTGCCCCCACGGGCCTGACGCTCCGGATGGGGATGGATGCAGTCTGTACAGGGCCACCTTGTCGCGACTGCTACAGCCTCAGTTCCCGCCTCTATGTGGGAGTCCTAGAGCTGTCAGGGCACAAGGGAGAGAAGGTGGTTATGTGGGTGGCCAGTCAATCCCCACACATTTGGGGTCTGCCCACCTCTCCCAGTTGAAGTGTGTGTGTCACCTGTTTCTCCAGGAATGATGTTATCCTGGATCCAAGTCCATCCCGTTGCCATAGGCTGCACTCTCTAAACTTCAGGTGGAGGAAGCTAAAATCCATGGACAAGTCTGCAGTCCTGGCTAACGGTCGTGGGCAATTGTCGTGAGAGGTCACAGTGAAGGTCATGGGCAGTGGTCATAAGCAAATGGTTATGGGTGATGGTCATGGACCACGGCTGTCAGTGAAGGTCAGAGGCCACTGTCAAGGGCAATAATTGTGGGTGACGATTGTCAGTGAGGGTCAGAGATAATGGTGGTAATGTTCACGGCAAAAGTCATGAAGATGTCTTCAACGAACAATGCACTGTTTTGGGGAAACAACACGGTTGTCTGGATACTGGGTTCCGTCCATGAGTGGCCCCTTGTACAATATCTCAGACTAAATTGTACAGGAGCATGTATGAGGTTGAGAGGCTTGAAGGGAACCAAGTGTGAAAGAGGCGTGAATGAGCACATCCACCACGAAGAATAAAGGACAGTTCAAGTAACAGTGAGTTAAATCCAGAAAACAATTGGATGTGGATTTGAAAGTTCATTGTATTTGTTTTGTGGTTTTTGTGATGAGATTCAGGGAGACAAACCTGGAGGTTTGTTCTGGTAAGAAGTTCAGGGACATGAAAATGCACATCACCTCCGTGGACGGAGTAGATAAGCACCCAATTCTAAATATGGGGCAGAGAATGACACTAGAAGTGATTAAGGGAAATATGGCTAGTTTACCCCAGTGGAAGTTAGGTTCCTCCAGAGAGAATGGCAGGCAATGCTGGACCTGCCTCTGCTTTTCCAACCACGGCAGGAAGGCTCAGTAGAGAAACACACCTTTCTTAAAACCAGACAGGAATGATGAAAATAAAGTCAGTATCCTTGAATCTAAGTCTGTCTTAATACATGAGTCCTGACCTCAAGTTTTCTTTGTAAGCATGAAATCTGATGATTATTTTCACAGCATTAGTCACCTACAGAGCCTTCTTCCACCCAGGTTCCCTCCTGTAAAAACCTTGCCGCTGGCCCCCTGAGCTTAGGGAAGTGTATCATGAAGACTTATATTCATATTTTAAGAGTTTGAGATATGCTGGTGACAGATTGAATCAGAGGACAAAATAGAACTGCATTTTCTGTGATTTCTAAAATGTATTTGATCTGTATTTTCGTCTCTGAATTCCGGACCCTGTAAAGTTTTAACTTAAAGTGGGGACTTTTTGAGTTACCTTGTGCCTACCTTTTCTTCATTTCCCATGGCTTGTCTTTCCATAGTTTTCCACGACAGCAAAACAGATGAGTAGGCTTTGCTGAAATTTTCCAAACAAACTCAGGTAAGGTAAGTTTGTGCTTACCTTACCTGAGTTTGTTTGGAAAATTGTGCTAAGGTACTTATGAAAATTATGAAAATGTCCATCTCCAGTCTACGCTTTGGGAAAGGATGCAGCACCAAGAAGGAGAGCGGCTCCCGTCCCCCACCCCCCACCTGGATGCGCGATCGTGCAGGCCTGCAGGCTAATTCACAGCTGGTGTGTTTGCTGCTGACCTGAAACTGAAGTGGAGGAATAAGCAAAAGTGAGCAAAGAAACTTCAAAAAGATTTTGACAAAATGAAGTGCATGAATCTTGAGACGAAATCTGTTGTGCTGGAAACTAGACACATTCTGTGAGTCTGTGAGACAAAGAAGTTAAGTCTGGGAGAGAAGAGCTAAAATTAGCCAGTTAAATAGCAGAATAGCATTTCTTTAAGGCAATATTTCTAAGTTATACATAATGTTCTCCGGTGATTACTTTATTCATTTAAGATGACGTCGAGATGTGTTCTAGGCTCCAATGTTGATGCTAGAGATAGATATTTTACACTTGTACATCTCACACATGTGTCTTAACCCCGTGTTACATGGGTTAGGGGCAGTGGACAACTTCTAGTTCTGGCTATCCTTTTTCTTAAGTAAAAAAAAAGGAGCAAACTCAGTCTAATGGCTGATGACTGGGGATGAAACTGAGCAGGACGCTGCGGGGCTTCCTCAGGGATAGACCTTCCCCGTGTCCCTTGCCTCTTGTTTGTAGAAAAGCTTTAGCCTCCAAGGCTTTCCCTAAGTTCCAAAGAGCAAATTTAACCAGAGAAGTGCGAAAATGCAGGAAGAAAGGAAAACAGTTAAGCAAGACAAAATATTAATAGTTTAGCCATAAAGCAAAGTCCTGGACATTTAGTTCCTCCTCAAGGGCCATTGATACTATCCTGAGCTATATCTTTGAGCAGTTTTGCAGATACTAAAAGCTCACCAGGTAAAAAATGTTAACTGCATGCTGACCACCAGCTTGTAGACCCCAGACCTGTTGGAACCAGAAGGTTGATGATGGAGATTCCAGAGACATCACCTTGATACCTCTCCACCAACCAATCAGAAGGATGTACGAAACCTGATCACATACCCTGGACCTCCTCCTCAACACAGGCTTTAAACACTGTTCCCTGAAATCAGGGAGTTCAGGTCTTTTGAGCCTGAGCTGTCCATTCTCCTTGCTTGGTCCCACATTGGATGCCCTGCAATAAACACTGTACTTTCCTTCACCACAACCTGGGGTCAATAGATTGGCTTTGCTTCTCCCGGCAGAGTGGACCCAGGTTTGGTTTGGGAGCAGGGTCACAGCGACCGTGGCAGGCGGGGGGCAAGGGGACCAGGCTGGACGACTGGGTGCTTGCCCTTTGTGCTCTTCTCATTTGGTGTCCTGGGTCGGGGGGCCCACCGGCCTCGCTCACATCCGGATCTAAGCTCACCCTCCACCTGTCCCCGAACGTGGAGAGATGCTCCCCCCCCGGAAGCTTTCCCCTAGGCAGAGGGAAGGCCAAAGGGGCTGAATCTCAGAACTGTGAGCGCTGGGTAGAAGAGGCGCTATCTCGGGGGAGGGTGCATCTCCAATCCCAGCAGGCCCTGGGCGAGGCCAGTCCAGTGACTGTCCAGCTACTGCCACAGATAAGCCATCCCCAGCTCAGTGGTTTAAGACAACAGCTATTTACTTGGTGCCCAATCCCACAGCACAGTGGTTTGACTCTGGTTTGGCCAAGCGGTTCTTCTGCTCTGGGCTGGACTCCGCAGGTGAGCTACAGGCTGGCTGGGGTAGGCGGGGGTGTGCTGGGGGCTGGTCGGGGGTTCTGCTAGGACAATCCCTCTCAGAGCCAGGCTTCTTCCCATTCTCCAGCTGGCTTTGGACTTGCTCTCAGGGCAGTGGAGCTTGGGGCCGCCTGGCTGCATTCTGCTGGCCCAAGCGGGTCACAGGGCCACCTGGACTGTAGGGGTGGGGACAGAATCCACCTTCAGGTGGGAGGAGCTGTGAAGTCACATAGCCAAGCGTGTGGACACAGGGAGGAGGAAAGGACTATTGGCCATTTTTGCAATGATTGGAACACCTCCTGGAACACAGCAGTTTCCTTTCTAAGCAAGACCCCAGGGGATGTTAAAATGGGTCACAGACTGCAAGTGGAATCATGTCTCGGGGGGTGGCCCACTCTCTGGTGCTCTGGGCCCTCCCAGTGTCCACTGTCCCAGGGACACCTTGTCTGAATGAGGGACAGGAGGACAGGACAGGACGTGCCTCCCTGGGCCCCTCCCATGATCCTTCATGTGCATAGAAACCTCGGGATGAGCCCACCTGGGAGGAGACTCACATACAAATTAGTGAGGGAATATAACAGAAAAACATTTTTAAAAATAATAAACATTTTTGAGGTATAATTTTTGTGCCGTAAAATGCCCCCATTTGGGGTTACAGTTGAGTCAAAATAGGGAACGTGTCCAACCCCACAAAGGCTGATCTTCCCAGCCACCCCACCCCCACCCAGGCCACCACACTGACGTCCTCACTACACGTTGGAGTTGTGGAATCTCTGCTTCGAAAAATACCACTGATTTACTCTTTTTCACATTTTCTTTGATTCGACCTTTCCCCATTTAGTCCAAGTCACCCATTATCGCTGCAAAGATCTTTGCAGCAATGCAAATTAATAGTCAGTTTTCAGCTTTTTACTTCCGAAGTTGTAACAGTTTGTTGGATTCTATAGCAAGACAAACATCTCTAAAGCCAGGGATCACTCTGAATATTTACCTGGTGGAGAGGACTTCCCAACACCAATTGCCTTCTTCATGGAAGAGGCGCACAGTCGGGGGGACCTCTGCCCCCAAAGACTGCCCTCAGCCCTGCTGGGGGGAGCGGGGCCCGGGGCACAGGACAGATACCCTCTCCCTCCACCTGCTGGCCTCTGCGGGGCTCAGTGTGCTAGACGCGAGCCTCTGCAGGCCGGGCTGCCATGCACCCTATGGGCCAGCTGGCGGGCTCTTCTCTGAGACACACTGACCAGCCGATCAGGCCGGCACTGGAAGGCGGCCATGGTGGCGAGGCAGGAAGGGCAGGCTCTCCAGGTGGGCCAGAGGGAGCAGAGTTGGGATGGGGCAGATGCATTCGGATGGGGCAGGAGGTGGGCACAGGGTGCAGGGCCCACCACAGTGGCCAAGATTTGGGGCTGAGGGTGTCAGGGGAACACAGCCCTTCTGAAGGTGTCGGAGGGACGTCAGGGCAGAGATAAAACCACAGGGAGGGGCGCCAAGGAGAATCGGGGAGGATTCAGACTAACGATGAACCAAAGGAAGTGGGAGAAAGGGACAGATGTGAGGACCTGATGTGTTAAGACTGGACGAGGCCACGGAGATCCTGAGTGAGAAAAGAATGTGGAGCATCACACGTCAAAGGAGGCACTCACACAAGTCCCGAGGGTTTGCCAGAAACAAGATGCTGTGTCATCCTGCCGACAGCTTGTGGCAAATTTAGTTGCAATTTTAATATACCTATAATTAATATACCTATAATATAATATAGGTATATATTATACCTATAGGTATAATATACCTATATATAATATAATATTAAATAAATTTAATATACCTATAATATACCTATAATTGTGGTAAGAGCACTTAACCGAGATCTGCCCTCTTGACAAAACGTCAGTCACACCCAGTATGGTTGGTTGCAGACCCAGGTCCTAAGGTAGGTCTCCAGAACTTACTCATCCTGCTTCACTGCAACACTGTACCCGGTGGGCAGCAACCATCGCCCCCCCCCACACCAAACTCTCCTCCCTTGGATGGAGAAGCAGACTGTTCAGAGGAGGTGGCGGGGACCCAGCGGGGTGGAGAAGGACGATGTCTAAAATTGGATGCGGGGCAATGTTGGCGTTTCCCCAGCTGCATTCAGCCATCCAGCAACAGCTTCCAGCGGGAACAGCCGTGATGGAGCCTGCACTCTGGGACGTCTCGGGGCCGGACTGGAGGGCTTGGGCCCCACTCCGTCCCTCCGCTTCCAGACAGCTGTTTCTGCTGGATTGTGATGAAGGTCAAGTGCCCTCCTGGCTGGGCTGTCGAGTGAGGATGTTTGGTGTGAACTCACCTCTCCAGTGTGGACAGGAGGCTGCCTGCTGACTCTGCGTAACCATGAATGTCCTGGGGTCTGTCCTGCCTCCAGGGTCCTTCTCAGATGCCACCACTGGTGGGACGAACGTCACCCATGTGGGCAGTGTGGACCCGCTGGGGATTCACCCCGTACCTCTCCTGGCATCTCCTGGACGGGGATCAACACACACATTTCACAACTCAAGTCGCACTCTTCACTCTCTCTTGAACTCTGTCCTCTCTGACTCGGCTTGTCTGGACCTGTGAGAGGAGCGGCTTTCAGGAAGGAGAAGAAGAAAGAGGGAATCTGCTCTGCATGGATGATTCTGAACCTTTAAGACCCAAGTGAAAAAATCACACAAAAATACTAATTGAAGGGTGTCAGAGGGACAGAATACGGGCTGAACCCTTTGGATTCTGCTATCGTTTAAAAGGATGTTTTCACACCTTGCATGCTCTTTGACTCTCAGCCAGAGGTGGATGGAATTAGGGAGACCCCGTGAAGAAACTTCATCGAGGGTGAGTGTCGTGAGAACTGTAGACTCACCCGTCCTGCTGTCCCTGGGAACTGACAGCCCGCGGTGACCAGGAATCACACAACTGCTCTACACACCATTCCAGGGACTAACTCGACGCAAACACACACCTACTTCATTACTTATGTAGCAAATTATCTTCTTCCACAGCCAGCCGAGCACTTGCCAAATAGGCCACCACTGTGTCTTCCTGATTTGTTTTCTTGGGGTTGGGCGTTGGGGCAGACAGTGGACTGGAGACCCCCAGGGCTGAGTCTGCTTCAAGCACTCTGGTCCCTTCGGTCCTCAGGGTTCGCCTCTGCTGCCTGCACTGCTCACGGCTTTGTGCCTGGTGAGGCAGCCTCTGTGTTCCTGGGGACCTCCCTGTGACCTGACCACCTTCCAAGCATCAAGGCAAATGAAAACCCAAGGCTTATGGGGCTCAGGGATAGCTTGAGAGAGCTCGTTGGTGCAGAACGTTTTATTATGTGGGAAAAGATGTGGTCTTACATCTGTGTCACTGTGCTCTGCCTCTGTGGGACCTCCACCAGCCACAGGGTACGGCAGAAGGAAACTGCTCACCCTACATTGGATGCACCCAGGGGTTCGGCAAGTTCAAGGGGTTCAAGAAGGATGTACTTGCCAGGGGCCCTTTCTGTGGCTGAACGGCTGCTCCTCGCTCCCTGGAAAGCTGTCTCAGGTAACGGCACCCTCCATGTGGTGTGATGGCTTGGCCTCCAGTGCACCTCCTTGCTCCAGTCGGAAGGATGCAACAAGGTTCATCTGGAGTGTGGTTTGTGGCTCAAACTGTTGTAGGAGAAGACGAAAGCCAGTACATTTCCATCGTGTAAATGTTCTGTCATTTTCAATCTCCTTTGAAAACCTCTTCCAGCTCTATGGGGTAGGACTATATGAATAAATTAATATGTGGAAGGTTTCCCTCTTTTGTTGATGCTTTACTTACAGCCCTTCTTCTGTGCATACAGCATTTCAAGAAAACTAGGGGTAAGTTATATTTCTAATGTGAAAGTTGCAATGGAAGATGGTGTTTTAATTCCTTGGGGTCATCCTGGTACTATTTAATGACCTTCTGCTCCAGGGCATTTGATGTCCCTGAGACAAGTTCCCCAACACTGGGTCTGGTGACTCGGATGGTAGGCAAGGGGACTGGTGCAGCGTCGGGGCAGGGGATTGGGGGGTTAGACAGGCAGACTTGTCCACATCAGGGAACCTCTACGTGGGGGACGATGGAGGCAGGGTCCTTGATGTAAAACTCTGTCTGTCTAAATAGGGCAAAAGAACCAGAATTGCTTGGACGTTGGAGGTTTCAAATAAGAAAATCTTCTTTGTGAATTTTTCTCTACTACCATAAAATACATAAGTTACAAGCTTTACTATGTAACCAGGCCACATGGAAGGCTCTGCAGTGGGAGGAACTGAACCTCCTCCACGAGGCTGGGGCCCACGCCCCCCAGCCGCTGCGTGTGAACTGTCATCACACACTCTGACGATCCAGCTGGCGGACTGCACAGGCTCCGCCGCTGCCGCTCTGTGGGGTCTGGTTTAGCCTCTCTGGATTCTATAACATTGCACCCAATGTCGTTTATCACCTTGGAGTCCATTCATTAATACAAGTCTCCACGCATATTTGATAATCAAATGGAGAAGTTCATAGCTGGTACAGAAAACATACTAGATCTGAGAAAGGGGCATCTCTTATCTGTGTGAAACCTTACAGATAGGAGAAGCCCCACTACTCTGTGTCTGCATTCTGTTAGAAGTGAGACGGGCAGACAGCTGAGGGGGCACCCCACCTATACAGGTGAGCTGAGCCGCCTGCGGGGGGAGGGGTGCCCCACTGAACAGGTGAGCCGAGCTGTCTCGGGGCGCAGGTGGGGAGAGGCAATAGCACCACTGCGGCACTGGTTGTCAGCCTGCACTGCTTGTGAGAAAGGCCAGGTAAGTACGGTCGTTTGCCATCTCCACATAGGCTGCTTTTAGATGAAAAATTAATGGGTTGATTCCACGCAGCAAAGGTCTTTTTTTTTTTTTTCTTTTTGGCCGTACTGCGTGGCGTGCGAGATCTCAGTTCCCTGACCAGGGACTGAACCTGTGCCCCCTGCATTGGGAGCATGGAGTCTTAATCACCGGACCGCCAGGGAAGTCCCAGCAAAGGACTTTTGAGTCCCTGATAGGGAGAGGCAGGAGGCAGGGGCTCTCTTGGAGCTGTCAGGATGGCGTGTGGCCGGGGTGAGCCTTGCTGGGGGTCAGGGCACCTACACAGCTTGTTGCCCTAAGTTCCATGTGTTTTTGTCTGTGCTAGATGTTTGGTGAAATTTAAAGGAAGCCTTTGTTCATAACAAGCCCGTGGGCCAGAAAGTGAAAAGAGACAGATTCGTAATCCCTATGATACAAGAAATGATGTGATGGTCCTGGGAGATCTTTCACTAGCGTTGGTCTCTGATGTCACCAATGCATTAGTGCCCTGGGGCCACCATGACAAAACACCACCAACTGGGCATCTTAAACAACAGAGAAGTATGGTCTCCGAGTGCTGGAGGCCGGAAATAAGATCAAGGTGTCAGCAGGTTGGTTCTTTCCGAGGCTGTGCGGGAGGGTGTGTCGGCTTCTCTTCCAGCTTCTCGGGCCTCAGCCATTCCTTGGCTGTAGATGACATTCTCTGTGAGCCTTTATACACTGTCCTTTGTGCCTGTCTGTCTGTGTGTCCAAATGTGACCTGTTACTAAGGTCCTGTTGGATCAGAGCCCACCCACATGACCTCACCTTAACTGCATCATTGGCCAAGACCCTATTTCCAAAAACGTCCCGTTCACAGGTACTGGGGGCGGGACCGCAACACCTTTCGGGGGCACAGTTCAGCCCCCAACAATCAGCAATGACATCTCCTCCTTCTCCCGGGCGACGGAAAGGGTGGGCAGATGGTGCCGCCCTCCTGCTCTCGGGCAGCGGCACTAAGACGTGTGTGCCTCTCGTCTGGATCATGGATTTCCCCCAAAGAAGAAAATTTAATATCTGCAAAATCTCCTTCTGGAAGCTTCTTTGTTTAAAAATTTTGCTGGACCATCGTCTGTGTTTCTGTCCCAGAGCAGAGACTAATGGCCCTCGGTGCTCCGAACCAGGTCGGGGGTGGGGAGAGTTCGGCTGCAGGTCAAGGACAGCCCGAGACTTCCACCTCGGGAAGTGAAGGGGGCCGCAGCAAGTGCACCAGCACAGCTGGTTGTGGGAGCGCAGACCTCGTGCCTGTCCAGCCCCTGGGGGACCCTCAGGCTGGCTGCCTGGCCTGTCTGTGCTGGCATGACCCCGACCACCCCGGGAACAGGGATGCCCATTCCACACCGTCTTCATCAAGACACCTCCAGGGAGGCCTAAGTTTGACTGCTTTCAGGACAGTGGTCTCTGGTCACTAGCTGGGGTCATTCAGAGAGTAGACAGCGTCTGTCCTGGGCCTGGGTACGCTCCCGGAGGAGGTGACCCTTGCTGTCGGCAGGCGGACGTTCCAACACAGGTGACCTGGTCTCCATCTTCCAGTTCCGATGCCCCAGCTGCCGGATTGCAAGCACTGTGGAAGATACAGCTTATCTGGTTCATGACTTTGCAAGCATTCTAAGTAATGCCTTCCTGCCCCCATGGGGAAACTGGGGAGCCCCAATGGTGAGGGGTGCTGAGCCAGACAGCAGAGGACACCCACCACCTCGAGCTGGGCCTGCGAGCCCTCAGCCAACGCCAAGAACATGGGCGGGTCCAGGAACTAACCGGCCATCAGACCACAGGGACTCGCTCAGGGAAGAGAGTCTCCTGCTGCATCTCAGCTCAGGAACCTGGATGAGACCAGCCCTGGGCGGTGCCTGGGTTTCGTCTCTCGCTCATCGAGGAGCATGTGAAGTTCGTGCTGTGCTCGTCAGGCTCTGGCCTCAGCCCAATCTCAGCGTCAAGCTTCTGCCTGTGGTTCCTGGCAAGCTCGTCTTGAGACAGAGCCTGGGAACAGTACACACGGCCATGTTCCTTTCTGACCGTCTGGACCGTCTGTGGCGTCTACAGGAACAACCCTGCCCGGATAATTAACCCCTAGGAAACGGTCATATGTGTGCACAGATGATTAGCCACTGAAACACTGAGCAAAGAAACATATCAGCAGTTTCACCATGAGACAAGAAATGGTTCTGGGCTGAACTGTGTCTCCCAAAAAGGACATGTTGCAGTTCTAACCCCAGCACCTGTGATTGTGACCTTACCTGGAAATCGGTCTTGCAGCTGTAATTAGTTAAGACGAGGTCGTACTGGAGAAGAGTGGGCCTTTACTCTGATGTAACTGGTGAGAATAGGGAGAGGAAGAGACACAGAGACACACGGGGAGAAGCCACATGACCGCAGAGGCAGAGACTGGAGTGATGCCCCTACAAACCCAGGATTTCTGGCGCTGGCAGACTCTAGGAAGAGGCAGGACGGATTGATTCCACACGGAGTCTCAGAATGAGCGTAGCTCTGCCGACACCTTGATTTCAGATGCTGGCCTCCAGAGCTGTGAGAATAAATTGCTGTTGTCTTAAGCTGCCCAGTGAGTGGTGCTTTATTATGGCAGTCCTAGGACACCAATACAGGGATGTGGGACTTTCACCTCTGATGTATTCGTTCATTACAAATAATGCTCTGCAAGTAATGCCTTGGTGACAGGAAACGCTCATGCTACAGGAAATTTTAAAAAATCGAATTGTAAACGGTATGTACCGTGTGATCTCAGTTTTGAAAACAAAATATATAATTTTATTCAGAAAAAAATGACTGGAAAATCATACTTAGGTGTAAACCATGATGTCCTTGCTTCTAATAAGAGTGTGGGGGATTTTTATTTTATTCTTCTTTATCTTAGTTCCCGGAATTTTTACTTTGTACATGTATCCTTTTGACTGTACAAAAAAAAATAAAAATAATTTTAGATTATGTAAATATAATCTCACTGAGTCAGTCTGTTGTTTTTCAGATGCCCTCAAATGTGTCCGTTATGAAGCAACATCTCAGAGTCCAGTTTGGGGCGGTCCTCACGGTGGATAACTTGGGAACAGAACAGACTGCTGCTTGTGTGCCCGACACGACCATGTCCGCTCTGCCAGCCAAGGCCAACTGCCCCAACTCTGTGCATCCACACGCCTTCACAGACGTCAGGAGGCCACTGTTCAGAAGCGAGGCTCCAATCCAAGAGCTACTCTCCATGACAAATTTAAATTTAAATTCCAATTCTGCTGGTTACTGACCTGGACCTATTTACTTACACAGTTTTTGCCTCTCTTTTCCTACCTGTGTAATGGGGGTGTTCATACTCTTCGTCCTCATCCTGGAGACCTAAAATGCAAAGATACCATCTTCGAAGCATGTTTTCCTCATGGAATGAGCACCGGACAGGTTGCAGCAGGCGTTTTCATGCCAATCAACTGAGAGCTAGCTCTTACTCCAAATGCGTCTTGAGAGGCGGTCAAGGGATGTGAAATTCTTCTGAGCTTTTGAAAACATCAAAGGAAACCTTTCCAGATGAATCATGGCAGCGCACTGTCCAAATCCACAGACCTGGGGGCAAACCAGAGGGACCCTCAGGCGCCAGCATTGGGGAAGGAGAGCTGAATTCAGCTACAGAAATGGTTACAAAACGTCAACACATAATTCTGCATGAATACGTTTTGCTTTCTGAATGTTGCTAGAAATCCCTGTGAAATAAAGGGTCGGGTCTGAAACACATCGACCACTGGACTCGTCTACTGCATGTCTGGCTGGACTCTATCCTCTCAGCTCCATCACTGGGTTTTGACTGAAGACCATCCTTCTCCAAGGAAGTGACGCTGCTGTTTCTGGGAGCGCTGACCTTGAGACAGAGTGTGGCCACTCCAGGACTCTAACATCTGTGTCCAGGCTCCTCCATGTAGAAGGCAGAGGGAGGGATGAAACAGTAAGACAAACAGAAATCTGGGTTTTATTTGGTGGCAGGTGCCACGGGAAGCAGGTCTGGGGAAGGTTTTCTGGGCTCGTGGGGACTGAAGGTCAGGACTTCCATGGAAACTGATGACCAAACTTGGAATGAAGACAGGAAGAGATCCAAGGGTGAGTCTGTCCATATAACTGGACCACACTTACTTATTGAATCACTGGGCGGTTGCTTACCCAGTGGTTATGGGACACCGGCCACTCTGTCTGTCCAGCTCTGGCTCTGAACTGCATCTCCAGAGGTTAGCGGAGAAGGGGAGAGGGGTCCTGGGGTGACAGTGCCCCAGGGGAGGACTGAGCAGGGCTAGGAGTAGAAGGAGAGCGTGGGCCCTGCCCCTGCCCGGCCCCGGCTCGGATACACATGGACACGGCAGTTTGTTTTCAGGGTCATGTTCCCTTGTCATCACTTCTTTGACACAACCTCAGATAACTTCCTTCCTTTGTCTACCCCGAGGCCAGTGGTATTCTCCCTGGCACCTGGGCTCTTCCCACACCCCTCTCCTCCAGCCCCTGTGGCCATGGGGGAACCTCTGCTCCTGACTCAGGGTGGCCCCAGGGCCGGGTGAGGGGGAGCCAGGGAGTCCCCCGGGGGCCGCGTCTGTGCTGCCTGCAGGAATTACTGCTGATCGCTCAGGCCAAGAGCTCGGCTCTCAGGGCAGCACAGAGCCACCCCAGAGATTTCATGGATGAGCGCCAGCTTGGCTGTGGCCCTGTAGCTGCCCCTCTCCCATGGCCATGGCCATGGCCCGGGCAGAACCCTCTCCCCAGGTCGCACAGGCTGGGCGCTCATGGGAACCCCGGGCAGTCCCTCACTCATGGCTGCCATCAGCCCGGCCAACGAGCGGCTGTCTCGGGAGGGGTGGGGGGGGAGAGGGAGGTGCAGGCAGGGAGACCAGGGGGAGGGGAGGCCAGAGAAGCCGTGACTCGCGACCCAAGCTTTCCAGAGGGACGATCGTTCCCAGACAGATGTCAGCGTGGCTGACAGCATGTAGGAGGCATTTTCCACTTGTGTAATCCCAGACCCTTCTGCGTTATTTTCAAAGCCACTTGGTTCCCTCCAGCCTGTTTCCATGGTTTGTGCTGTGTGCGTGTTCTTGGAATGTGTTACAGAAGATGCGCAAAGATGCAGGGGTCACGAGGACAGAGGCTGCGCACGCTCTCACACACGCGTCTTCACAAGGAAGGGACAAGGACCGCTGTGTGAGGGTCTTTGCTCCGTGAGAGCCATCTCTCTCACGAGCTGTGACCTGGATGGGCAGGTAACTGGGGGCCTCTTTCTTCTGGCAGAAGATGTTAAGGGAACTTTCTTCAATTTAAGCAATTATGAAACAATCTACCGGAACTTCTGGTTTGTAAAGGCACTCTTGAGTTTACCTCCCCTCCCAAGGAGAAAAAAGTTTTGCTTAGATCCAAGTTACTGAATCCAATTCCAAGCGACAGATCTGAGTTGCTCGTGATGGAAGGAAAACGCACAGGCACACGCACACGCACACCTGGGCCACTTGGCAACTAGAAATGCCCACGCGGGGCACTTGCTGGTTAGTCGTTGGCTGCAAGAGAGAGAAGGACAAAAACTGAAGGAAAAAAATCCCCCAAACCAAGGAACGTAAGACAGAGGGGGCTGCCATGTTCGCTGCGTGGCAGAGGCCTGTGGGCGTCAGGGGCCTCTGCCCCTCTGGGGTGAAGGCACTGATGAGGGGCGCAGGCCTTGTGAAATCCACTGCCCTGGCCCCGCTCCTCCTGTCCTCCTAACTACAGCTGCCACCGACCTCTGGCTGCTTGGAGTTAGCACCTTTGTCTCTGCACTCAAAAGTGAATGGATTTATTATTTTATTGACTCTAAAATAAGGCATACCCATTCTAGAAAATTTTCAAAATAGAAGTCCAACAAATACAGTTGTGTTTAGTTATAACCTCCCTGCCCCCCCATATGTGCTGGTTTCATTGGTTGCCTATCTTTGCAACTTTTCCTGTTTACAGATGTAGAAATGGATGCAGGTATGTAGAGACACAGGCGGAACGCTCCTTGTGCACGCGCAGTACACTCTTTTGTTTCTACAGACGGACATGTGCAGTGCGCTCTTGCAATCTGATTTTTAAGACGCATAAGGCACATCTTCCCTGTGGTGTTGTGTGCTTGTCATTAGCCCGATTTAACGTGAATGCATTAATTTCATAAGCCGATATCATGTCAGTTTCCTCCAATTAGAAAATGTTAGTATTGAAACATTTTTGCTACTGCTTGTAACACTTTTAGATGCGCACCTTCACTTAGATTAATCTTTGCCCACAGGGTCAGCATTTCGTCTCATTTCCTTACTTCTTGGTACGTGAGTCTGCATGTACAAGCCAACGAGGGCACAGGTTGCTCAGAGAATGAAAGTTTCTACTCCTTTGAATCCTTCCCACCCCGAGACCTCTCCTCCCTCCCTTTACGTGTTCACTTTTGGTTCCTAAGGAGCACTGTCTCCTTCCATGATAAACAGGCTCACCTCCCTGCACCGCCACCCCTGTGCCCCCTACCATGTAGGTGCGTCAGGAAACTCCATTCTCCTGCAGCCACTCACTGCCCCCTTCCTCCACAGTGGACCCCCGAGGGCTGCCCTCCGCCCCTAGTCCTTTACCGACTTGCTGCTGCTGCTGCTTCTTTTAAAGGAGAAATAGGTTTCTCTCTCTTTTTTTAAAGGTTGGTCAAGTTTATTTATTTATTTATTTTGGCTGCACTGCATGGCATGCGGGATCTTAGTTCCCCGACCAGGGATTGAACCTGTGCCCTTGGCAGTGAAGGTGAGGAGTCCTAACCACTAGGCTGCCAGGGAAGTCCCTGGACTTGCTTCTAAAGCCTATCATATTGTTTTCCACTTAGCTGTTTGCAAGTATGTCTCCCCCCACCCCCCCCACTTAGGTAGTTCTTCGGAGCTGGGACTGTTGTTTTTTTTAAAATATAGTTGACTTATGATATTGTGTTAGTTTCAGGTGTAGAGCACAGTGATTCAGTATTTTTGCAGATTATATTGCATTACAGTTTATTACAAGGTAATGGGTATAATCCCCTGTGCCATGCAGTAAATCCTAGTTGCTTCTCTATTGTGTGTAATAGTTTGTATTTGTTAATCCCATATCCCTAATTTCTCCTTCCCCCCTTTCCCCTTTGGTAACCACTGATTTGTCTTCTGTGTCTGTGGGTCTCTTTCTGTTTTGCATATACCCACATCCAAGCACAGAGGATCTCAAAAAACTTTTCTTTGATGAGCGATAGACACCAACTCTAATCCCAACTAAGACTGTCTCACCCACGTGACCCCACTAACTTCCAGTCCTCAGGAGCACTGCTCAGACATGTGATCCCTGCAGATACTAACCACGCTTTAAAAAATTACTCTTTACCTGTTTCCAGGGTAGAACCTTATTTGGAATTTCAGCGGATGCTCTCGGGAGTCCGGGTGCGAGGCCTGTGTATCTCAGCGTCTACATTCTCAGCTCTAGAGGACCCAGGTCTGTCTTCTGGAATGTAGACCCAATGGACACTTTTCTGGACACGGGTCAGTTCCGTTCTGTTTTGTTTTAAAGTAAAACCACCCGCACCTTTCCCTTCAGGTCACGCTTGGCATCGGAGAGCTGAACGTTCAGCTTGATCCGTGGGCTCCTCTATCTCAGGGGTCGTCCCGTCTCCGGTCGCTTACTTGGTGTCCTAACTGAGCAGAGGTACCATCCCTTGATTGTCAGGCAACTGACCGTGTCGATGATTGTCCCAAGTGCACCTCTGTGCTCCCCATTCTTTCTGCAATTGCTGACAGCGCAGCAGCCACTTTAGAGATCTCCCTGAAAGAAATTACATTCCAATTTTCTTCTAAGTACTGGTTTGTTTGGAGCAGATGAGCATTAATGATTTAGGCGGTGGTTTCTGCACTTTAGCCCTGACCTCACGTCATCCAGATGAGCTGGTTTTATCAATGCCAGTGACGACAATGAATAGTCATCCAAGGGCAACCGAACTCTTTACTAAAAGCAGTAGCCCCTTCACACAGATGGCTGAGCTGACACGGAAAAGGCACAGGCAAACCCAGCCCTGGCTGGCCTCAGCGCCCGCAGCAGGGACACGCCTCGGGGATAGAATAACTCTGCCCAAAATCCCTTCCCACCGCCTGGCAAAGCTACCCTCCTGCCTTGCAGAATCTCACCTCTTGGCTACAGCATGGCTGTGTGCACCAGCCATCACCTTTGTCCCCAAGAACCTGGTGAGTTGATGGCAGGGAGGGGAGCCCAGCCTGGGTTACTGGGTTTTTCTACAATGAAGCAAGGCTGTCACGTTTTAACTTTGCTTACTTATGGCCTTTCTGGGTTACTTGATGAGACAATAGAAATCCATACAGAAGCAGCCGGTTCCCTGCTGCACAGGAAAGTGTGTGTGTCCTGGGACAGAAGGAGAGAGGCAGTCAGAGAAGACAGAGGATGGCTGAGCTGGAGGCAGAGGGAAAAGGAGGCAGATGAACAGACAGAGCTGGAAGAACCCCAGCTCCTCTCTCTCTCATCCCAGAGCTACCCCACCCTTGGGCCCCCGATTCCAGTCCCAAGGGAGCTGGAGCTGAGCTGTGTCTCTGCAACTCGAAGGGTGATGCAGGCTCTCGGTGAGCTGCTGGCCGCGGGGTGTGGGGGGGAGGCCCGGATGCCTGCCAGCTCTGCCCCAGCATCAGACCTGTCAGGACAGGGGGCCGTGCCCTCTCCGTGGCCAAGGGGCCACCGGCGAGGCAGGGGTGGACACCCCGCTGCTCTCGCTGCGCGTGGCTTTTTCAGACACAACCCCCGAGACAGAGCTGGTGCCGCAAAGCCACCAACCGGTTCACAGCTCTTGCCTCTGCAGATCCAGAAGCCGCCCTGCTCACCCACCTCTAGCAGATCTCTCCTTTTTTGGAAAGAAAGCAGACTGGCCTGGTCCTCCCCTTTCCGACAGGCTGGTTCACTCCCGGCTCTCACACATAGAGCCTTTGTCTTTGGCCAGAGTCCTTATCTCAGTCCTTCAGCACTTTCAGGTCCCACCTGGAAGCCCTCAGGCTCACCTGGACCCCCTCAAGGGCAGGGAGCTCCCCATAAAGCTGAGGTGTAGGAATTGGCCGAGGAAAAGAAACATTCCCAGCTAATGAGAAACAACCTGTGTGTATTTCTGAAACAAACCGAAAATGTACCCTTGAAAAGCTTCCAGACCTGGAAGTGCAAAGAAAAAACAGACCGGCCGCGAGCAGTTAGCAACACAGCCTCCCATTTACAGGTAAGTGTGTGGCAGCTCTGTCCAGGCTGCTGCCCACTTACAGAAGAAACCAAAACACCCAGGGAATTGCAAACTCCACACCAAACAGGCGGAGCTCCCTTCCCTGGAATTGATCAGGGAGAAACCTGGAATTTCATTTCTAACAAGGCAACTGAATGTTAGCATATTACAGGCCATTATTAACAGAATCGTAGTATTAATACTCTACCTTATATGGTATTTTCCCCTTTTCAAGCTGTTTTCACGAGAGAGCCCTAGATCACAATGATCTTGGGATGCAGGGCAGCAGATGCATCTAATTTTATAAACGTTGTTTTATAATGTGAGAAAACTTAAAAGGAGAGAAGTTAACTACTTTGTGGATGCTATAAAATAGTGAAATTCCTAATTATTTTAAGGCCACTGTGCAGAGAAATTGCTTAAATATGTGTAAAAAATAGATCTTTATAGATTGTTCTAGTAATTTCCATAAGAACTACTGCAAGTATATAGAAATTAAAAATGGGACTGGGGTTTCCCTGGTGGTGCAGGGGTTGAGAATCCACCTGCCGGTGCACGGGACACGGGTTTTTGCCCTGATCCGGGAGGATCCCGCATGCCGTGGAGCGGCTGGGCCCGTGAGCCGTGGCCACTGAGCCTGCGCGTCTGGAGCCTGTGCTCCGCAACAGGAGAGGCCCGCGTACCGCAAAAAAAAAAAAAAGAAAAAAAGGGACTGGATTAATAGTTGCATAGTAATTTGCTCTGGGACTTTTAATCTTGATTTTCTTATTTTCTTCCATGTAATTATACTGCAACATGAAGATAAATATACTCATTTTGGTTACAATTATCTACCTCAAAGGAAGCAAATACAGTATCTTTCAAAGTACAATTTTCTACTCTTTAAGGACATTTTTGCCAAGGAAAGTTTCCCAGTGCTATGCCTTTAAGTAGTCAGCACATTAATTCCTGAAGCTTCAGGTATACAGTGTTGCAGAAGGGAGAATACACTTGCCTTTGTAAAGTATATATATTTAAAACCCAACGTTCCTGAATTAACTCAACCCTCAATTACTTCTAATAACTTTTCATATAAAAACAAGAGTTTCAGAAACAGCCTTAGGCTAACCCTTGCATCTGGAGGGGCTGTCCACTGACGTGGGAACAGCAGCCACGGGAAATCAGCGGCACAGTCGCTACCTCGGAGTGTGGCTACTCACGTCCGGGCTGGGTAGGAGATAGTTTGGCTGGAGTCTGGACTTGCCACACTTATGCTGGAGGGAAGGTGAGTGAGAGCCGGGGGTGAGGGGGCAGCTCTGGGCCGGGTCAGGGGAACTGAGGCCAAGCACAGAGAAACCTGTGCCTTTGAGCCACAGGGGACACAAAGCACATGGGAGCAGGAGGGGGGTCTGCAAAGGGGGAGGGGCTTCTGATTTCATTTTCCAATCACTTTTTATTAGCAGGTTGGTTTTGTTGGTTTTCTGTTGGGAATTTAAATTCTAGGAAAGCAATTTGCGATTCTCTGTCCAGAAACGAATCTGTTTGGCTGGGGGCTGTGGAGTGTCACCTCTGAACCGTGGCTGGAAAGGCCCTTCGGCCGGAGGGTCTGGATCCTCTCAGCCACCAGGCAGAAACGCTTGTTTTGTTTGTTTCTAATTAATCTCTCTCTCTTTTTATTTTTTTACTTGAAGCAGAGTTGATTTACAATGTTGTGTTAGTTTCTGCTGTACAGCAAAGTGACTCAGTTATACACATAAATATATATTCTTTTTTATATTCTTTTCCACCATGATTTATCCCAGGATATTGAATATAGTTCCCTGTGCTCTACAGAAGGACCTTGTTGTTTATCCAGAGGATGGCTTTTTATAGCCAGGCTAACTCCTCAGGGGCTTATCAGTGCGACGAAAATAACCTCTGAAAACACAAATCTGGACCAGTGGTTTTGTTGGTGCTGGTGTGAACATGTCCTTTGAAAATGAACAATCTCTTAAAGTTGTAGCAAAGTTCCTCTGGCCACCGCAGACAGCGGCTACAGCCAGCCTGGTCAGCCGTGTTCACAGAGGGAACATTCTAGAGCTGGTCCGTGGGTCCTTCTTCCCTTCCTTCCTTCCTGGCACCAGTCAGCACAGAAGTCAGTTAATTGTTGAAAACAAGCTGACCGTAATCTCAACTTTCATTTAATCCATGTTCTATCATAAAGTGTAATGCATTTTTAGGTGAAAACGGCAATTCAGCTTTTATAGTTCTTTTTCTGGCATTCAAAACCATTTTCATCTCTTTTAAATGTGTTCATTCCGATGAATGAAACAAGTTGGAGGAATTAACTCTGGTAAGCTTGAGTGTGTGTGTGTGTGTGTGTGTCTTGGTTTTCTTTTCTTTGTTTTAGGTGTCGGTTTATTTTAGCTTCTGAATTCTCAGAAGATTGTTACACATATAATCCAGTGTGGAAAATTATGCTGGCAAATACAAAAGAGAATTTGTGGGTTTTCCTAAAGATCATTTGTTTGTGTGAAAAATATTGAAATATTTAATAAGTTTGTTGGAGATCAGTAAGGCAATCTAGGTGTCTGGTTTGGGCACCTTTTCTCCCTTATCCTAGTAATAAACATGTTTTCACAAGGTCTATGTGGACACCTTAATTCACTTTGGGGGGGTCTCTGTTACTCTGTGGGGGAGGGTGGTCTGGAAATCCTAGCGGGGAGCCCTGTGGCCCATCTTTAGTGCTGGATATGGCCAGGGTTTGGCTCTGGGGGGCCGACGCGGCAGGGCGGGAGCTGCTGCGGGTCTTTGAGCTGGTGCCACATGGCTCACCCCTCCGGCGAGCACAGACCTCACAGGGCTGTGCCCTCCGTGGTCTGGGGTGGCTGGGACCCGGCAGGCATGTGCCCTGCTCTGTGAGGGGGAGCCCTCGGAGAACCTCCGGGGCCTGTGAGAGCATAAGCTGCCTCCTGGGAAGGACGGGGCCACCCAGGACCCCAGAGGGCTGCCCACTTCGGCAGAGACCGCCTGCCCAGAGCAGGTGGCCTGTGAACACGTTAGGCCTGATTCCTGCACAAGCTGGAAGCAGTCATGCAGACAGGATCCGACGGAGCCCAGACAGGCCTCTCGGGGGTGAAAGCCAGTTACTGGGCTTGAAACACTCCGGGGGGATGTCAGGTTGAACAATCCAAACGCAGAAGGAGCTCAGCACGGGGTGGGCCCCCTGCCAGCAAGCTGGGGCCCTGGCAGCACAGGGGAGGGGCCCAGCCCCACCTGCATCCCACCTGCCCTCGTGGACACAGCCCCTCTGCCTCTAGGCACCAAAACCAGCTCTGGGGACCCGGCGCCCGGCCTCTGCCCACCGGTCTGTTCCCTGTGCCCCTGCTTGGGGCTTGCGGGTGCAGGTCAGTTGGGTTTGCAGTAGTGTTGCCTGGACTCCAGTCCTGCAGTGGAACCAATAAAAGCATCTCAAGTGACAACAATGACAACAAACAAAATCATGAAAGGAGAGGATACACTCTCAGAAGAAAAGGAAAGAAGATAGGAAGGATTAGAAGAAAAGCAAGTTATCCAGAGGGCTGATTGACTGGGGAGAATAAATCTGTAAATACAGAGAATTCCAAAAAGAGAAAGTAGACCAGAAGGACTATGAATTACAGAAATGATGGAGGAAGACTTGGAGAATTCAGCCTGGACCGGAGGAGTCACCCGGACGGTTTGGCCGTGTCTGGGCTTCCTGCCCGCAGGCTGTTGTGGGTCCTTCTTTGACTCCCAGAGACGCTCCGACAGCAGGGCACGGGCACTGCCACTTCCCCATGCCTGGAGACGCCAGCTCATCAAGCAGGCCTGAGGGTCCGTGTCGCTTCTTCCAGGAAGCCCACCGTCCATGCCCCCTGCTTGGCCACTCACATCCAGTGACAGCAGTTGTTAGGTGGGAGCAGAGGAAATTGATTACTGGAGATCACATTTGTTGAACGGCTGAGTATCAGGAATTTCCTCTGCTTGGCTTCCCCTTTGGAACACACTGTTGGATTCCAATAAAATCAGACTCTATTGGGTTCCTTTCTGAGGTCCAGATATAGGCTCTCAAGGCTGAGGGACCAAGTCACTTTATCCTCCGATGTGTCTCCAACACTGCTGTGAGCTATGTGTTTGTGAAATGAATATTTATTATGAACATCCTCGAAATGGCCTGCAAGGTCCTACGTGACCTGCCATTCAGCGGCTACAGAACACTTTGCATTTCAGTGGGACCACGCGACCGGCTCTGCGCGGTGGAATTAGACGTTAACAAAGGCTACTACCCGGCGTGGCTGGTAAAACTTCCCGAAGGTTTTCCCTGCGCTCTCTTTGCTCCGTTGCCAGCTGGAGGCTGAGGCCCCGGCAAACTGCACGGCTCATGAGTTGAACAGGGCAGAGCCTCTGAGTCTGGGGTTCTTGTGGCTGATGCCACCACCCTGCAGCTGTGAACTGTTCCTTAGGTGAGTGGAAATAAGTTTTTATCCCACGAAAATAAGTTTTTATGACGTTTTGGAGGTTTCCTGTCAAAGTAGCTTGTTATTACCTCAACTTACATAACAAGTAGATAATGCTGTGTTCCGCAATTCGCTTCTGCAGGCCAGTCAAAATCCAGTAGTGGGATATTTATCTTCCAAATCACCTCAGAAAATAACAGCAAATTAAAAAACTATATAAAAACAGAAATATTAGGGAATTCCCTGGCGGTCCAGTGGTTAGGACTCTGTGCTCTCACTGAGGGCCCGTGTTCAATCCCTGGTTGGGGAAATAAGTTCCCGCAAGCCGTGAGGTGTGATGAAAACCAACCAGCAACCCGAAAACAGAAACGTTAAATAAATCAGTCAACAGGAAAGGGAAGAAACAAAGATATTGGAAGCAAGGCCAAGCATAAATACCGGGAACATGATTTTAAGCATCGCAAACTTCCCATCTGAATGAACCGTATCCCAGCAGGGGTTAAATGCAGCCGGTGTAGCAGAGGCAGATCTGAAACAGAAAAAAAGAGAAGCCTTTAAAGAAAATGCTGGGTAGAGATAGTGCAGCAACCTGCTCAAAAGAGAAACGGCAATCACATGTCAGCGCACTCGTGGCTAGAAGCTCTTCTTTTGTCTCTCTGTTCACCAGTTGATGGACGTTTAGGGTTGCTTCCACTTTTGGTTATTGTGAACAGCACTGCTGTTCTGAACACCTCATACGTGTCATTGTGTGGCCATTTGGTTTCATCTCCCTTGAGCCGACACCTCGGGGTAGAATTGCTGGGACCTGCGGTGCATCTTATATTGGACCTTGAAGGAACCTGGTTTTCTGAAGAGGTGGCTGCGCCGTTTTACACCCCCCGTGCTGAGCTGTCCAATCGACGCATGGGATGCTTCTCCATTTTCAAAGCTCTTCCAATTCTCTCAGCAATTTTGTTATTTCCAGTGTACAAGCTGGAAATAATTCTTCTTTTTCTTGAATTTTTTGTCTGAGTATTTTATTATTTTTGATGCAATCGTGAAAGGAATTTTCTTTATTTTTCATGGGTTCAAGGCAAGTATATAGGAGCAATTGGTTTTCTATTTTGAGCTAGTATGCTGCTACCACGCTGATCTCCTTTATTAGTGCCAGTAGAATTTTTTGTAAACTTCTTAGAATTTTCAACATGTAGCATTTTGCCATCTGGGAATAAAGGCAATTTGTTTCTTTTTCCTTTCTCATAAGGATGTCTTTATTTCTTTTTCTTGCCTGATTGTACTGGCTAGAACCTCTGGTATAATATTGAATAGAAGTGGTAAGAATGGACATCCTCGCCTTGTTTCCAGTTTTAGTGAGAAAAGTATTCAGTTTTTCACTACTGAATTTAGGTTAATGAGTTATTTTTTTGGTAGCTGTCCTTTATTAGGAAGTTTCCATCTGTTTCTAACATTGAGTAATTTTAATTATAAATGAGTGTTGGATTTTGTCAAATGCATTTCTTGCATCTATTCAGATGATCACATATTTCCCCCTCATTATGCTGTTAATAGAATTTATTAAATTAATTTATTTTGGCTATGAAACCAGTTTGTATTCCTGGATAAATTCCTGCTTGTGGTGTGTAAGCCTTCCTTTTATGTTGCTGAGCCTGGTTTGCTAATATTTTGTTGAGAATCTCTATGTCTATGTTCATGACAGGTGTTGGTCTGAAGCTTTCTTTCCCTGTGGTGTCTTTATCCAGCTTTGGCATCAGGATAATACTGGTCTCATAGAATGAACTGGGACATACTTCCTCACCCTCTATCTTCTGGAAGCGTTTAGAAAGGATCAATATTACTCTTCCTTCGAAAGTTTGAAACAGTTACTAAAGTGAAGCCAGTAAGTGAGGACTCACCTTTATGTAAGGGTTCGTTTTTAAGATTTAAAAAAAATGATTGATGCATAGTTGATTTACAGTGTTGTGTTGGTTTCAGGTGTATAGCACAGTGATTCAGTTATGCATATAATATGTGTATATATGTGTGTGTGTCTATTCTTTTTTAGATTCTTTTCCATTATAGGTTATTACAAGATACTGAGTATAGTTCCCTGTGCTATACAGCAGGTCCTTGTTGTTTATCTATTTTATATATGGTAGTATGTATTTGTTAATCCCAAACTCCTAATTTAGCCCTCCACTCCCCGCTTTGCCTATGTAACCATAAGTTTCTTTTCTATGTCTATGAGTCTGTTCCTGTTTTGTAAATAAGTTCATTTGTATCATTTTTTTTTTTTACATTTCACATATAAGCGATATCATATGGTGTTTGTCTTTCTCTTTCTGGCTTATTTCACTTAATTTGATAATCTCTAGATCCATCCATGTTGCTGCAAATGGCATTATCTCATTCTTTTTTATGGCTGAGTAGTATTTCATTGTGTGTGTATATATATATATATATATATATATATATATATATATATACCACATCTTCTCTATCCATTCCTCTGTTGATGGACACTTAGGTTGCTTCCATGTCTTGGCTATTGTAAATAGTGCTGCTATGAACATTGGGGTGAATGTATAAGATTTTTTTTAGAGCAGTTTTATCTTCACAGCAAAATTGAGAATACAGCACAGAGAGTCCCCATATGCCCTCTGACTCCACATATGCACAGCCTCCCCACCATCAACATCCCCCACTAGAGCAGTACATGTGTTACAACTGGTGAACCTATATTGACACATCATAATCACCCAAAGTCCATAGTTTACCTTAGAGTTCAACATTGGTGTTGCACAGGCTATGGACTTGGACAAAAGTATAATGTATAGTCACAATTATAGTATGATTCAGGGTAGTTTCACTGCCTAAAAATCCTCTGTGCTCCTTTCTCTCCTCAAACTCTGCCAAACACTGATCCTTTTACGATTCCATAACTTTCCTTTTCCATAATGTCACACTTATGAATCATATAGTATGTAACTTTTTCAGACTGGCTTCTTTTACTTAGTAACATGGATTTAAGTTTTCCCCATATCTTCTTTTTTTTGTGTGTGTGTTACGCAGGCCTCTCCCTGTTGTGGCCTCTCCCGTTGTGGAGCACAGGCTCCGGACGCGCAGGCTCAGCGGCCATGGATCACGGGCCCAGCCGCTCCGCGGCACGTGGGATCTTCCCGGACCGGGGCACGAACCCGTGCCCCCTGCATCGGCAGGCAGACTCTCAACCACTGCACCACCAGGGAAGCCCTTCCCCATGTCTTTTCATGGCTGATAGCTCATTTCTTTTTAGCTTGGAATGATATATGCTGGGGAGACCAGTTTGTTTATCCATTCACCGGCTGAAAAACATCTTGGTTGTTTCCAAGTTTTGGCAGTTTTGAATAAAGCTGCTGTAAAGATCCATATGCAGGTTTTTGTGTGGACATCACCAAAGTGTCTTCCAGAGTGGCTGCACCATTTGCATCCCCACCAGCTGCTAAGGAGCGTTCCTGTGGCTCCACATCCTCGCCAGCACTTGGTGCTGTCAGTGCCCTCGATTTTGGCCATCCTAACAGGCATGAAGCGGAACGTCATTGTTGGTTTAACTTGCATTTCCCTGAGGACATATGAAGTGGAGCATCTTTTCAAATGCTGTACTTGCCATCTGAATATCTTCTTTGGTGAAGTGTCTGTTAAGGTCTTTGGTCCATTTTTAAACTGGGTTGTTTTTCTTATTGCTGAGTTTTATGAGTTCTTTGTATATTTTGGATGAAAGTCCTTTATCAGGTGTGTCTTTTGCAAATATTTGCTCCCAGTCTCTGGCTTGTCTTCTTCTTCTCTTAACATCGTCTTTTGCAGAGCAGAACAGAAGTTCTTAATTTTGATGAAGTCCAGCTCATCAATTCTTCTCTTTCATGGATTGTGATTTTGATGTTGTATCTAGAAAGCCATTACCAAACCCAAGGTCATCTGGGTTTTCTCTTGTGCTATCTTCTAGGTGTCTTACATTTAGTTCTATGATCCATTTTGAGTTAATTTTTGTGAAGGGTGTAAGGTCTGTGTCTAGATTTTTTTTTTCATGTGGATGTTCAGTTGTTCCAGCACTGTTTGTTGAAAACCATCTTTGCTCCATTGTGTTGCCCTTGCTCCTTTGTCAAAGATCAGTTGACTCTATTTATGTGGGTCTATTTCTGTTGCATTGACCTATTAGTCTATTCTTTCACCAATACCTCGCTGTCTTGATTACTATAGCTTCACAGTAAGTCTTTAAGTCAGGTGGTGTCAGTCCTCCAACTTTGTTCTTTTTCCTTAATATTTTGTTAACTATTCTGAAACTTTTGGAAATACTTCTAATTACTTGTAATGTGTAATATGTCTATTCCTATTTCTTCTTTCTTCATGAATCATTTCGGTAATAAATATCTTTCTAGGAATTTCTCTGTTTCTTCCAGTTATCTAATTTGTTGGCATAAAGTTGTTCATAGTATTCCCTTTATAATTTTTAAAATTTCTGCAAGGTTGCTGGTGATGTGTACTCTTTTATTCCCGCTTTTGGTAATTTGTGTTCTCTCTCTTTTTTCTTCATTAGTATAAATAAAGATTTGTTAAATTTTAGAAGTCTTTTTAAGAAACCACTTTTGTTTTCATTGATTACCTCTATTTTTTTCTGTTTTGATTGAGTTTTCACTCTAATCTTTATTATTTGCTTCCTTTGCTTGCTTTGGTTTAATTTGATCTTTTATTTCTCCCTAATTTTGTAAGATGGAACCTTAGGCTACTGATTTGACATTTATTTTTTTCCTTTTCTAATATAGACTTTTAAGCTAGGTCTAGAATTTACCTCTACATGCACTTTGGCTGCATCCCATAAATTTTGATACACTGTGTTTTCATTTTTATTCATTTAAAATATTCTCTAAATTCTTTTTTGATTCCTTGTTTGATTCATGAGTTATTTTAAAGTACTTAAAAGTTATTTAAGACTGCTGTTATTTTCCAAATACCTTTGGATTTCCCAAATTTCCTTCTGTTTTTGATTTCTACTGACATTTCTAATTTCGTTTTGGCCAGAAACATACTCTGATTTTAATACTTTCAAATTAATTGAGAGTTGTTTTATGGCTTAGTAGATGGTCTATATTGAAGACTATTCTATGTGCACTTGAAAAGATTATATATTCTGATGCTGTTGAGGGGAGTGTTCCCTAGATGTTAGCTGGGTCCAGTCTCTTGATAGTGTTATTCAGGTATTTTGTATCCTTGCTGATTTTCTGTCTGGTTTTCTATCAGTTATCTAGAGTAGGATATTAACATGCCCCACTATTATAATTGAATTGTCAATATCTCATTTCGGTTTTGTTAGTTTTGCTTCATGCATTTTGGGCTCTGTTATTAGTTGTGTACTGGTTTACAGTTATGTCTTTTTGGCGAACTGGACTCTTTATCATCATAGTAATGGGTTTTGTCTTAAAGTGCATTTTGTTGACATTAGTGTGGATACTTTCATTCTTGTATGGCTCTCATTTGCATGGTATATGTTTTTTTCACCATTTACTTTCAAACTTTTTATGTCTTTGAATCTAAAGTGTTTATTTTACATAGGATATATCACTGGATCTTGTTCTTCTTGTTGTTATTTTGTTTTGAATCCAGTTAAACAATCAGGCTTCTGAATGGAGTGTTTAATCCATTTATAGTTAATGGATTTATTAATATGGTTGAATTTATTTGCGCCATTTTGCTACTTGTTTCCTTTACTTCCATGTCCCTTTTGTTCCCGTTCTTCCTTTACTGCTTTTCTTTGGTGTTAAAAACAATTTTATAATGAACAATTTTCATTCTTTTTTAAGGTTGTTTTCTTGGAGAAACGCTGTGCTAGGGATTACAATATACATATTTACTTATCACTGTCTACTTCATGTTAATAGTGCCTTAAATTTGACAAAATATAAATGCTTTCTACTCCAATATAGCTTCATCCCCTTACTTTTTTGTGCTATTATGGGCCTATGTATTATATCTATATATGCTATAAGCCCAACAGTACAGTTTTCTAATTATTGTCTTAAGTTATTGTATTTCAAATAACTTAAGGGAACATTAGAAAGAATATGCTTGTACTGTCTTATATTTACTGACATAAGAGCTTTAATGCTGTGCTTTGTTTCTTCATGTGCATTCAGGTTACCTTGTGGTGTCATTTTGTTTCAGTCTGAACAATTTCCCTTAGTATTTCTTCTAAGACAGCTATGCTAGCAGCAAATTCTTTCAGTATTTCTTTACCTGGGAAAGAAATTTTTTTCTTACTCTGAAGAATATTTTTGCTGACTATAGAGTTCTTGGTGACAGGCCTATTTTTTTCTTTTAGCAACTTTAATATGTTATCCCAATAGCTCCTTGCATGACTTCTTCCTTATGGGAAGTTAGCTGTTAGTCTCATTACAGTTTTCTTGTACATGGTGAGCTGTTTTTCTCTTACCCTTTTCAAGATTTTCTCTTTGTTTTTTGTTTCCAACAATTTTACTATGTTGTGTCTAAGTGTGCATCTCTTTGTGTTTATCTTATTTAGAACCTGTTGAGCATCCTCGGGTGTCAAAATTTTTCATCGAATTTGGGAAGTTTTTAGCTATTATTTCCTCAGGTATTTTTCTGCCATTTTCCACTCTTTCTGAGTCCCATTTAACCTGTGTTGGTATATTTGATAAAGTCCCATGGGTCTCTGCTTATTTTTCCTCATTCTCTATTTTGCTCTTCACATTGAGTATTTTCTTTTGATCTATTTTTAGGTTTGCTGAGTCGTTGTCCTGACAGTCCAAATACTCTGTTGATTTTTCATTTGGCTATTGGGATTTTCAACTCCAGAATTTCCATTTGATTCTTTTAAATAATCTCTAAATATTTCTTGATATTCTCTGGTTGATGTGTCATTCTAACTATGTTTTCATTTAATTTTTTAAAAATGATTTTCTCAATTCTTTGAACATATTTATAATATCAGTAGCAACTTTGAGGTCTTCGGTAGTTTTAATACCTGGGTCCTCTCAGAGCAGCTTCTACTGACTGCTTCTATTTTTTTTAGCATCTTTATTGGAGTATAACTGCTTTACAATGGTGTGTTAGTTTCTGCTGTATGACAAAGTGAACCAGCTACACATATACATATAGCTTCATTATCTCCTCCTTCTTACATCTCCCTCCCACCCTCCCTATCCCACCTTTCTAGTTGGAAACAAATCACCGAGCTGATCTCCCTGTGCTATGTGGCTGCTTCCCACTATCTATTTTAAATTTGGTAGTGTATATATGTCCATGCCACTCTCTCACTTCATCTCAGCTTACCCTTCCTGTCCCTGTGTCCTCAAGTCCATTCTCTACATCTGCGTCTTTATTCCTGTCTTGCCCTAGGTTCTTCAGAACCTTTTTTTTTTTTTAGATCCCATATATATGTGTTAGCATACAGTATTTGTTTTTCTCTTTCTGTCTTATTTCACTCTGTATGACAGTCTGTAGGTCCATCCACCTCACTACAAATAACTCAATTTCATTTCTTTTTATGGCTGAGTACTATTCCATTGTATATATATGCCACATCTTCTTTATCCATTCATCTATCAGTGGACACTTAGGTTGTTTCCATGTCCTGGCTATTGTAAATAGTGCTGCAGTGAACATTGTGGTACATGACTCTTTTTGAATTATGGTTTTCTCAGGGTATATGCCCAGTAGTGGGATTGCTGTGTCATATGGTAGTTCTATTGTTGTTTTTTTAAGGAAGCTCCATAATGTTCTCCATAGTGGCTGTATCAATTTACATTCCCACCAACAGTGCAAAAGGGTTCCCTTTCCTCCACACCCTCTCCAGCATTTATTGTTTGTAGGTTTGATGATGGCTATTCTGACCAGTGTGAGGTGATACCTCAATTTCATTTTGATTTGCATTTCTCTAATGATTAGTGATGTTGAGCATCCTTTCATATGTTTGTTGGCAGTCTGTATATCTTCTTTGGAGAAATGTCTATTTAGGTCTTCTGCCCATTTTTGGATTGGGTTGTGTACTTTTTTAATATTGAGCTGCATGGGCTGCTTGAATATTTTGGAGATTAATCCTTTGTCAGTTGCTTTATTTGCAAATATTTTCTCCCATTCTGAGGGTTGTCTTTCCATCTTGTTTATGGTTTCCTTTGCTGTGCAAAAGCTTTTAAGTTTCATTAGGTCCCATTTGTTTATTTCTGTTTTTATTTCCATTTCTCTAGGAGCTGGGTCAGAAAGCATCTTGCTGTGATTTATGTCATAGAGTGTTCTGCCTATATTTTCCTCTAAGAGTTTGATGGTATCTGGTCTTACATTTAGGTCTTTAATCCATTTTGAGTTTATTTTTGTGTATATTGTTAGGGAGTGTTCTAATTTCATGCTTTTACATGTAGCTGTCCAGTTTTCCCAGCACCACTTATTGAAGAGGCTGTCTTTTCTCCATTGTATATTCTTGCCTCCTTTATCAAAGATAGGGTGACCATATGTGAGCAGGTGTATCTCTGGGCTTTCCCTGTTCCATTGATCTATATTTCTGTTTTGTGCCAGTACCATATTGTCATGATTACTGTAGCTTTGTAGTATAGTCTGAAGTCAGGGAGCCTGATTCCTCCAGCTCTGTTTTCCTTTCTCAGGATTGCTTTGGCTATTCGGGGCCTTCTGTGTTTCCATATAAATTGTAAAACTTTTTGTTCTAGTTCTGTGAAGAATGTCATTGGTAGTTTGATAGGGATTGCATTTAATCTGTAGATTGCTTTGGGTAGTATAGTCATTTTTACAAGTTGATTCTTCCAATTCAAGAACATGGTATATCTCTCCACCTGTTTGTATCATCTTTAATTTCTTTCATGAGTGTCTTATAGTTTTCTGCATACAGGTCTTTTGTCTCTTTAGGTAGGTTTATTCCCAGGTATTTTATTCTTTTTGTTGCAATGGTAAATGGGAGTGTTTCCTTAGTTTCTCCTTCAGATTTTTCATCATTAGTGTATAGGAATGCAAGAGATTTCTGTGCATTAATTTTGTATCCTGCTACTTTACCAAATTCATTGATTAGCTCTAGTAGTTTTCTGGTAGCATCTTTAGGATTCTCTTTGTATAGTATCCTGTCATCTGAAAACAGTGACAGTTTTACTTCTACTTTTCCAATTTGGATTCCTTTTATTTCTTTTTCTTCTCTGATTGCTGTGGCTAAAACTTCCAAAACTATTTTGAATAATAGTGGTGAGAGTGGGCAACCTTGTCTTCTTCCTGATCTTAGTGGGAATGGTTTCAGTTTTTCACCATTGAGAACGATGTTGGCTGTGGGTTTGTCACATATGGCCTTTATTATGTAGAGGTAACTTCCCTCTATGCCTACTTTCTGGAGAGTTTTTATCATAAATGGGTGTTGAATTTTGTCGAAAGGTTTTTCTGCCTCTATTAAGATGATCATATGTTTTTTCTCCTTCTATTTGTTAATATGGTTTATCACATTGATTGATTTATGTATATTGAAGAATCCTTGCATTCCTGTGATAAACCCCACTTGATCATGGTGTATGATCCTTTTAATGTGCTGTTGGATTCTGTCGGCTAGTATTTTGTTGAGGATTTTTACAACTATGTTCATCAGTGATACTGGCCTGTAGTTTTCTTTCTTTGTGACATCTTTGTCTGGTTTTGGTATCAGGGTGATGTTGGCCTCATAGAATGACTTTGGGAGTGTTCCTTCCTCCACTATATTTTGGAAGAGTTTGAGAAGGATAGGTGTTAGTTCTTCTCTAAGTGTTTGATAGAACTCGCCTGTGAAGCCATCTGGTCCTTGGCTTTTGTTTGTTACAAGATTTTTAATCACAGTCTCAATTTCAGTGCTTGTGATTGGTCTGTTTATATTTTTTATTTCTTCCTGGTTCAGTCTCAGAAGGTTGTGCTTTTCTAAGAGTTTGTCCGTTTCTTCCAGGTTGTCCATTTTATTGGCATAGAGTTGCTTGTAGTAATCTCTCATGATCCATTGTATTTCTGCAGTGTCAGTTGTTACTTCTCCTTTTTCATTTCTAATTCTATTGATTTGAGTCTTCTCTCTTTTTCTCTTGATGAGTTTGGCTAATGGTTTATCAATCTTGTTTATCTTCTCAAAGAAACAGCTTTTAGTTTTATTGATCTTTGCTATAGTTTCCTTCATGTCATTTTCATTTATTTCTGATCTGATCTTTATGATTTCTTTCCCTCTGTTAAGTTTGTTTGTTTTTTTTTTCTTCTTTCTCTAATTGCTTTAGGTGTATAGGTTGTTTGTTTGAGATTTTTCTTGTTTCTTGAGGTAGGATTGTATTGCTATAAACTTCCCTCTTAGAACTCCTTCTGCTGCATTCTATAGGTTTTGGGTCATCGTGTTTTCATTGTCATTTGTTTCTAGGTATTTTTTGTTTTCCTCTTTGATTTCTTCAATGATCTCTTTGTTATTTAGTAGCATATTGTTTAGCCTCCATGTGTTTTTATTTTTTACAGTTTTTTTTCCTGTAATTGATATCTAGTCTCATAGCGTTGTGGACAGAAAAGATACTTGATATGATTTCATTTTTCTTAAATTTAGCAAGGCTTCATTTGTGACCCAGGTCATGATCTATCCTGAAGAATGTTCCATGAGCACTTGAGTAGAAACTGTGTTCTGTTGTTTTTGGATAAAATATCCTATAAATATCTATTAATTCCATCTTGTTTAATGTATCATTTAAAGCTTGTGTTTCTTTATATATTTTCATTTTGGATGATTTGTCCATTGGTGGAAGTGGGGCGTTAAAGTCCCCTACTATGATTGTGTTACTGTCCATTTCCCTCTTTATGGCTGTTAGCATTTGCCTTGTGTATTGACGTGCTCCTATGTTGGGTGCATAAATATTTACAATTGTTTTATCTTCTTCTTGGATTGATCCATTGATCATTATGTAGTGTCTTTCTTTGTCTCTTCTAATAGTCTTTATTTTAAAGTCTATTTTGTTTGATGTGAATATTGCTACTCAAGCTTTCTTTTGATTTCTATTTGCATGGAATATCTTTTTCCATCCCCTCACTTTCAGTCTGTATGTGTCCCTAGGTCTGAAGTGGGTCTCCTGTAGACAGCATATATCTGGGTCTTGTTTTTGTATCCATTCAGCCAGTCTATGTCTTTTGCTTGGAGCATTTAATCCATTTACATTTAGTGTAGTTACCTATATGTATGTTCCTATTCCTATTTTCTTAATTGTTTTGGGTTTGTTATTGTAGGTCTTTTCCTTCTCTTCTGTTTCCTGCCTAGAGAGAAATTCCTTTAGCATTTGTTGTAAAGCTGGTTTTGTGGTGCTGAATTCTCTTTGCTTTTGCTTGTCTGCAAAGCTTTTAATTTCTCTGTCAAATCTGAATGAGATCCTTGCTGGGTAGAGTAATCTTGGTTGTAGGTTTTCCCCTTTTATCACTTTAATTTTGTCCTGCCACTCCCTTCTGGCTTGCAGAGTTTCTGCTGAAAGATCAGCTGTTAACCTTATGGGGATTCCCTTGTATGTTATTTGTTGTTTTCTCCTTGCTGCTTTTATTTTTTTTTCTTTGTATTTAATTTTTGATAGTTTGATTAATATGTATCTTGGCATGTTTCTCCTTTGATTTATCCTGTATGGGACTCTGTGCTTCCTGGACTTGATTGAGTATTTCCTTTCCCATATTAGGGAAGTTTTCAACTATATTCTCTTCAAATATTTCTCAGTCCCTTTCTTTTTCTGTTCATCTCCTGGGACCCCTATAATTCGAATCTTGGTGTGCTTAATGTTGTCCCAGAGGTCTCCAAGACTGTCCTCAATTCTTTTCATTCTTTTTTCTTTATTCTGCTCTGTGGTAGTTATTTCCACTATTTTATCTTCCAGGTCACTTATCCATTCTTCTGCCTCAGTTATTCTGCTATTGATTACTTCTAGAGAATTTTTCATTTCATTTATTGTGTTGTTCATCATTGTTTGTTTGCTCTTTAGTTTGCCTAGGTCCTTGTGAAACGTTTCTTTTATTTTCTCCTTTCTATTTGCAAGGTTTTGGATCACTTTTGCTATCATTACCCTGAATTCTTTTTCATATTTCCTCTACATTTGTTTGATCTGGTGGGTTTTTACCTTGCTCCTTCATCTGCTGTGTGTTTCTCTGTCTTCTCATTTTGCTTAACTTACTGTGTTTGGGGTCTCCTTTTTGCAGGCTGCAGGTTTGTAGTTCCCATTGTTTTTGGTGTCTTCTTCCAGTGGTTAAGGTTGCTTCAGTGGGTTGTGTAGGTTTCCTGGTAGAGGGGACTGGTGCTTGTGTTCTGGTGGATGAGGCTGGATGTTGTCTTTCTGGTGGGCAGGACTATGTCCAGTTGTGTGGTGTCTGTGACCTTATTATGATTTTAGGCAGCCTCTCTGCTAATGGTTGGGTTTGTGTTCCTGTCTTGCTAGTTGTTTGGCATAGGGTATCCAGCACTGTATCTTGCTGGTCATTGAGTGGAGCTGGGTCTTAGTGTTGAGATGGAGATCTCTGGGAGAGCTTCCGCCGTTTGATATTATGTGGAGCTGGGAGGTCTCTGGTGGACCAATGTCCTGAACTCAGCTCTCCCACCTCAGAGGCACATGCCTGACACCTGGCCGGAGCACCAAGACCCTGTCAGCCACATGGTCAAATTCATCTGGACTCCCTGAGGAGGCTGCCGCGCTCAAGAGGCCTCTGCTGGTACCAAGGCTTTGGATCCTTGTAGAGTTCAGGTGAAGGAGAGAAATCTGCTTTGGTCTCTTCATTGGTCAGCCATAACTGTCAACTAAAAAAATATGCACAAGCTAAAAGTTGAGAGTTATGTGTTTTTTTTGTTTGTTTGTTTGTTTTTGCGGTATGTGGGCGTCTCACTGTTGGGGCCTCTCCAGTTGTGGAGCACAGGCTCAGCAGCCATGGCTCACAGGACCAGCCGCTCCGCGGCATGTGGGATCTTCCCGGACCGGGGCACGAACCCGTGTCCCCTGCATCGGCAGGTGGACCCTCAACCACTGCGCCACCAGGGAAGCCCGAGAGTTCTGTCTTATTCAGCAGGAAATTTTAGGACTTCAAGCCTGGGAGGCAGCAGCTCCAGTGACCCTGAGAGAACCGTGCTCCCGAGTGCTACTTTATCCTTTGTGTGGATCACATGTTCCTGTTTCATCCCATGTCTTCAAATGTTTTTTACACTTGATATTTTAGGTGACATTGCAGCAACTCTGGGTTATGATTGCCCCTCCCTGGGGGTTGTTGTGGTTGCTGGTTTTGTTTGTTGTTTGGTGACTTGCCTAGACTAATTCTATTTCCCCTGAAGTGTGTGGCCACTGATACCTCTGTTCGGTTCTTTTTTTTTTTTTTTAATTCTTCTTTTTCTATTTAAGCCTGGTTTTGCAGGGATCACTTCTGGTCATCACAGCTTAGTAGTGAAACAGGACTGGTCAGAGTTTGTGCTAAAATACCTTGAGTTAGTATCGTTTCTGTCTGTCTGTGAGTTGAGTAATGCAGTTAGAAATGGGGCAGTTTATAGAAATTGCTGTAACGTTTGCCTCCTGGTGTTTTTGTTTTTTTTCTTCAGAGATCACTTTCTATTCAACACCACACGCCGCTCCAAATTTAGTTGGCCTCTCTGGCAGCCAAGTGGCTGGTTTCCACTGTCCACTCAGCACAGGAGAAAGTGAACTGCCGCACTGTGGAAGCTGCACGCACGTGGGGTTGGAGGGTCCCAGTAAAAACACCGGGCCCCAATGTTCTCACTTGAGCTTCAGTACTTCTCCTCCAATACATGCTTCTCAACTTTGGGCATGCTTTTGTTTGATTTTAAGTGTCCTAAGATAATGTGTTTGACAACACTGTCCAGTTTTGTCATCACTTTTTGGAGAGATTTGTGTAGTGTCTCACTCCACCAGGTAAGAAGTCCCACCCATTTAGGATAAAATTCAAGATTAAAAAGATGTGTTATTTTTTCTTGGTTGATATTGCCACCACAGCAGAGAGCTGGGCAGAAATATTGATGCATTATTGTTTATTCTAAGTGATCTGATGACTTTTTGATGTTATTTCTCTATGTAGTCCAATTTTATCCAAGAATTGTTCTGCAAATGTGATCTTATGTTTTAAAGCATCAAGATATAGCATACGCACAGTTTGGAATTCCTCAGGGACCACTATTATTTCATGGAGAATATGGCATTATTAGAAGTGTCACCCTGGAAACAAGCCATCAAGCAGAAGCTCTTAACACCTGTCTCCAAGATTCTCAAGGCACGTGCTAAGAATCCCATGGCATTATTTCAAAGCAGGGTGATGTCTGTGTTGCCAAGACTGTTCCTGCTTAGAAGAAATGCCTGTGTCCTGTGGACACTGAGTTTGCTGCAGGTCATATGCTCCTGCCATTCAACCATCCACAGGCTGGATGCATAGCTCATCGTCACGTTCAAAGTTCTGGACAAATACATTCTCCAGAGCTACAGATGAGGAGTTGAGAGAATCGCATCAATTGCTCATCTCATCAGGGTACAATCTGAAGTCTTCAGTTTTCTCAGGAGGGCCACTCAGATTATTGCACAATCAAACCTTGGTCCTTTTACCATTGACACAGAGTTGTATGAAAAAGCTATTTTAAAACAGAAGATTCTCTAGAAGTATGGTTCTCCTTACTGATTTTATATCTGAATTCAAAAACTGTGGAAAACCAACCTCTTTGTATAGTTATTCTTAATATTTGGAGAATAGAAAAACAAGTGTTAATGTTTTCATTTTCATCCTAATCCTTTTACCATATGCTTATGTTCTCTTTATTTTAGAAATATCTCCTTGTTACAAAAAGTTCTGAAATTATGAATGAACAAGGATGAAACTTAAAATCACCCCTAATGTCATCACCTGGAGGCAGTTCCTGTTAATATGTTAATGCATTTTCTTAAGGTTTTGTGGTGATGTGTCAATACAATTTCTTCTGTCATTTGGATTCATCTTAAACTCAATTCACAGCATTATATTCTTTTTAAGAATCTATCACAATCTTCTACTGTTTGCAATTTTTTTTTTACTACATGTTCTGTTTCAATAACATCTTTGTCTGTGATGATTTTTAGGCCCTCTGACATTTTTGGATTAGATTCCTAAAACAGGGAATTTCTAGGTGGAAAGACAGTAATATAATCAAGGATTCTGATAAGTGTTGTCCAATGGCCTTCCTCAGAAACTGTTCCCATCTGTACTTCCAACACATACCTGTTTGTAGCAGCATAGTTAGTGCTGGTTGCTTTTAAAATAAACTTTACTTTTTAGAACAGTTTAGATTTACAGAAAAATTGTGAAGATATAACAGAAGGTCCCCATATATCCCACACCCAGTTTCTCCCATTAATTCTTCTATTATTAGTATTTCCTATTAAAAAGCTACATTTGCTACATTTAGTGAACCAGTATTAACACATTATTATTAACTAAAGTTGTTTTTTTTTTTTTTTTTGGCTTTGGCAAAGAAGAATAGTTTAATACTGCTGGTTTAGTAAAACCAGCTATGTCTCTCAGTTACCAGCATTAAGCCTATACAAGCATTAACTTTTGTTTACTTTTTTAACATCTTTATTGGAATATAATTGCTTTACAATGTTGTATTAGTTTCTGCTGTATAACAAAGTGAATCAGCTATATGTATACATGTATCCCCATATCCCCTCCCTCTTGTGTCTCCCTCCCACCATCCCTATCCCACCCCTCTAGGTGGTCACAAAGCACCGAGCTGATCTCCCTGTGCTATGCGGCTGCTTCCCACTAGCTATCTATTTTACGTTTGGTAGTGTATATATGTCCATGCCACTCTCTCACTTCATCCCAGCTTACCCTTCCCCCTCCCCATGTCCTCAAGTCCATTCTCTACATCTGCATCTTTATTCCTGTCCTGCCCCTAGGTTCGTCAGAACCATTTTATTTTATTTTTTTTAGATTCCATATATATGTGTTAGCATACGGTATTTGTTTTTCTCTTTCTGACTTACTTCACTCTGTATGACAGACTCTAGGTCCATCCACCTCACTACAAATAACTCAATTTCGTTTCTTTTTATGATGGAGTAATATTCCATTGTATATATGTGCCACATCTTCTTTATCCATTCATCTGTCAGTGGACACCTAGGTTGCTTCCATGTCCTGGCTATTGTAAATAGTGCTGCAGTGAATATTGTGGTACATGACTCTTTTTGAATTATGGTTTTCTCAGCGTATATGCCCAGCACTGGGATTGCTGGGTCGTATGGTAGTTCTATTTTTAGTTTTTAAAGGAACCTCCATAGTGGCTGTACCAATTTACATTCCCACCAACTGCAAGAGGGTTGCCTTTTCTCCACACCCTCTCCAGCATTATTCAGATTTCCTTGGTTTTTACCTAACATTCCTTTTTCTGTCCCAGGATCCCATCTAGCACACCATAGTCAGCATTGCTTAGCTCTGCGGCATTTCAGGAGGGATAGAGTAAAATATTATCAGTAAGTGAAAAGCTCAAGGAAAGTTTTGGTAAAAATCTCATAACTATGGCTTTAGGAAATCACTGTCATGTTAAATAGGTGTCTGGTACTGGGTCTGCACTCAGGCCAGTTTCCAGCACCTTTCGTGTGGCCAAATGGCCACCACTGGCCTCTCCATCTGTCACACAGGTATTGCCCAGGACTCGAGGTGACAGGGACGCTCAGCTCTCTTCTCACAGCCCCGGAGAAAACTGGCGAGAGGTGACAGCGTGTAGGGGACACGTGGTGACCTGAAGCCATGGCCTCAGGACAGAGCTGTGTCCTGCAGGTCCTGCTGGACAGCCCTGGGAAGCTGGCTCCCTCCCCGAGACTCCCCCTCCTTTCCTAGAAGAGGCAGCTTTGGGCTCCACGTTCCATAAGCTCAGGTTCTGATTTTGCCTTCTGTCTTCATCTCCCACTGGACCCACACGCGTAGGCACTGGCTTCATTTACTGACTTCTTTTACCAAACTTTCCAAGTGAGATAAATGCTATGAGCAAACATGATGATTTGTAGCTGTATTTTCAGCGGCTTCTCCGAAGCCTGCCCTTGCCGTGAGCGGTACATCTCCCAATCCCCTTTATCTTTGTGGTTTGATGATTCTTCACAACTGAAAACAAAAGGAACGACATTACTGATTTCTAGAAATGACTCTTCACAAATGTGTTTTGGATTGCACTGTATCCTTGGTGTTCATCTAGGTAAGAGCAAAATGATTTGTTCTAATAAATTACCAGGCACTGATATTAAGTTAACCAGTGAAGATTTAGCAGGGTTCTTAACTCTTTGCTGGAAAAAAACCCCAATAACTTTATTATACTGTCCCTTTAGCAAACATCTTGGATTTTATCTGTCATGAGGATTTTCTAAAAATAATATTTAGAAGCTGTGTAATGACATAAACTGATTCCTTAAGGAGTCTTGAATCAGATTAAAATGTTAAAAAAAAGAAACTGGAAATTTTCGTCTTATTTCTAAGAATTCCTCTCCCTCTGAACCCCAGCAGACAATACCTGGCATGTTTTCTTGCCTCTGAGAAGACAATAGAAAAGGAAGCAACAATTTTTATGGAGGTTGTGGAAGATTCTCACTCCCTCAGAAATGGAAGAAACAGCCCACACCCTTATAAGACAGAAGTGAGATGGGATTTCCCCTTATTCGCTCTCACTCTCGGCACGTGCCACGACCATTGGGAACGACGTCCTCAGTACGTGTAAAGGTTTCTCCTGCATGTAACTGTTGGGTCGCACATACCCCTCTGCTCACAAACATGTAATTTCCTGGAATGCCTTTTCTTCCATCTCATGCCTCATAAAATTCACAGTTTTCTGCATGAGGGTCATTCCTTTATTAGACCCTCCCTCCTGCCTTTGTGTGCCCATCAGTTCACTTTTTGTCTCCAAGTTTAGCACAGTGCACAGCGCATCGTAGGGCCTATTACTCTTTTAAGATTATGAATCACAATGGCAAAATCATTGTGAACTTATTGGACCAGATGCACGAGCACATTGCATGAGATATTGTTTACTCTTCACAGGGGTCCTAAATCATTATCCCTACTTCGTGGATAGGGAAGCTGAGGGTTTGCAAAGGTTCTCACCTTGCCCAGACCCGTCACTAATGAGGGAGCCTGGAGGTGAGTCTGGCCACCAGGTGTGATGCTCTGGGCTCTGCTCCCTCCTTTGCTTCAGGATCACCTGCTCTGTTGCTCCCTTCAGACCTCTGGTCTGCATTCCCGCATTAGAAAGTAGACTGTTCCTCAGGGGTGGGGTGTGCTCCTGTGCTGGCTCTGCCACCTCTTCCCCTCAGGTGACCGTCATTTGCATCCAGCTCAGGGTATCCTCCATTCTGGGGTCCTCTGTTGGCTGAGCTATCTAACACCGGGACCTCTCAGTTCCTTGATCTTCTATGTCCAGCAACCTTCCCTGCTCCCCTTCTGCACCCACTCCTCTGTCCCTTTGACCAGGTCAGCATCCGCAGGTACTACCCTCCCCAAATGATAAGTCTGAGAGTTTACTCCTTGGTTCCTATTTGATTACTCAAAGAGGGCCCTTTGGTCTCAGTGGACCTGCCCACCCCTCAGCCCTCTTCTCTCTCCATTTCTTCCTTATCATGCACACTGTGGGGGCCATGGCTGTGGTCTTGTGTTACATCCCCAGGTGTGCTTTCTTTCCATGGTGGCATCTGACAAACCATGGGCACCGGACACTGGCTGAACCCACCATCCTTCTCTGTAGGTCGGCCTTCATGAAGAGCCTCCCAGGGCAGGTGGCTGGTTTCCCTCACACGCTCAGGACCATCGGTGCTGCCCGTCACTCCCCTCCGTCCTCACGCCTGCGTACCTCCCAGCAATGCCGCTTCCAACCCTTCCACGCTCTCCGAGCCTCCTCCCATGGCGTTCCTGCACTGACTTCACTTCCCAGTGTCAGGATAACAGAGGCCACCAGAGAGTCATCCTGAAACACCAAACAATCGTACCACCCACTGCTTTGTTTCTGTCCTGTCCCCGTGGAAGTATTCTCTCCACCCCTCTTATCCAGGAGCCTTACACCATGGGTGGTAACTTTTTTCTCTCCCAAATGCAGCCTCACCCTCTCAACTGCATCCCTTCTCTCAGCCTCAGGTCATCTGGCATTGGTGTCGCTGAGGACGCTCCATGGATCCGCCACGTGCCCACACCTATTTTACTTTCCCATTTCCCTTCCTTTCAGAGAAAATTCCCAAAAGGTACGCTTACACTACATTCTCTCCATTGTCTCAGTTCGTGTTTTCTTCTCCAATAAACTGTACTTTTTTTTGCTTTCCACATGTAAGATTAGTTCTTAGCGTCTAGATGTCCTTGATGGATGGTGGCCCCTTTAACTTTATAGTTTTCTTGTTATGCCTCGTATTAAACATACTAATTTTAAAGTCCTCCTCAGATCGTCTTGTTATTTCCGTTTCCTTGGGAGTGAATTCCCCATTTGCTGATTGGTGCCCTGTTGGGCCGCATGCTTGGTTTCCAGGATGGTCTTCCTTGCTCTGCTTCTTCAAGACTCCTTGTTTACCGAGTGACTTCTCCCTTCCTCCTGAGAGCCCCAGCTCAAACCCATGTTTCAAGTGCACTTCCTCTCGGTCTAAAGGCCTCTGTCTGAGCAGATCTCCTCCCCCACACCCAACACAATACAGTGACACCGAGTGAGGGTGGCTGCAATGGGCATTCTTGTTCAGAAAGGGGAGACTGTAAGGCAAAGGCCGTCACTGGTTCAGAGCATCTCCAAATCCTGCCAGGCACACTGACACTTCTCATCTGGGGCCCATTCCTATTCCTGGGAGGGAGCCTCCACAGCTCTGGGCTCCTGGCTCTGCCTTTCCTAGGAGAAGTGGACGGCGGCTGCAACTGGGTAGCTTTCTACCTTCTTCCCATAGAGGCTTGGGGGACTCCAAAGGCCTCTCTTCATTAGGACCTTCCTCTGTCCTTTTCAGTCAAGTCTATTAATTCCCTTAAAAACTCCATGGGGCTTTATGTACCAGCTTATAATACCTTCCACGAGGCAGAAGGCACATTCAGAGGTCTATTTAATTTATTCAAGACAAAGCCTCCTTACACTGGAGCCCTTGTGAGGTTCCACGGAACAGTACTCTAAGGGTCTTGGAAGCATGATTGTCTGGCTTAAAGGGCCTATGAGACATGCCTCTAAGATTCTTTCTGTTTAATGGAGGCTGTTTGTTTAAGGGAAAGGGTATATGATGTTTTACCTTGAACCTTTGTTATCTTTTTGAAGGGTTTTGCAGCTATGCGTTGAATTCTGTGAAGCTGTATTTCACTGGCAGTGCCCTTCATCTCTTCTCTACCCAGAGGCCATCTCTCAACTGAGGACCCCTTGCTGCCTGGAAAGACTCTTCTTGGCCCTTTACATCTCATGCACACTCTACTCAAAGACTAAATAGACTGTCTTTAGTTCATCTCTCCCCTCCCACATTTTCTCAGCAGCAAGAATAAGGCACGTGGCACTTTCAAATTCTGCCTAGAAATTTCCTCAGTGAGATCACAATGATTGTGAGTACGTTTTCTCGATCCTGTGTTACTACAGGCAACAGTGTTGCCTAGTTTCTGCCACCATGTAACAAGGGTTTCCTTCTTTCTGGCTTCCAATAGCACCTTCCTCACTTCCCTTAAAGCCCTTCCAACAGCCTCATCAAGGTGACTCAAACTCAGGCCTGGCATCTCGTCTCAAAACCAGTGTCACATGTTTTACGTTTTGTTTTGGCAGCGTCCCACCTCCCAGCACCAAATTCTCTATTGTTATGGAACAGATCCCTCCAACATATGCAGCGGTGCAAAACCACTTATTGTGGTTCCGGAGTCTGCGGGTCAGAAGTTCTGGAAGGGCTCGGCTGAGCGCTGCTCGCATGGTTGCCGGCAGGTGCAGGCTGGGCTGCAGTCATCTGGAAGCTCAGCTGGGCTGGGCACCCCAGGAGGCTCACTCCAGCGGCTGTCAGAGAGCTGAGTTTGTCTGTTCCTGGAGTGTCTGCAGTGACGGTGGCTCCGTGTGTCTTGGACTGCTTACTGCAAGGTGGCTGAGCTCCAAGAGGGAGCGTCCCGAGCAGAAATATCTGGGGGTGAGTGAATCCAGAGACCAAGGTGGAAGCTGCAGCCTTTCCTCACCTGGCCTTGGGAGTCACGCCCTGTTACGTCTGCAAGTACTTTTGGTTCTAGTGAGACCTACGGCCAGCCCCAAACTCTTGATGGAATTTGTGCCCGTCTTTAATTCATCTCTCAAGCTCAGTTCAATTGCCCCTTTCTCAGGAAAGCTTCCTCTGGCCTCCCATGATGCGTCTGCTCCCCTGCTCCTACGTGGATGGAGCCACCCACAGGCACAGGTGCACTTCTACCTTCATTTGTGTGATTGGACGATAACAGCAGTCTCTCCACCAGACTCTAATTCCTTGAAGGCCACAACCTTCGCTTTTCCCTTAACATTTGTGATCTCAGTTCCGAGCAGAGTGCTTGGCAAATGTTAAACACTTGATAAGCATTTGTTGAAGAATGGGTGGATACGCTCGGAAATACTTAGGAAAAACTTCTAAAAGTGTTCCTTGGTGTTTTCTCCTACTGCCCTCCCTCTGTCCCACTCTACGTGACTCCTATCTCTGTGATCAATTTCTGTATCATTTCCCTCCCTGATCCCTGTCTTGTCATCTTTATTCCTCTAGTGCCTAGTGCTGTGCCTGAGACTTTCAATAAACCTGGATGAATAAATAATTGAAAAAGTGACTGCATAACATTATGTCTCCTTACGCTACTTAATTAGTAGAGCTTTCTCTAAATAACGATGCTCTTGCTTCACACTGTTTTTGGGCTGTGGTAGAAAAAGGAGCTTTCCTGTTTGCCGTTGGGTAAGGTAAAACCTTAACTTGTCTTTCCTGTGAGTTCGAGTGTGCTGCTATCCACAGTGCTACAGAAAACCCCTAAGCCATGGTACCCTGGACAGTCCACGTTGCACGTTCATCCTCCAAACCCGTCCAGACGTGTACCTATACACCGATGCCTGTGGAGCCCCAAATGGATCTGCTATCCTACCTCTATCTCCATCTCCATCCCATCTGTATCTGTATCTATATATCTATATAATGGATATAGTGCTCTGGTGCTACACAGATGGTCACGGTGTCTTACAAAAGTTAACCTTGAACTCCCATTATTTCATCTCAGTTCATAATCTCTTAAAATACTTTATTGTAATTCTCCTATTGCTGTGACTTCCTTTTTTTTTCTTGGCATATGAATGCTATCTTTGTATATTTACTTTCACTAAAATTTCTAGCTATCTTTAGAATTTCTCCTTATTCCTAATATCAAAAAACTCTAGGCTGTCAGTGGAAATTCTTGTCTGTTCCCCTCACACTGTTCTAGGAAACTGCCTTTTCATGCAATAATGGTAGTGCCTGCCAAGCTGTTTTGTAGGAGACTCTTTTGAAGTCTTTCATCACCAGATTCTGACCAGTTGCTTTGTTAAGATGGCTAGGATGGCTTCATCCCCTTTAATTGTTTGTGGGGGGAAGCTATTAAAAATGCTGTGGTATTAATTACTGTTGACACTTAAAACCTGGTATTGTCTTTAGGAATCTGTTAAGTCACTGACCTTGGATTCAGTGTGGAAGTCCTCTTAATAAAAAACAGCAATGTTCCCTTTTCTCTGCTCCCCTATCTCATCCCAGACCTGAACCCTGGCTATCCTTCTCAGACTTTGATTTTATGTACATAATATTATGATATAAATATGTATGATATAGAATATATATATATTCTGCTGGTAGCAGCTATAGTCATGTGTATAACATATAAAACACAGCAGAATTCCTCCTGCTTTCCTCCACTTCTCACATTTACACAGTCAATGTCTCTCTACTAGATTTTTGTGAGTTGTAACTAAGTTGTGTTTTCACAATAAAGAAAAGAGCTAAATTTAGTTAGCTTGTGTATAAAGTTGTATAAACAAAATATATACCAGTAAACATAAAGTACTAGAAAATTTTTGCTCACCGTGGTAAGAGATATAACCTTCTGTAATACAAATCCTGTTTGTTTCCTGATGGGAAAGTGAGGGTGAGGGGAAAATGAGGATAAATCATGAGAGATGATTTCCCTTCAAGTGAAAAGGTGTACATTTAAAAACATATATCTTCTGTTTCTGTTACTAGGATATAAACTGCTGTAATTAGAGCCTTTTTTTGTGTGTGTGTATATAGTGTGTGTGTGTGTGTGTATATATATATATATATACACATTCATTTATATATATATAAATGAATGCTAGAAAACCCCAAATCACATAGATCACATATCAGATGGATACGGCATGGGGAAAGAGAACACCCATCGTGTTCTGTGTTATTTAGGACCTGATTTTCTTTTTTTGATCGGAATGTATGCTCTGACACGTGAACAGAATCATGCCTCCCCGTCATTTTTCTAGGTGTTTAGGAGGCCAGGTCGCAACATTTCATTAAGACCAAATTCTGTGTACCTTCAAACAAGTATCTTGTCTAAGAGAAGGCAAATATATGTAGAAAAGGTTACATCTGGCCTAATTAGTTGCAAACATTATTGTCAATCTGAACGCCATGTAGTTTTTTATATCTGTCCAACTCATGTGGTTTACACAAATATCTTGTAGCTTACATGCTTTAAAAGGTGCGTTATTTAAAAAGAAGGTAAAAATAAATGTGCGTAGAAAGAGACATATATAATTGTCATTTATAGTAGTTATTTCTTTGCCATGAAAATAGTCCATGTTAGTCCAGACTCAGACAAGATATTAGTGCTACAAAATATTAGATTTCCCAAAAAAAAGAAAAAATACTGCAGTGTTGAAAAGAAATAGGTATTTACTCAGGTGCGTCCTTTGCCCCAGCTTTTTCCTACTATGTTTGCGGTTGGGAAACTGTCACCCGGCACTTCACGCGGGGACGCGCCCCTGGCAGGCGCTCTGCGCGCTTGGGACCCCGGGTGGGACCCCGGTCCGTCCGCCGAGCGGCTCTGCTCCGGCTCGTGCAGTGCGGGCGCCGGGCCAACAGGTGGCACAAATGCCTTTGCCTCGCGCGGCGCCGCTCCCTCTCCGCGCTCCCCCGGACGGACCGCACGGGCCCGGAAGGGCTGCAGGCGCGCCCCACTCGGCGCGGGGCGGGTCCGGGGTCCGGGGTCCGGGGTCCGGCGTCGGGGTCTGGGGTCCCGGCGGGGGTCTCGCGGGCGGGGAGCAGAGACCGCGCTCCGCTTCGGGCGGCGCGCCCTCTGCTGGCCGGCCGCGGACTCGCCGGCCGGATATGGCACCGCGCTCCCCGCCCGTGGGCTGGGCAGGTGCAGGTTGGGTAGACGCAGGGTTGGGTGGAGGCTGGCTGGGCGGGGATGGGCCAGACCAAGTGGGGGTCGGACTGGGCTGGACAGGTGCCGGGACTGGGGTTTGCTGGTCCAGCGCTGGGCTGAGCTGGCCATGGGTTGGGTGGGACTCAGGTGAGAGCTGGGCAGGGGCTGGCCCAGGAATTCGCTGCTGGGCCCCCATCACTGACCAAGGATCCAGAATAGGAAGCTTCTCCTTATTCTTGCTGTTATTAATTATTTGAGGACTCAGTTCCACAGCTTCCGCCTCCCCCACAGTACAGGGATCTTTGAGACCCTAACGTTCCAGGAAAGCCACCCGCCTGCCCCTCCCCTCCCCTCTTTCTGGAAGCCTCCTGTCTGAGCCAGCGTGAGCACCAGGGAGGGGGGCAGGCCTGTCACTCCCAGGTTCCAACTCACTGGAGAGGAGCTTCGCGTGAACCTGCTTTTAATGTGTCAAATCAGAAAGTCACTTCCTGGCAATAAGGTGTGAAGGGGTTACAGCCTCCCGCGGGGCCTCAGAGACTCTGCAGCTAGATGACAGGCTGACTTCCGTCCCCAGCCGGCAGCGAGCGGTGGGCCTGGGTGTCACTTAGGAGGCCTCTGCTGTGACCGTTGCCCCGTCTGTCTCACTGTGAGTGATGCCTTGCACGCAGTGCCTGCAGCCTGGTGAGCGTGCCCCCAGCCTTCCCAAGGACCCCCGTGTCAGGTACCTTTTCCCCTGAGTCCATGCTCAGGAAGTCATGTTACCTGGTCCTGCGGAGTTCAAGACAAAGCAGGACCTAAATTTAGACCTGGTTCACTTTCTGGCTCTTACTGTGTGTAAGCACCTCAGAAGCACCTCAGTCAGTGTGTCGTGGTAGGACCTGGCCTCACGCACCTGCTCGTGGGCGGCAAGCACTGCTGTGTTCTGTGGAGAGAGGCTCAGAGGGGAGATGCCCTCCACTGAGGGCTGTCCTGACTCAGGCACTGAGCCACCTGTTCACATGCATAATCCAATTGTTCATCTCTGAAGAAACGCTTCTGTTGGGTCCCCATTCTGCAGATGAGGAGATGCAGTCCCTAAGTGACTAATCATCCGGCCAGGGGCTGACAGAGTGGCCAAGTGGGTGTGTTCACACCTGACCCTGGGCACTTCAGCAGGCTGGACGTCTTCCCCAAAGACGGGAAGGGTCTCAGGCACAAAAGGAAGGGGTCAGCGTTCATCAGCCTCACGTCAGTGTGCTTAGAACCCAGGACACTGAGTCCTGTAGCCTGAAATGATGGACTCGCATGGAGCTGACTCCCCATGGCCGCCTCTGGCTTCCCTCTGACCCCATCTCATGTCTTCCAAGCCTGACCAGGGCCAGGGGTCCAGGAGTGCACATGTGACAGGAGCAGAGGTTGCATAACCCCTGACCTCAAGGCGGGGGTGGAGGCAGTTATCTTAGGATGAAAGATCTATGATTCTCAATTTCACCTGCACCAAAATTGTAAGTATTTTTAAATATTTTCATCCAAAATAACTGGAATTTGAAAAAAAAAGTGGCTGAATGGAATATAAATAGGGCAAAGGACAAAGAACTGGAAATTTCATCATTGCTTCTATTTCAGGCTTTTTATGGACAAGACCTGAATGTGGTGCTTTGTGGAACTGTAGCTCAAGGCCGCACGTCATCACAGCTAAGAGAGCATCTGTTGAATGCTGACTGCGCCTGCTTTTGTCTGAGGGGGTGAATTTATGAGGTTGACATTTTAAGAAGTCAGAATTTCAGCTCATTTCAAAGCCAGTGGAACCGTCTAAAAGTGTGTTGCCTTCTGGTGGCGGTCCATCCAGACGGAAGCCTGACTTTGAAGGCGCCTTGACCTTTTAAACGTCTCTGGAAAATGCAAGGTGCGAAGCTTGGGGGAAGCACAGAGTCAAATCTTTTCCTCTTTAATTGATTCCATTTAAAACACGTTATGCAAGGACTGGAACATTAATTGCCAATTATTTTCGTAAAATTGGTGAGAAAAACATGAGAACCAAATAGAAGGGCTATGCACGTCAAATCAGGAAGAGAAACCCAGAACACACAATACACTTCCGAAACACGTTCAGCCTCGTGGCGGGCAAAGACAAGCAAATTCATAGAACAACAATCACGCAAAATGAAAATACCAGTTTTCACCCATCAGGCTGACACACACTGAACTTGGGGCGGGGGAGGGCTTCAGCGCTGGCGACAGAGCAACGAGAACGGCCCTTTTGTGACTGGGTGGTGGGTGGACGTATAAATCAGGTCAGTTTTAACGGAAAGCATTCTGGGTGCTGACCAAGGGAGCTCTGTATAGTTGCTTTGACCTGGTAATTTCCCCTTCTAGAAAAAGAAAAAAAAATCCCAAGGAAACCAGAAAGCCACGCAAACATTTATTTAACTCTCATCCCAGTATAATTTATAAAAGGGAAAAACTGGAAACGACCCACTTTTGCAAGAGCAGGGTGATGTTAAATACAGTGAACCAGATGATAGACTATTGCCAGTGACTGAGCATGTCTCTCAGAGGCTGTTCAAAGACATGGAGACAGCTGAATGCTGTAATGTTATGAGGAAAGCAAGATAGAAAATTGTATCAACAGGGCACTTATTAACTTATAAAAATCCTATACTTGTATATATACACACACAGGCATATATGCATTACATATACATACAAATTTACAAAACCCATATATACATATATATATACTTATATATCAATCTATTTTATGAAAGCTGGGAAGGAAACAAGACAATATGCTAGACAAGGTAACAGTGATATCTTGCTGACGAGGGTTAATGGGTCATATTAAAAGATTTGTTATTTCAGTTGTTCCAAAGTTTCTGAAGATAGATTTTGCTTTCCTAATCACAAAAAGCAATGAGGGTGTTTAACCAAAGAGACTGGCCAGACTCTTGCACCCTGCCCTGACAGTGTGGTTAGGAAACGGTGTTTTCATACTGCAGTTGATAAAGGAACCTTGGCCCCAGAATCGCTGTGCCCGGCCCGGACCCCTGGAGACTCCTGCACCTGCGGCACCCTCCCCAGGATGCACTGGGGCAGGACTTGAGGGTCCCCACCAGCCGACTCGGCTCAGGACGACCCTCTGTGGGCACAGGGGCGACTGGACATGAGCCAGATGGACCACAGAGGTGTGGCCCCAGGGAGCCGTGCCATTTCCTGAGCTGCTCACCTGGGAGTCGGGGTCCCAGCTGCATCTCAGGTGGCCTGGGGAACCACAGGAGGGCGTGTGGCCAGCCGAGCCAGCATGATACCCCGGGGCGCCCAGCCCCACCGTCCACTGTGGAGGCGTCCGTTCCGGTGTCCGTGGTGGCCTGTGGGCTCCAGGAGGGCTGCGTCCACGTCCCGTCCGACAGTGCACCCTCACATGGTGGCGTGTGTGATGCATGCGGCCAGTGCTCCATAAATGTTTGTGGCAGCTGCTTGAGGCAGGGGTCTCACCCTTCTCACTTGCTCTTGAATTCACCGAGCCTGCGATCCCAGATGCAGGGGGCGCGCCCTCACCTGCTGCACGAGCGGCGTAGGGGAGCGAGTAGAGGCGGTGCCCCGTATGCCCTGCAATTCTAGGGGAAGCTGACGTAGGATGCGGGCTGAGAAAGCCCAGCATGGGGCTTGGAGAAAGGATTGAGACCCCGTGAAGGCAAGGTTGCAAGCTTCGTGTGTTAACGTTTAGACGTGCTTTTTGTCCACTAGATTGTGCCTCCTAAGACTTCCCTTAAGAAAGGGTCCGTTCTGGTCCTCCACGGGTCCACCTGCTTCTCGTGCGGAGGTCTGAGCCGTCTTGCTCGGAGCCTGTGCGGCGGCGCTCGGCTCCCTCCTCCACCTGCAAACGTGCACCGTCTGATGCCTGAGCCTCCCGTGGGAGACGTGGTGCTGATGCGAGACCCGTGACTGGAGTCGAGGGAAGACGGCTAAGGAGAGGAGTGACAGTGATAAACTCTAACCTTTCATTTCCCTTTTACACAAATGCTCGCACTTGTAACGTGGAGCCCAGGTCTTTGAGCGTGAAGTCCGCCGGCTGGAGCCGAGCAGATTGTTTCCTCTGCAAAGGGCATGAGCTCTGTTTACAGTGGTCAGAGTGGGTCAAGAACTTCCAAATACTTGCCACACCACCTTCCAGAAGAAGCCTTCCGGATTCCTAGGGGACTGTCCCTGTCTTTTCTGGTTATTTTAGCCAAAATTGATTTCTTACTAAGTGTTTAAGTCACTTTTCTCACTAGCTAGTTTTCCCCAAGCGTTTAACTTGATTTTCATAAAAATAGCTCTCTCTTCACATTCATGAAATTGTGTGACATTTAATTAATTCACAGATTTAATGATAGAAATGTGATCAGCATAAGCACATTTTTGAAAAGATAATATGCCTTTTGGAAAGCGTACAAGCCAAACGGTGGTGGCAGATGGACACGTGCCTGATGCAGAGGCCGTCACAGACACCGTCCTGGGTGGGAGTGTCTTAAAGGGTGGGGGAGGGTGGGAAGCTGGGTCTGAGGCCCGAGTTTGAGGGAGGAGCTAAGAGCATGTTATGGGTCGATTATGTCCCCTTCCCCAAATCCATATGTTGAAGTCCTAGCCCCCAGGACCTCCGAATGTGACCTTACTTCAAAATAGGATCTTTGTAGAGGTCAACAAGTTAAAATGAGGTCATGAGAACAGGCCCTAAAGCAATATGAGGGATGTTCTTATGAGAAGGGGAAATTTGGACGCGAAGACGGGTGCACGCAGGAGGAAGATGTTGTGAAGACACACAGGGAACGTGATCTCCATGTGAAGATGGGGATTGTAGAGATGCACCTACAAGGCGAGGGATACCAAACCTGCCAGCAAACCCCCAGAGACCAAGAGAGTGGTGCAGAACCACAGACGGAGCCAGCACTCCTGACGCCTTGATCTCGGACAAGTAGCCTCCAGACAGCGAGGGAATACATTTCTGTTACTTGAAGCCATCCAGTTTCACTGGTTCCTCGTTAGTCCTCAGGGCTCAGTGCTTGGACCTTGTCTCTTTGTCCACACTCTGTCTCGATCCAATATCTCATTCAGTCTCACGGCTTAACTAACACCCATAGACCCACCATCCAGACAGTTGTGTCTGCAGTTCGGACCTCTCTCCCCAGATCCAGACCCATGTAACCAGCTGCCTGCCCGCCATCGTGCTTGGAGCTCTAAGCATCTCACTGAACATGGCCAGCATCGAGTGTTTGATTTCTCCCCCCAAAATACTCTTCCAGAAGGAATTCAGGAAAGCACCTGGGGGAGAATTAGAGCCAGAACTAAAGTATGTGGAAGTCGGAGCCTCACAGGGCAGCCTTCTTCACGCTGGCACTCGGGAGTTTCCCGTCGTAATGCCTGGTTCACGGCCATCTCTTCCTCACTTGAAGTCTGCTGGTTGGCAAGCCTGCCCGTGTGTACCAGAACCCAGGAAATAGGATGGGCTGGCTCTGGAGGAGAGGCGCAACTCAGGGGACAATAGGAAACATTGCAAGTGGCTCTGATATTCTCAGAGAGAATTCAAGAAGGTAGTGTGTCTTTTAAATAAGAACATGCTTCAAATAATCGAGAAGCAGGAAAGTTATACTAGAAGACAGTGACCGTGGACTTCAAACCTCCAAGAGAACGCCATTTTCCACCTAGAATTATAAACCCGCTGGGGCAGACGTCCTCAGGGTCCTCCCACACCACACTGCAGTGGTCTCTCCTGAGCAGAACCGTGCTGCTCCCTGTGACACTTGCAGATGTTCGCCCAAGGGCTTTCCTTCTCCGGCTGAGGGTGCCAACCTGCAGGCTGGAAGCTCCAGGCAGGCAGCGCTCCTGGGAGCAGCCTTCTCCCAGTGTCTGATGGGACAGTCTGGCCGATGACTCTGACCGGGGTAACTTGGAGGATGTACTGTCATGTGCTCACGGTGGTTACCTGAATGTCCAGGGCCGTCGCGGTGGTTTGCTTCTTCTTTTCTTCCACGATTTCCTGCCTCCCTACCAGGGCTCCCTGGGAGTACCTTCCCCCAAAACTGCTTGCCGTTGACTGCCCCCTTGTTTCAGGGGTAACCCAGTCTTAGATACAAAGCAAACTGTAAATAGAGTATAGATGTGTGTGTGTTCATTGTTTATGCCGCATGTACCAACCCTGTGTTAGGATATTACATGAGGATGTAGTCCAACAAAATAGTGAGGAGGTCAGGAAGATGTGGATCTGGGAGAACAGTGGATACAACAGTGGATACAACTCAGCACAATGAGAAATGGGCCATGGTGACAGACCCAGGAGAAGAGAGGTCTCCAGGAGGGAGGCCTCGGGGGAGAAGGAAATAATGGTGGCGGTAGATTTCACTGACTTGAAAATGACCTTAAATATTAGATCTTAAGGATGAGGCTAAAGAAGTTAATGCAAGAAAAACAAGGCAAGTAGAATCTCCAGGGAAAACAAAAAGCTACTAAAGGAAGGGAATAGAATTATAGCATATAGTACACTTCGCAGTGAGTAACATCAAAAATCCATAATGTAAATACGGTTCATAGATTTTTTAAGCTTTAGAATCAGTCAGACAGAAATCAGAGAATTCTTAATTATGATTATGGAATAGAATGCAAATGGTATCAAACTTGACAATATAAAAGTAAGATGTAAAGAGAATTTGGGAGGTGGAAGGGAGGGATGATGAGGAAATGGAACCATGAGGGGTGGTACCATGCGTGGGGAGATTCATTCCATACTTAATGGAACAAGAAGTAGAATTCCAACTATATGATCCAAAGTGACAAAGTAATCAATGGAAGAGCTAAAAATGATCAGACGTGGAGAAAGAGAGGTAATGGGAGTGAGCTAAAGACACGTCTCAGTAGGAAGTCAATAGATAATACCAAAAATTGCTATTTCAACAAATAGTGCTATAAACATATTATTAAGAGAAGTAAAGGTAAAAATAACTGGAAGAACTAATACCAGCAATAATTCGAAGTGGCCTTTCCCAGGGGATGTGTGGTCAGACTGCGGGGCGAGAGCTCTGTTGTTTTTTCACTATTTGAGTTAACAGTCAGCATTCCAACATATTGTTTTTGTAACAATTTAAAAGTGCAATTAAAAATTTCGGCAGTTTAATAATCCACACGGTATCTCTTTCTTGTTCTCACTGTGCAGTTCTCACCTTTAAAGCTAAACGTACATTGTTTTTAATTGCCTGTCAGTCGGGTTCACTCCTGCCACTGACCTTCTCTTGTGATGGATAATTGAGAGCTGGCTCTAAAAAGGGACGGAAGCTTAAAATTGCTGCTGTAAAGGAACGGCACATCATCACAACCGGACAACTAATTCCCAGTACAGAATATTTTCATGGTGACATTTCCCCTGTGACATCTGCGTTTCAATGACATGGAGGTCTCTGGAAAGGGAGCACGTGGCTAATGGCAGGGTGGGTGACATGTCCTGCCCATCTGCTGTCACTGAAGCCCCCCTTGCTGGAGCCTGCCTGCTGTGGGGACCCCCCTCTTCCCCTCACAACTTTACATAATTAAACCCGACCAGAATCACCCTCATTATAACCACATCTCCTGATAACTTCCAAACTACGTGGTCCCCAGGATCCTACTGGAATAGGAGGTCCTGTTCTATATTTGGCTATTAGCAAATGAGGTCCTTTTTCCAAACTGCAGAAATAGACCAATAAAAGGTACTGGTGCAAATCAGTCCAAAAGTAGAGGCTAGAGATAGTAATTGAGGTGGTAATTTGATGGTATGAAACTTAATGACAGAGGCTAGCACCTAGATAATTTTGTAATTGGAGTCAGTGCGATCTCTGAGGTAATTGGGTGGAAGTAGCCATTTTTCATCACTAATAGGAAAGTGCTTGGGAAGTAACAGCATTAGTGCTGGAAGACAACTCTGAGTTCCTTGAGTCACACTGCCGTGTTTCCAAATGGAGACTCTCAGGGCCCACGGAGGTGAAATCAAGTCCTCTGCATGTCATCCCCGTAGCTGCTTGGAACTTTATTAGTTGTTTAAAAATTGTGTTGTTAGGCAGTCACGCTGGACATATGAAAATGGTCGATGCATTTAAACTGTACTCTTTCAAGTACTTGGTGACTGTAACCATTATAAGTGCTGCGGGCAAAGGGTTTTTCCCTGCAACATGGTGTTTTGTGTAAAAGTGGTGAATAGCAAATTGGATGCGTTGTAAAGGCAGAGGACACATCTTTTGGAGAGGCCGTTCAGTCAAGTGGTGACCTGCATAGACCTGGAATCAGGCGGGTCCCGTGCCCGCCCACACCTGGCTGTCCTGTAAGTGTGGGATGTGAGCCTCACCCACACCCTTGCTGGGAGCGTCGAGTTGGATGACCTGGAAGACAGCTCCTGTGGTCAAAAGGAAGCTAGAATGTGGTGGCTGAATGTTTAAGAATCCTGTGCTTATTTAAACAGAGAGGAGAAAGCATGGCTGTCCTGTCACCCACAGTGGATACCCAGACCACGGCCGTCCCAGGTGCAGGAGTGGACAGAAGCTCTGAGGCCAGAGACCTGGATGCCGTGTTACGGCTGCGTGTCCTCTGAGACATGGAGACAAGATGAGAAATGGGCCCGTGGAGGTGTCAACCGGGAGCCCAGTCGGGGAGGCTGGGATCAAGCCTGTTCTAGGAGCATCGCGAAGTGGTGGGGGGGCAGGATTCACCAGACCACCCACCCGAGCGCCTGTGAGGCTGGGTTTCCTGGCTCTGCCCTTGTTCTGAATACAACAAAGACACTTGCAGAGCAATGCTTTGAAGTTGAACCCGAGTACCTCAATATAAGTTACCCCCTACTAAAAGACATGTAGACAGGCCGAGAAATAAGACAGCTCCCTTCCTGGGGTTGTCTGTGTGGAGATGCGCAAATTCCATGACTCCCAGCATCTTCCAGAAAAGTCTCTCCCCTGACCATTTCACTGTTTAAAAAAAAATGACTCTGTTTTTATTGTGGAAGGAGTACATGCTTATGATAGAAAATTGAGGAAACACAAACCTTATTGAAAACAGCATGTTCTTAGAGAAATGTTTAGCTGTAGCATCCTTTGGATTTGTCTCAGTAAGATGGCAGCACCTAGGTGACGGAGGCCTCAGGAGATCACTGGGGAGGCTTCCTTCTCTCTTGATTCTGCCGAGCATGGAACCTGTGTTCCCTAAAAGCTGGAAAAATTTCAGCAGGGACAAACCCGTAACAGTTTATTTCTTTTTCAAAATAATGAAAGCGTTTCAAGTATCTATATTTTCTCTGAATTCAGCTTTGGTCACTTCCTATTCATTTTCATGGGTTGGGTTCTCATTTTGCTTTTTAAATTAGCCTTTAATTGGAGTCTTTCTTTCCTCTTTGAAGAGTGATTTAAGATTTTGTCCTTCAAATTGCACAATTGGTTTTTATTTTAAACCTCTGTTATTTGCTTCTCCAGTTTTCTTTTATTGTCCTTAAACTGGTAGAAATGCATCATCCAGTACATTCATTAAGGATTTCTTTGAAAACTGACATTCGATTATTTTCTACAAACATTTGATAGTTGTTTCTAAGTGAAGGAGGAGAAGTCTTTGCCTTTAAAAAGCAGTTTGCTTCATAGCTACCAATTTACAGTTTATCCATCTTGTGTCACAGACCCTATTGTTTAGCTCTACTTGATCCGTCTCAGGCTGAGAGTTTACCTTTGTTAACTCTTTTCTTTTTAATAATTGTATTTATTTATTTTTAATTTTGGCTGTGTTGGGTCTTTGTTGCGGTGTGTGGGCTTTCTCTAGTTGCGGTGGCTTCTCTTGTTGCAGAGCACAGGCTCTAGGTGTGCGGGCTTCAGTCGTTGTGGCATGCGGGCTCAGTAGTTGTGGCTCGCGGGCTCTAGAGCGCAGGCTCAGTAGCTGTGGTGAACGGGCTTCGTTGCTCCACGGCATGTGGGATCTTCCTGGACCAGTGCTTGAACCAGTGTCCCTGCATCGGCAGGTGGATTCTTAACCACTGCACCACCAGGGAAGTCCCTACCTTTGTTAACGTTTGATGTAAATTTAAATTTCTCCTTGTACTTCTAATAGTTTCCTTACTGCAATATCTAGCTAACTAATGTTCTGACAACTATTTCTTCATTGTGTATTATGCATCTTGTCAGTTTAAAAGACCCTCGTTAGCAGTGGGATGCAGTTGACTATAGAGATTGTCATTACTGATCTGTAGGTGTGGAGATTGGACAACCGGCCAGTTCCCCACACCCTGCCTCTAGGGATCTGTCCCTCTGTACCCAGAGCAGCCTTTCCTCTCTGGCTTAGTGGAGACACTTCAGGTCCTCTGATGTGGGCTTGGCCCTGCCATGAGCTCTGGACGCCGGATGTTAAACTCCAGGGAGTGGACTAGTCTTAACCTGCAGCCTGAAGTAGAGCCCCCAGGTGAACGACAGACCTTCAGCAAGAGATACACGCTTTTATTTTATTTTAATAATTTTTACTGGAGTGTGGTTGATTTACGATGTTGTGTTAGTTTCAGGCGTGCAGCAAAGAACATTATTTTAAACTGCTGAAATCTGAAGGTTGTTCAAACAGCATTACATCAGCAAAAGTCTGCCTAAGACATGATGCTTTCATATTATTTCAAAGACCTTTGCAACAGATTGTCGAGCTCTCAGGGTGCATTTTTCTTGTTAGGGAAGTAAATTCCCACAGATGCAGAGATTGTTTATAAGAACCCCAGATATCTTTAGATCCACTGTTTCAGATTTTAAGAAAATTTTGTTCACTATGTTGTAAATAAAACTGGTGTTTAAGAAAATCATTCACTGATAAAAGAAAAACTGAAGGGTGATTCCCCTAACTTTATAAGATATTTATAAATGGAATAATGATAGTTGTAAATCAGAATTAAATCCATAGGGGATCTTAGAATTTTAGGTTTGTGACTTTCCTATGTATCTATTCATAGAGTAAATATTACTTTAAACCAAGTCCCTGACACAGTCTGTTCTCTGCACAAAAGCCACCCGTGGGTAGTGACACCCACCCACGAGCAACTGCTCAGAAGAAGACGCACATCTGGGGGCGCTGAAGGGATGAAAACTGCAGTCGTTCTCATGTTCAGCAAAATCTGCTTCCACCTCACTTCTTGTGTTGCCTGCCTGGGGTGAACGAGGGCTCAGAGGTGGGGACTTTTTTCCTTTTATCTCCATAAGTATTTTTTGTTAACTTTTAAATACATTTCCATGCATTCTTCTTCTTCTTTTTTTTTTTTAGGTTTAACGAAACACCGTACAGAGAGAAAAACTTATTTTCCTCCATGTAGATAACTTTTACTTGTCACTTTTGCCATCTCTCCACTTTCCCTCTTGTCAAAGAATGCTCTATATTTAAATCTCATCTTTTTTTAAAAAAGATATCCTGCTTGTGTGAGAAGACCGTGGGATTTATCACCCAAATGGGGACACTTTAAAGGTGAGAGATTAAAAACCTTTATGTCTCACAGAACAAGCCAGGAGAAACAGAGGCGCAGAGAAGGAAGGTGAGTGGATTTACAGGCCCAAGGGCTGCCTGGTGGTGGTGTTCCTGGGGCTCTGTGCGCACCTGTGACCAGTGCCCTTGAGAGCGGGGTGTCATCTGGGGCTGGACTTTCTCAGCGACACATTCCGGCTGACCGAGGGAGCAGCAGACTAGAGAAGAGCTGGCCTGGCCTGCTTCGTACGCTGGCACGGCTGCAGCCTCTCATAGTGTCCAAGTCCCAGCTAGCCTGTGGCATGGTTTGGTGTGCCACCCTTCCTCCTGCTCTGCTGTGGGTGGTGACACCGGACAGGGGCGTTGGCCAGAGGTCAGATGGGGTCTGAAGGCCCTTTTAAAAGTGAAATAAAAACCTTCTAACATGGGAAGAGCTTGTTATGTTTCTCTGATGTGAAAATGATCAGTTGCTAGTCATCGGGTCCCTGCTGAGAATCCCAGACTCAGGCAGGCTGTGGGTTTGATCAGTGCTTGATTCAGAGATGAAATGTGTTTCGTTTTCACCAGCACAGTTCTGAAGCTGAGATCCACAGAGATAAACCGCTTGAAACCCCAGCTTCTCTTCCTGCCTTCCCTATGCTTGTGCTGTGTTTCCTTTCTGACTGTGGCTGAAGTTGAGAGTTTAGTCATCAGTGAAGCTCAGGACTCATCCACAGGATGACAAAAATAATGTATTTGAGTTCACCCTAAAACCAGCACCAAAGAGAAGGCTTTGGGTCTTCCCAGGCGGCCCAGTGGTTAAGACCCTGAGCTTCCAATGCAGGGGGTGCAGGTTTGATCCCTGGTTGGGGAACTAAGATCCCGCAAGCTGTGAGGCTCGGCCAAAAAAATAAATAAATAAAAGTATAAAAAAAATCCTTGGGGCTTCCCTGGTGGCGCAGTGGTTGAGAGTCCGCCTGCCAATGCAGGGGACACGGGTTCGTGCCCCGGTCCGGGAAGATCCCACATGCCGCGGAGCGGCTGGGCCCGTGAGCCATGGCCGCTGAGCCTGCGCGTCCGGAGCCTGTGCTCTGCAACGGGAGAGGCCACAACAGTGAGAGGCCCGTGTACCACAAAAAAAAAAAAAAAAAATCCTAGCTTATAAAATTTTAAAAAGCAAAGAGAAGATTTTGCACTGACTTCCAGTTTGTTTGGAGGGCTGCTCTCCTGGCCTTGCTCACCCGTGTTGTATGGCAATAGTTTGCCACCGAGTACGAGCTGAAGGCACTTTCAGAGTAATTTTCACTTGAAAATAGCTTTAGGTGCATCACTTTTAATTCCTAGCATTTAACTCCATCATTTTCATTCGACCTATTTTTCATTATCTGTTTGGTGACTGGTAAACTATTAATTCAAATAGACATGGTTAAGTTTCTTTCCTCAGTGCTGTCCTTAATCACTTCTTAATAGTTTCCATCCTTCATTTTACAACTAAAGTTCCAGAAGACAGTGAGGTGTGTCCACTGGGCAGGAAGAAGCTCAGTCCTCCCGCCTGTGTTTCCTTTGCTCCCCAAATGGACCACTTCACTTCTGACACTTCTGGTCACCGAAGCTGTGGTTTTTCCCCCACACTGAGCAATCCTGCGACACCAGCTGGGTGTCCTACAATCTGACTCAGTTGGAACACTGTCTACCTGGAAACAGCATCAGATCCCACAGGTTAAGGGCTTAGTCTCACAAGATCACTGCCCACTTCAGATGCCAATGGCAAGTAGTCGGTCCCCAGGTTACCCCAACTTCCGTCAATTCAGCTACAAATCGGAGGTCTCACCACCCCCTCCTCAGGGTCCATTAATTTACAGCGGCTCAGAGAACTCAGGGAAACACTTCCTTACGTTCACGACTTTATTAAAGGATATGAGAAAGGACACAGGTGAGCAGTCAGGTGAGGAGAAGCACAGAGCCAGGGCTGGGAGGGTCCCAAGCATGGGAGCTTCTGTCCACATGGAGCTGGGGTGCACCCCCTCAGGGTACATGGCTGTGCTCTCCCACCTGGGAGCTCGGAGAACCCCTTAGTCCTGGGATGTTGCAGAGGATTCCTCACGGAGGCGTGGTCCACCATTTTCTCCATTTCCAGCCCCTTCCACTCTCTGGAGGGTGGGACACAGGGATGAAAATTCTAAACTTCTAATCACGGCTTTGTCTTTCTGGTGACCAGCCTCCAGCCAGGAGTCCACCCAGAGTCGCCTCAGTAGAACAAAGGATGCTCCTGTCACCCAGGAAATTACAAGGGGTGTAGGAGCTCTGTGCCGGGAACCAGGGGCGGAGACCAATATGTGTATTTTCTAATTCATGTCCTCTTTCAGAAGAAGGTTTCTATTTGTTCCCAGGCCACTCACCCACCCACCGCGTGTAAGAAGAACCCAGTGAGTTCCCTGCTCCACAAGGCCACGGCCACACCCTTCTCTCCTGCTCCTTTGAGAATTTCTCCCAAATGCATATCAGTAGTCCCTTTGGCTGTGTAGACAGTCCAGTGAAGCAACTTCCTTGGACATGAAATGAATCACCGCCTCTTAGCAAAAGTCAGTGAGAAAACAAATTTGAGAGAGTAATAACATGGGCCAAATTCAGGTATTAATATGAAAATAATAATCACTAGCAGATTTATTTTAAAAAACAAATAATATAAATGATACATAATATTAAAAGAGATATGCCACAGTCAAGCATGGGACAGGGAAGAGGGAAGAATAATTATCATCTTATGATCATTATTGTGAGGAATAGGCTATTTTTTAAGTAAAGGCTTTCCCCTTAATAAAACTGTCATTAAGCAAAAATATTGACAAATGCTAGGCTTCAGTTTCAGTATATAAGACAGGGAAATTGTATGCAGGTTTGTGAATTTTTTGTATAACTCTCTTATCTGGTATAAGCATTAATTAACGTAGGAAAATGCATTTTGTATTTTGTTCAAATAATCAAATGATTAGTGTTAATAACAAATACAGACAAACTCCTGGTGAATTAATATGCTAAATAGTCTTCCCTCTTGCAGACATCCACCTGTGGTGTTCAGTTTTAACACGATGCAGCAAGATACGTTGTTTTCATGAAAATTATGAAGTAGGAACTGGGAAAAGGTGGAACCCGGAAGCACTGATATCTGGGAGACTTGTTGGCAGGGCCCATAGTATCGGTTCCTGTGTTAGTTTCTACAAGGGTTCCTGGCCTTCCTGTCTAAGCAAGGTGCACATTTAACTCCTGCTGAAGATAACTAATAGTTCTATTTGTTGTCTCTTAATGATTCCACTAAAGAACTGAAAGAGGGAGGCCAAGAGAGGAAAACTTCTTTTGTCAAATATTCTAACCAACAGTGCATGGCCGGTGCTAAACTTTGGAATAACTGTTACTGTAAAAATTTACCAACTGGCTGTTAAAACCACTCATGAATTTCATGGTCCAGAGTGAAGTTAGAGCAAAGACAGTCAATAGAAATGTGATCTTGAACGATCTGTTTTTCTACACATTTTTCCCCCTTCTGAAATTTAAGTGAAAATGATCAAGTTGGCCCAGATGAATAAAAATGCAAAGGACGTGGGTTGGACTAGGAGGAATAGGTGTATTTATTCAAACATATCTCAAAGGAAATCGTACTTTAAATAAACCCAGGAAACTTTAAATAAATCCACTTTTTAAAACCTGCATTTCTCTTTTTTTTAAGTATTATTGGCAGGGTGATCAAAAAAATAAGGTTGCTTATGCATGAGATTTTCCTTCTATCTTCTCTGTACTTGTTGTATCTTTTAAAATCTTCTGTCTACTCAGAAAAGGATCGGTGTTACCCGTCTGAAGCAAAGGTACGGCTAAGATGACAACGCAGTGGCTGCTCCTGTCTCTGGCACCAGCACTCCCTGGGCTGCACTGCCTTTCAGGAAGAGCCATGGGGTTAGAACCCTCTGTCTGCCTCCTTCAAACCCCTGAGGGACGGGGTGCCCCACATCCCCTCTGCTCTTCACTTATCACCCCTGCCAGCCATTCCCAGGTCCCCTGTTTAGTCTCATCTTCTCACTCCTGGTATCTCCCTCGGAGCATGCAGTTCTGATAGAGCAGGTTGGGGCCCTGATGCTGCAAAGGCTGCTAGTTAAGATGCCACATTTCAGTTTTAACCAAGGCTTATGAAGCCACCCTGCATTTTAAAAATAAGGTGCTCTGGTGGGAGTTATTTCAGGTATGAGATAAGCCTCTGGAGCATTTGGGGAGGAGCATTCTTTCTTTTGATTTATTGAAGTCTAGTTTAGTTGATTTACAATATTATATTCGTTTCAGATATATAACATGTGATTCAATATTTTATAGGTTATACTCCGTTTAAAGTTATTATGAAATATTGGCTGTATTCCATGTGCTGTACAATATATTCTTGTAGCTTATTTACTTTATACATAGTAGTTTGTACCTCTTAATCCCCTACCCCTATCTTGCCCTCTCCCTTCTCTCTCCCCACTTGTAATCACTAGTCTCTTCTCTATATCTGTGAGTCTGTTTTTTTATTATATTCATTTGTTTGTTTTATTTTTTAGATTCCACATATAAGTGACAACATACAGTATTTGTCTTTTTCCGTCTCACTTATTTCATTTAGCATAATACCTTCTAGGTCCATCCATGTTTTTGCAAATGGCAAAATTTCATTCTTTTTTTTATGGCTGAGTAGTATTACATTGTGTGTGTTTGCGTGCATGTGTGTGTGTATGATATATATATATATGTACCACATCTTCTTTATCCATTCATCTGTTGATAGACATGTAGGTTGCTTCAATATCTTGGCTATTATAAATAATGCTGCTATGAACATTGAGATGCATATTTCTTTTGGAGTGAAATTTATTTTTCTTTTTCCAGGTATATACCCAGAAGTGGAATTGCTGGATCATATGGTAGCTCCATTTTTAGTTTTTTTGAGAAACCTCCATACTGTTTTCCACAGTGGCTGCACCAACTTACATTCTCACCCACAGTGTAGGAGGGTTCCCTTTTCTCCACACCCTCTCCAGCATTTGTTATTTGTGTTCTTTTTGATGATGGCCATTCTGACATGTGTGAGGTGATATCTCATTGTGGTTCTGATTTGCATTTCTCTAATGATTAGCAATGTTGAGCATCTTTCCACGTTCCTGTTGGCCGCCTGCACTTCCTCTTTGGGAAAATACCTACTCAATTCTTCTGCCCATTTTTTAGTCAGGTTGTTTGTTTTTTTTTGATGTTGAGTTGTATGAGCTGTTTATGTGTGTTGGATATTAATCCTTTATTAGTCACATCATCTGCAAATATTTTCTCGCATTCAGTAGGTTGTCTTTTCGTTTTGTTGGTGGCTTACTTTGCTGTGCAAAAGATTTTAAGTTTAATTAGGTCCCATTTGTTAACTTTTGCTTTTATTTCCTTTACTTTAGGAGATGGATTCAAAAAAATATTGCTGTGATTTATGTCAAAGGGTGTTCTGCCTATGTTTTCCTCTAGCAGTTTTATAGTATCCGGTCTTAGATTTAGGTCTTTAATGCATTTTGAGTTTATTTTTGTGTACGGTATTAGAGAATGTTCTAATCTCACTTTTTACTTGTAGCTGTCCAGTTTTCCCAGCACAACTTATTGAAGAGACAGTCTTTTTCCCATTGTATATTCTTGTCTCCTTTGCTGTAGATTAATTGACCATAAGTGTGTGGGTTTATTTCTGGGCTCTCTCTTCCAAATCCCTTATGCATTCATCAGTATCACCTAGTCGGCTATTAATTCCTTCTAGTGTGTTTTTAATTTCAGTTATTGTATTCTTCAGTTCTGACTGGCTCTTTTTTACATTTTCTAATTCTTGTTAAAATTCTCACTGTGTTCATCTATTCTTTTCCCTAATTTGGTTAGCATTCTTATTACTAATGTCTTGAACACTTTATCTAGTAAATTATTTATTTCTGTTTCATTAATTATTTTTTCAGGGGTTTTCTCTTATTCTTTCATTCGAAACAAATTCCTCTGTCTTTTCATTTTGCTTAACTTTCTCTGTCTCTATGGAATTAGGTGACACGGTTGTGTATTCTGGTCTTGAGGGGGTGTCCTCGTGTGAGAGTGTCCCTGTGTGGTATGTGTGTGCCCAGTGGGAGAGCTGAGTCTGACATGAGTACTAGTCGAGGCTTCCCCCAGGGTGTGCTGGCAGGTATCACCTTGGTAGGAGGTGGGGCTGGGGAAGGCGGGGTTGGAGGGAGAGCCAGGTGTGAGCTGGGACTTCTCTCCTCAGTGGCCTACACCACCCTATTGGGGTGGACAAGCCCCAAGCTGCTGGTGCAGAAGCCCTGAGTGTCGGGTTTGAGTGGGCTTCATTCCCCCTGAGTGTTTGCTCTCCCTCGTCCCAGCACCAGCATCCTCGCCACAGATGAGGGCAGTGCAAGAGCAGCGGGGCATGGAGGAGGCACTTGGCATGGGTTGGGGCACAGGCAGTGGTGGCCCTAGTCCCAGTCAGGGTCCTGGACTGTTCTTGATCTGTTGCCTCCTTGGGTGCCAGCAATGGCTACCCTCACCTGGTTCAGATGCTGTTTAGGGTCCAAGCCGGGTCCATGCCTCACCACCTTGCACTCCCCTGCACCAGGGCAGCCCTCACCCTGGCATCGTGGAGCAAGAGAGGCCAGAGTGGGTGGTTTGCTCAGGCCAAGGAGCACACTGGGGCGATTGGGAGAAACAAGCCAGAGCCCTGGGCAGTTGGTTTCAGGAGTTAGCAAGTGTGTGCCTGCTTTTTACCGGTGTGGGCTAGGCTGCTTACAACCTCACCCCTGCCAGTCCCACTGGTTTTCAAACCAGTCAAGGGGACTGCCTTCCTGATGTCGAGCCCCAGGGCTGGGGCCCCCAATGTGTGGTTTGCAGCACTCACGCCCCAGGGAGGATCCCTGAGTCCGTGTAAGCCCCTCCCCTTCCGTGTCCCCTCCTAGGGGCGTAAGTCCCAACATAACCACTTCTCCCTTCCTACCTGACTCCACATGCATCTTTCTTGTGTCAGCCGCCAGCTTGTTTTCAGTGACGATTGCTCCACATGTAGATGTGTTATTGATGTGTTTGTAGAGGGGAGGTGAGCTCCACGCCCACCTACTCCACTATCTTCAGGAACCGCTGCTCTGTTTCTGAGAGCTGGCCACACAGGCTGTGGGCTGTGTCTGCACACGAGCTGGCTGGCCTTGCTACCAGCATTCCTGATGCGGTTTTCATCTCAGCCCACCAGCATCATCCCAGTGCCATGTGCCTCTGTGAAGTGAGCTGTGGTGAGAGTCTTCTGTTCAACCTGAAGGCGGGACTGAATATCACTGAGACAGGCTTAGCGCAGAGGGCTGCAGCCTCACGGAGTTCAAGGGCGCTGTCAGAACTCAGCCCTGGGCTCCCAGATTCGGACTCTTCAGTCCCTGTGAGAAGTCAGGCTAGAGATGTGATTGTGTTTATTCCAAGTGCATGTGCAACATGGATGCCATCACTATTCTCACTAGCAACAAGTTTACTTCATAGGTACTGAGTGTCACCTGGGTGACAGGTGAGCAACGTCAAGCAAAAGATGGTTAATTGGGGAAGATTCAGGAAAGTCGTGGTGGAGAAGCTTGTTAGACTAATCCTCCTCCAATGACACTTGTGAATTCCCTAAAAACAAATTTTAAAACCCCCAACTATTTGAAGGCAACAGAGATAGACTGAAGGCAGGAAAAGAGTGCGTCCAGCCCTCACCAGAAGGAGTGATTTGCAGCTGGGTATGATTTGCAGCTGTTTGGCCTTTCACCTGCAGGGATTCTCCCTTCTGCACAGTGTGGGGCGTCTGAGGTTCAAGGGAAAGCCACTGGCTTGCTGCTTTTAGGAGTCAGGTGCTGGATGAGCTGCTAAGAGGAAGGAGGGAATTCCCTTTAGGAGGGAACACTAAAAGGGAGCCCCCAAATCTGCATTTATCATGTGCAGAAATTTGTGGCTTACACTCAAATTCACAGGGATGAGGGGCTCCAAACTTCCCAGAAAAAAAGAAACAGCTGCAAGATTCGAAGAACTGAGTGGAGATCTTGGCTGCCATCTGCTGAAAGGTGGACAGGATCGGGCTGTGAGCCCAACCACGTAAAACACCTGCTAGAGAAAGTAGCATCAATCATCAGAGAAGGTAAAAGAGTTCCACGTCTCTATCATGTATAATTCACAGTGTCCAGTATATAATAAAAAAGGTTGGACATGTGAAGAAACAGGAAATGTGACCCATCCTCAAGAAAAAAGACAGATGATGGAAATTAAAACCAGGAAGACTCAGACATTGGAATTAATAGGCAATGACTTTAAAATAACTGCTAAGGATATATTTTAGGACCTACAGGAAAATGAATGAATCGCGGTATGGATATAGACTCTCAGCAGAGAAACGAACTTTAATGAAAGAATGAAATTGAAAGGCCAGAACAGAGACGTGTAATACTTAAAATGAAAAATTCACTGGATAGTTCTAGCAGCAACTGGAGGTGACATAATCAGCTCTAGTGAACTTCAAGATAGATCAACGGGACACCTTCCCCCTGGAGAATAAGAGATAGATATTACAAATAACGGACGTGGTCACCTGTGGAAACTATCAGCCAGTCTAACATATGTGTTACTGGATTCCCAGTAGAAGACACAAAGAATGAGAATATTGTTTTTCAAAACTAATGACCAGGGCTTCCCTGGTGGCACAGTGGTTGGGAGTCCGCCTGCCGATGCAGGGGACACGGGTTCGTGCCCCGGTCCGGGAAGATCCCACATGCCGCCGAGCGGCTGGGCCCATGAGCCATGGCCACTGAGCCTGCGCGTCCGGAGCCTGTGCTCCGCAACTGGAGAGGCCACAGCAGTGAGAGGCCCGTGTATTGCAAAAACCCCCCAAAAACAAAACTAATGACCAAAAATTATTCAAAATTTGGTTTTAAAATCCCCGTATACTTACAGATCCAAGAGCCTTGTGAATTTCAAGCAGCACAAATAGAAAGCCAACCAAGGCACGACCTCATCAAACTGCTGAAAACCAGAGAAGAAAACAATCTTGAAAGCAGCCAGATTTAAAGGTACATGCATTAGTTCTCTGTCGCTGCTGGAATGAATTACCACGGCATTAAACAGCAGCATTAAACACAAAAGTGTTGTCTTGCGGTTCCACATGTCAGTAGTTTGGCATGAACCTCACCTGGCTGAAATCAAGGTGTCTTCACCTGTGTTCCCGACTGAGGTGCTGGGGCAGACCTGTTTCCCTGCTCATTCACGGGGCGGCAGAGCCCAGTTCCTGTGTTGGAGGACAGAGATCCCTGGTTCGCTGTCAAATGCAGACCTTTGCCCCCACTAGGGGCACCCGCACTCCTAGGCTTGTGGCAGGTCCTCAGCGTCAAAGGCAGCAGTGGTGGGTCCAGTCCTCCCCTGTTGAATCACTCCTCCTTCCTTCTCCATGCCATCTCTGAGACTCCTTCTTCTGTCTACCTCTTCCACTTTTTTTTTTTTTTTTTTTTTTTTGCGGTACGCGGCCCTCTCACTGTTGTGGCCTCTCCTGTTGCGGAGCACAGGCTCCGGACGCACAGGCTCAGCGGCCATGGATCACGGGCCCAGCCGCTCCACAGCATGTGGGATCTTCCCGGACCGGGGCACGAACCCGCGTCCCCTGCATCGGCAGGCGGACTCTCAACCACTGCGCCACCAGGGAAGCCCCTACCTCTTCCACTTTTAAAGACTCATGTAATTAGATTGGGATGAACTAGAAAATCCAGGAAAATCTCCCTATTTTAAAGTTAGCTGATCAGCCCCCTTAATTCCATCTGCAAACTGAATTCCCGCATGCTGCGTAGCATGCATGTTCACAGGGTCTGGGGTTAGGATTAGGGTATGGACGTCTTTGGGGCACCATTATTCTGCCTACTCCAATATGTTACACACAGGGGAATAATGGTACTGTTGACATAAATAATAAACAATCTGTAGTGAGGAACAGAAGGAGTTTAACTTGAGCCATGCTCAGGACTCTAGGCTGGGAGTACAGTCCCCACCAAGGAAGAAAATGCTCTGGAGAAGTGTGGTTTTCAGTGCTGACAGTTTTATACTTTGTCCGAACAAAGAAGTCATTCTCTCAAGGTTTCAACAGAGATGTATAGCTACAGATTAGCACACACACAGCGACTCAGCACAACTCTGGTGCCTGGGAAAGGATCCTTGTCTGTGGAGGCATCCTAGCATTGCCCTCAGAGGAAGGGGGCTTATGGAGGCAAGACCCGCAAGATTATGGTTAGTTACATGAGCTGTTTATCAAAAAATTATAGTGGGAGGTGGCAGGAGGTAAGGGTGCTCGTTAAGGAAGGATTGGTTGAAATGGTTGCATAGTTACAAGGGGAGACCTCGAGACCATAAAGGTCACAGCTGGTAGGTGCTGTTCTGAATACCGCGGGTGGTGTCCTTGAACCTGGTACAGTTCAGAGAAAGTTCAGGTTCTGGGTGGGGCAGAGACCTGTCTGAGACCACATCCTCAATGGCTGCGCGACTCCAATTTTTGTAAACCTGAATTGTGGTCACTCCATTATAGTTTCATTTTATCATCAGTATAAAATGACAGCCGATTTCAAATCCAAAAAGGGAACCAGAAGACAATGGAACATTTTTTTTGTTCACAAAGTTAGCTTTCTATTCCCCACATCCTCATGAAGGAAACTGAGCTGTGTGACCTTCAGCAAGGTATTTTATTGATTTTTTTCTAAAATTTTTCTGTTTTCATTTTTATTGGTTTCTGCTCTTTACGATTTCATTCCTTATGCTTACTTTGAGTTTATTTTGCTTTTTTTTAAATCTAGGTTTTTGAAGTGAGAACTTACATTATTGATTTCAGACTTTTCTGTATTATTGCTATAAATTTTCCTCTTAGCACTGCTTTAACTGTTTTCCACAAATTTTCGTTATTTGTAATTTAATTTTCATTTAGTTCAAGTTTTCAAAAATATTTATCTTTAGCCATTTGTGAAAAACATTATAAACCTGACCAAGTGAGGTTTAACCCATACAAGGTTGGTTTTCAGTTAAGAACCAATTAATACTATTCACTATCTTAACAGAATAAAGGAGAACAACATATGATCTTCTCAATAGATACAGAAAGAATCAGAATTCAGCACCTATTCATGTTATAAACACCCAGCAAGCTAGGATTAGAAAAGAAATTCCTCAGTCTGATGAAAGGCATCTGTAAAATAAAAATACATCATAATTAGTGGTGACACAGTAGTTGTTGTCTCTGAAACTGGGAGCCAGGTGGAAGTGTCTCCTCTCACCACTGCTGACAATACTTGATTCCAAGCAATACAAGTCTGTGATAATCAGAAAGTGTAGAATTAGCATAAGAATATAAACTTGAATCAGTGAAATAAAATAGTGAATCCAGAAATAGATCCATACTTACAGAGTCAATTTATTTTTTGACAAAGGTGCTAAAGCAGCTGGATAGCAGTAGACCAGGGCGATATCTGTAGGGATAAAAATGAAACTTGAATTTTTGTTTCACATCATACTCCTATCTTAACTGGAGATTGATTGAAGACCTAAGGGATATGATTTCCAGAGGAAATCTTAGGGAAATATCTTCATGACCTGAGTGCATACAAAGATTTTCTAGAAAGGACACCAAAAGCAAGACGCATATAAGAAAATTATGCGAAAATCATAATACGTCAAAAATGTAAAAACCTAGCTTATCAAAATAAATCATAAAGAAAATCAAAGCAGAGACTGGGAAAATATTTGCATAACATACATCTGATAATAGATTGGTATCCATAACATAAGGAATTTCCACAACAGAATAAAATACAAGCAACACAACTTAAAAAAGACAAACTAATTGAAATGACATTGCAATATTCACATGGCAAATAGTTACATGGAAAAATGTTTATGTTTTATCAGGGATGTGCAGCCATAAAATGATAACACCACACAGACTTTATAGTAGTGAAAATTAAGAGAAAAAAGACAAAACTAAATGAAGAAGCAACAAGAACGCTCATATGATGCTCTTGGCTGTGATAAAATGTATAGCCTCTTGGAAAAAGTTTGGCAGGTCCTGGTAAAGCTAACCATACAATTACCTCTGACTTAGCAGTGACACTGCTAGATACTTACCCGAACGAAAGAAAAGTTTTTTTTTGACAAAAGGGCTTGAACAAAAGTGTTCACACAGCTTTGTTCTTAACAGCCTCACCCTGGAAACAGTCGCAACGTTCATAGAGAGAAAAGTGGATAAATAGGTTGTGTGCATTCGTACAACGGAATAAAAGAGCAGTGAGAAAAGGAGCAAAGTACTGATACAAGTGATGACGTGGGTGAAACTGACATTGTGCTAAGGAGAAGGAGTCAGAGACCAAAAGCACAGACTTTATGAAGCTACGGCACGAAGCTCTTGGACGGGAACACTGATCTGTGGCGACAGCAAAAGAAGTTTGTTTTGTGGTAACTGTGAGGCATTAAACGGCATTTTGGACATGACGGGAATGTTTGATATTTTTATGGGTTACATGGCGCATGCGTCTGTTGACCCCCATCAAACTGTACTCTTAAGATCTGTGCACTTCACTGTATGTAAGTTTAAGTAAAAGCAAAGAAAACTTGCATATATTGAACTCTGGCTGCAGGCTTTTATCACTTTTATGAGGTAACATACTTGAAACTACTTTCTGTGTACCCTGGGACTCAGCAAATGAGCACCTATTTTGGGAAAACGGGAGTCAGTGTTTCTCACCGTAGGAGGAGGAAGCTCCGTGTATTGAAAAGGAAAGGCTAGAAAGTCCCCTGTGGGTTTGGATTGATTAGAGGTGTTATCAGTAAACTCATAACTTCATTTTTACAGATGGAGAAATATCGATATATGTTTATGCACCTGTCTGTATCTATATCTGAATCTATTTCTTTCATAAGTCTGTCTACTGAGAGAGTCTAAAAGTGATGATACATCAGTAGCAGTGAACACACCTACCACCCAGATCTTGGTTTCTAATCGTCTTTCTCCCCGAGAGGAAACAAGGCATCCAGAGGACAGATTGATTCGGGTTGAGGCAGGCAAAGCCCAGACCATCTTGTTTTCCAGAAAGTAAGAAATTTCCCCCCCAGATCACTAGGACTCCTCCAGACTTTCATCCCCGGCAAAGTGAAGCGCCAAGATGCCAGTCCACTGAGCTGGTCCCTGGATACTGGCTGCCCCCTCCCGCCCCAGCCTCCTTCTGAGGGTCACTCTGTACTCCATCCCAGAACTGGAATCCCCATCACACTCCTCATCAAACAAAGAGATTATCAGGCCAGATAAAAAGCAAGATCCAACTCTATGATGTCTGTAATAAATGTACTTTTAATATAAAGACACTGATAGGTTGAAAATACATGGATAAAAAGATATATAAAATATGAAAATACTAATTTGAAGGTAGGTGGTGTGGTGACAGTAACACAACCCAAATTGTACTACAGAACAAGATAAAGATGAAGAGGAGAAACCACATAATAAAGGGGTCAGATCATTGAGAGGACAAAATAATCCTAAGTGTGTACACACTTAACCACAGAGCTTCAAGATGTATGAACCAAACTGACAGAGCTGCAGGAGAGAGAAACATGTACACACTTGTATTTGGAGATTTCAGCCCCCTCTCCCAGGATTCAGTGCAACTTGCAGACTGAAGATGGATAAGTGTGGAATCCTTGAACTACTAACCAACTGGACCACCTGACAGATGAGAACACTCCTCCCAGCAACAGTAGAATACATGCTCTCGTTAATAACACAGAGAACATTTACCAAGAGAGACTGTATGCTGGCCTTAAAACAAGTGCCAGGGTTAGATGTGTGAAAGGATTACATCTACAGAATATGCACTCTGACCACGATGCCCATCAGTTAGAAATTCTTGCAACTCATTGAAGTGACAAAATCCTCACCAAAATGGGCGAATATTTGCAAAGCATTTTATTAAAGAAGACGTCTGAATGGCCAGCATCCTCAGTCACTTGGAATGTAAATTAAAACCATAGCGAGGGCCTCCCTGGTGGCGCAGTGTTGGGAGTCCGCCTGCCGATGCAGGGGACGCGGGTTCGTGCCCCGGTCTGGGAAGATCCCGTGAGCCATGGCCGCTGAGCCTGCGCGTCCAGAGCCTGTGCTCCGCAACGAGAGAGGCCACAGGAGTGAGAGGCCCGCGTACCGCAAAACAACAACGACAACAAAACATAATGAGATACCACTGCATACGCAATGAATGGTGGAAAATAGAAGTGCCAGAAACACGGTGGTGCTGGGCACCTGGAGCAGCTTGGTTCTCAGAACCGCTAGGTGGGTGTTAAAGGGTCCAGCTGCCCTCAAAACGGTTCAGCAATTCCTTCCATGTGTGAATGTGTACATACTGGACCACCCAGCGATTCTACTCACAGAGATTCATCTAAAACCAACGAAAACAAAGAGGTAGGCATGAATCTTCCTAGAAACTTTAGTTACAGTCAAAACCTGGAAACAACTCAGTGTTCTTCAAGAAATGAATTAACAAATTATGATGGAGACGAACAGAGAACTACTACTCAGAAATGAAAAGAGATGAACCGCTAATATAGGCCACAGAATGGTCTAATCTCAAAATTATTATGTTGGGTGAAAGAAGCTGGCCACGTGGCTACATATAAAATTCTAGAAAATGCAATGTAATATAGAGGTCATCAATCCATCAATTGTTTCTTTGGGCTGGGAGAGGAGAGAAAACTGATGCACAGAGGGCTCAAGGGAAGCTTTTGGAACAGTGGAAACATTGCAACACTTTATTGTAGCAGTGGATACAAAACAATGTGAACTGTTCCCTTAAAATTGGTAACCTTTGTTGTATGTCAGTTATACCTCAACTAATTATAACTGCATTCCAGTTTTGTTTCAAATGTTAAAATGTCTGAATTAGTAATGACAACAACAGAAGTCAGGTGGGCAGGTGGTCCTCAGCCTGAGGGGCTGTGGAATTAGCTGCCTTCCCCTGACAACCAGGGTGGGTTAGGGAATCACCAGGGTCAGTGGACCTTCTCTGCAACCCATCTGGGCTAGCTGGTCCATTTTGTGCAGTTCTTGCAATAACTCAGAATTTGAATAGCCAGAAACCAAAAAGGAGTTTTCCGTTCATTTCTTTACATTTTCCTCCTAAGACAATATCAAGACACCAAAAGCCATCAACCAGCTAGCTCTCACTTCTTTCCTTGATTCCACAGCCCCGAGTGGGGAGAACCCTGACTAGGGAGGAGCTTCATCTCTGCACTGTTAGAAACACTGAGAATTACCAAGACTGTGGCTTCTCCCCAAACGTAGAGCGGAAGGGGTGGGGCCTGCTGATTGTTTCTTGCCTTTGTTTCTTTCTTTTGTAACCTTCCAAACTTGAGGGGTGAACCCGCTTGCCAAGCTATAAGAGTCTTTCACTTTTTAGGATGAAGGGCCAACATACAGTAAGTGGGCGCATGTTCAGACTTTCCATGGGCAGGCTCGTGCTGTGGGCTTCCCCTCGCCCCTGCCCCTGGGTGGGGCAGCCACGGGTCCGGCCCTGCCTGCTGTGAGGAGCCATGTGCTGAGCAGACCTTGTCAATGGGCTGAGGACCTTGGGGCTCTGACTGAGCAGAGCTGAGAAGTTGGGACTGACACCTCCTCCCTGCTCTCTGCCCGCCCAGGGCCCCAGGCCACAGTGCTTCCAAATGCAGTTAGTGGACCTTCTAAAACTTGACATTTGAGGGCTGTGCTCCCAAGGGTTCTGGCCCAGCAGGCCTGCCGCAGTCTTCCTGAGGTTGGGTGGCTGAGCCAGTGCTGGATCCAGGGGCGACCGCCCGGAACCCTCAGCTGTTTTGGATGTAAGGACTCATCTTTAACATCGAAAGTGGGGGGAATCCCAAATAACAGTTTACCTGTAACTTCCCCATAAAGAAGCTGGGTGGACCGTCCATGCGACTTCTCTGATTACTTCTTACAACCGCAGGGTGAAGTTATAATTATGTCAATAGAAGAAGGACACACATCGCCCTTCCCAGGCCAGCCCTCGGTGCCCAGCATCTTCCCACATAGCGGCCCCCCCTTCGGTGACCGTCCCAAGGAGAGGTCACTACCTGCCCTCCTTCCAACTCTAGAGGAGGAAAGGAAAACTTAACCAAAGGGAGAGACGTTTAACCATAGAGTTTGAACAGGTCACTGGGGAAGTTTACTTTGGACAAAGGTTACTTTTTTCCCTTGAGATCTCATCTCTTTAATTTTTCTGTGCTCTAACAATTTCATTTAAGAAGCTCCCTTGGAAAAGTGATCCCGTGACCCTCTATTTCCATAATCGACCACCTTTATTTTACAAATATTCTTAAGTATTCTTGTCACTCTCAGCGCAGGTCGGGCCTGCTGGCGGCTGCCTTTGTTAACATTCTCCTGTGAGCAGACACGTGGACACTCTCACAAGATAGCCATTCGACCCCTGGATTCCTTTAAGACTCTGAAGCTGGCTCAACCGGGCTTTGCCCTTGAGGGGACACCTATGAGGAGCTGGGCGGATGTACTTTACGGGAACGTGACAGTTTATCCTCTCAGACCCCAAGGATGACAGCGAAACAAAGGTCCCCCATCAACACTGCTTGCTGGTGTTCAGAAAATGATGGTTCCCCAGAAGAAAGCCCCCGCTCGATGCTGGGGCGTCTGCAGGGCAATCTCTCAACCCACCAGGACTCTCCACTTAGCATCAAGCTGTAGCCTCCCTGACCCTGACCACAAGCCAATCTTTGGGGAGTCCCAAAGCTCCCCGCCTCAGCTGTTCCCTTCCCATGATTGATGGCCTCCGTCTGGCAGCCCAGAGGGCACCTTGTTAGGTCCCAGAACTGGAGTGGCTGCAGTGTGCAGAGATGGGGCAGCCCTGGGGTCGCCGGGCACAACTGCCACATTTATCTCTCAGGCCCTGGACCTGTCATCCAGTTGCCGTGGCATCAAGCATGTCCACTGAACCGGCAGCACGTGAAGGAGAGGGAGTGAGGGCGCCTCACCCGTCTCTGCCCCTCAGCTCTGCCTGCTTCCGACACCACCTCCAGCCTCCTGATCAGCCCTGAATTCTTACAGTACTGAACCTGTTGCTTTGCTCACAGCGTCTGCTGAATGAGCACCTAGAGCTTAGAAGCAGGTGTTTTTGTTTAGTGTGATCCCAGATCCTAATTTTTGGCCTGGACCACTATTTGATGGTAATTGCATGATCTGACTTTTCCAGATAGCTGGACAGATGCCCATATACGATGTGTCCTTAGATTATTGAAACCCCCATAAGCCATTACCACTGCTGATCTGTGAGCCCGGAGCAGCCGCTCCCCTCTGTGGGGTCTGGCCACACCACTTCTCCGCTTGTCACCGCACAGAAAGAACTTGCCACCTTCCACTCCCCATGTTACTAGGCTAAGAGGAAGCTGGTTTTCTCAAAACATGTATATTCTGGGGTTTCCAGAGAACAGAGGCCATGGGGCCAAAGGCAGAGGCTGCTGATTCCTCTTGCTCTGCTCCCTCCTCTTGTCTGGGGACGAGTGGCCTGGCCATCTGCAGACACCAAACGCACAGAAGGCACAGCCCATCCTGTGCATCACAGGCTGTCTCGTTCTGTCTTACTGATGTCTGGACGCCCACTGCCTTCCCAGAGCAGGAAAGGGATGCCCTTTAACGTGGCTGCTACTGACTCACTCCAACCAGGCAGCACCAGTGTCCTGGTCAAGCCGAGGTTCTGGGCCAGGCCATCCTGTCGACGCTTAGCTGAGAGACATGGGTTAACCTCTCTCTCCCTGCTTCCCGGGCTATAGACTTGGGAAAAGACGTTTTCTGCCTCAGAGGGCTGTGAGGATTACGCGAGAAACTCAAAGTCCTCGAAACAACATGAATGCAGAGTGAGTCAGCGCTCTGAACGCTGCGACGGTTTTTGCTTTTTCCTCTGCAGGGTAGGAGTTGCCTGGATGGAGGTGAACTTCGGCCTGTGGTTCATTTTCACTAAGCTTTCTTGTTATTTTCTTGCAAAATTCTTGCTTTTTATAAAAGATAGGTTTGCTGAGGTGCTTCTGGCCGCTCTGAGTCACCTGCTGCTGGGAGCTGTCTGAGAGGGTTTCTCCTGCCTCTAGGCAGTCCGGGCGTTGCTGTGTTAAAGGGATTGGAGGACCTATTTAGCTCCATAAACTGTTAACGGGCCATGGCATGAGATTTCAGGTGGTCCTATTTGTACGTCCAGGGTCCTTCACATCGTCACCTCTGTTCACTGCCGGGAAGAGACCAGAGTCACCCCAAGCTGGTGTCCGGGCCTTACCTGCTCTAGCCCCACCTACTCCACCTACCCCTTTATCCAGGTGGGGCTCTTGTTGTCACAATGTGTTTGTTATGTGATTATTATGATGTAAACATGCTCTCAAAATATAAATGAACAGAGTTCCCCCCCCCCCCCCAGCAGGAGGCTACAGCAGCGTGGAGAGCGGGGACCTCCTTCACCCGTCCCATCACAGACCTATGAACCCACGGGGTCTCGGTCAGAGCCCCACCTCCTGTCCCATAGATATTGGTGGGTGGGCACTGGCCACTCATGGCCAAGACCAAGTCAGAGACCCCAAAGGGGCCAGCTGTCAGTGTGCGCCTGAATGACCATCCGACCACCCACAGGCTGGGAGTCTGGCCACTGCAGGACCCCACAGCATCCTGTGCTCAGATGTTACTGGTCTCTGTCTCCTCTTCTCCCAGCATCCAGGCGAGATGGGGCTCGGCTCTCTTGTGATACCCGGAGGTCTCACACATACAATATATACATTTCTGTGTTAACAGTATGAAAGCAATTGCTTTCTAACCTGATCACCAGGGACAGCAAGGGTCAGCACTTTGGCTATCTGTCCTGCCCTCGCCTGCCCCCATCTGCCTGGGGTGCTGGTGGCAGGGAACCCATCCTTCTGGTGTCTCGGGACAGGAAGGAGCTGCCCTGGGAGGAGGCTGTGCACCTAGACATTGTGGACCCCCAGCCTGATGCTGTGATGGCAGAAACCTTGGGTCTGAGGCCCCGGGTGTATCTCGCGGCGGGAGGTGCTGTGTACTTGCTGCATCACAGCCCCACTGTACTGCCTCTGGCATCAGGCCCTACGAGCCCCTTCTCACCAGGACTCTGGGCTTGGACCTCCCTTGCTTTGGGTAGAGGGGCACGAGCAAACACTAGGAGAGGAGGGGCTGGTGAGCCCGGTGCCCTGGGCCTGTCCCCCATCCCCTCCACCGAGTGCAGCCCTGAGCCTGCACATGTGTAAACCTGGCCACCTCCAGGGGGAGGGAAGGCCACACGGAGAGGGGCCAGCCGTGCCCGACATCCCCCTGACCTTCCAGCTGAAAGACGCCCCACAGGCAGCCCGAGAGACACCAGGAGGAGAAGAAGGTGCTTCTATCTGAGCCCCTGAGCTCTGCCGTGTTTGTTACACGGTGATGGTGATGACACAGTCCATCAAAACCAAGTTAGTGAGTCTCAGTGAGGCCGACAGACTGAAGTTTCAGTGATGTTTCTATGGCCACTAAATAGAAATGGTGCATTAAAAAATCTTAATAACTTTGCAAAAGTTAATCTAAATTGCAATTGAATTATGTCCACTTTAACTGGAATTTATTTGATTTTGGCTACAAATTATAATAACAGGCAAAGAAAATTTAGACTACCTCAGTGCTTGGGAATGCCTAGGTCAGTCCTTTTTTTCTTTAATCACCAAAAGCCAAAAGGATTCTGAAGCTGTTACTGCAATCAGAAAGGCCGAGATCTCTCCAGTGTAGACAGGTTTTGATGGCAGGCCAGACTTGCAGCCAAAAGAATGAGAAAGTCTTTATTAATAATTATTGACAGCATCATTGCCTTAAAGACTTGATGATTTTTTGTGTGTGTTTCTCTCACAAAACTGTCTTGGCCAAAACCAAGAATACTAAAACTATCTATCTGTCGTACCTGTCAGCCTGCTACCAAGCTGAGGAACCGTGAGAAAACTCCTTAGTGTCTGGCAAGTTTTAAGGCCTGGAGATTATGGCTCATCAGTTTTTATCTTCTAATTGATATAAAAATTATACAATGAAGCTGCTAATTTATTTGCATTTCTAACTCTAACCCAATTAATTCAATTGAAACAAATGTCCACTATGAAAGTAAATTGTCAGGATTTACATCATTAGCATTTTCTTGGAGTCATCACTGTAAAATGTGGTAACATGAGTGTGATGGGCTGGCGTTCGGGGATGCTGAGGGGCTGCAACTGTGGGCAGAGCAGTGGAGAGGTGCCCAGGGGATGGAACAGACATCAGAGTTTCTCCTGAGCCCTCCGTGGGGCCCCATCTGCAGCGTCCTGAGACTGGAGGAGACGTGCCTGGAATTCGCCATGACCAGAGAAAGCTTGTGTTCCCAGGAGCAAGGTAGTATGTCCTTGCAGTGGACTGGGTACCAGGAGGAGTCCTCGGATGGCATCACCCAGTAGAGATTAAAAACATGCTCTAGGCTTCCCTGGTGGCGCAGTGGTTGAGAGTCTGCCTGCCAATGCAGGGGACACAGGTTCGTGCCCCGGTCCGAGAAGATCCCACATGCCATGCTGCTGAGCAGCTGGGCCTATGAGCCATGGCCACTGAGCCTATGTGTCCCGAGCCTGTGCTCCACAACGGGAGAGGCCACAACAGTGAGAGGCCCATGTACTGCAAACAAACAAACAAACAAAGAAAAAAACATGCTCTGAATGTTCAAGACACAGAGTAAAACGTGTAACTTACCTCAGGAGGTGGGACATAAGTTACATAATGAAAGTCATAACAGAAAGTTTAGATATAAAAAAGCATGATATCGGAGCTGAAAAGTGCACAGAATGGCATGAAAAGCAGAGTCCTATTAGAAGAAAAGTTTGAAGAAAAGTTGAGTGAACTTGAAAACAGCAATAGGAAGTATTTTTACTGGAAAAACAGAGCATCAATAAGTGGGAAATATTAAATAGCTTAAACGCATGTATGTGATGATGTGGTGGGTCACAAGATATTTTAAAACTTATGGCTGCAAATTTTCCAGACTTGACAAAAAAATGTAAACCCCCAGGTGAAGGAAGCTCAGTAAACACCACACACGAACATGAAGAGGACTTCACCTCATGACTTCATAACCAGACTGCTGACCCCTGATAAGGAGAGTCTTTAAAGCAGACAGAAGGAAGAGATGCATAGGGAGGGTGGGAGGGAGATGCAAGAGGGAGGAGATGTGAGGATATGTGTAAATGTATAGCTGATTCACTATGTTATAAAACCGAAACTAACATACCATTGTAAAACAATTATACACCAATAAAGATGTTAAAAAAAAATAAAGAAGCAATGGAAAACACAGCCAGCAGACAAGGGGTGATGCCCTCTCAGGTGTTCAAAGAAAAAGAAACTGTCAGCTGAGCACGTTTATTTCAGACGGGACAGTGATGAATTTCAACCGTGAGACCACCTCAGGACAGAGGCAGGAGGAAAGAGGCTAACTGAGGAAACTTTGGAAGTGAGTTATCTGCAGGGCTAAGTGCAAAATAAACTACACAAGCACTGTTGTCTAGTCAATAAAGGTGTTTCCACAGGAGGGGAAGTTGACAGGACGCTGCTGCATGTGCTGGAATTTAACAATCAATTAAACGGAGGCAGGTGCTGGGGCCAAGTCCTGCTGGGGTGGAGGCTACAGGTGAAACTAACACAATATTGTAAATCAACTATACTTCAACTAAAAATTAAAAAATATAGTTTAGTTACCAATAACGTGTCAATATTGGCTCATTAATGATAACAAATACACCATAGAATGGAAGATGTTATTAGTATGAGAACCTAGGTGTGAGCTATCTGAGAACTCTCTCTACCATCTTCACAATTTTTTGTTGGTCTAAAATTATTCTAAAGTAAAACATTTATTTAAAAGCAAAAGGAAGTGGACTCCCACTTCCTACCAACCAGGAATGACATGGAGTGGATTTACCCTTATACATGAAGAAAATACAGACAAGTTTTCAAAACACAGTGAAGCACAATGAAGAACACTGACCCCTGAGATACTGGAAAAAAGTAGGGTGAGCCCAGGGTCATGAGCTTACTGTCTAGACAGAGTTTCTCTGTGCAGCACAGGGAGGGGAGCCCAGGCAGAGCTCACTGCACTTGTCAAGTGGAGGAGATGGACATGAGAGTTTGGCAGCTGGAGACCAGGGGACAGAGAGCAGAGAGGAGAGAGGGATGGAGAGAAAGTGAGGGAGAGAGGGGGAGAGAGCACTGTTCAGATTTTGGGAGTCATCCTTGAGTAGCACAATGATAACAAAGGGAATAATGATAAACCCACATGCCTAAGGAACTATCCCAGTGAAGACTGGGGATAAAAACACCCAAAGGATTAGAGGGAATGGTGATCCCTGAGATATGGGTTGCTCCTGCCAGGCAGAGAGGAAAGTCTCCAACTCTACAAGACATGGAGCTGAGGCCTCAGTGCAGAACTCACACCAGCGGGGAACACTTAGACCCCAACCAAGCACTCCTCCAGTCCTGCCTAACACATCTTAAAAGGAGACCCAAAGGGTAAAGCTTTCAAAGGAATTTAATATGGTCCCACAACTAAGTGTAAGAAGATTTTTACCAACACAGAAATACCCAGCACCTACAAACTAAAACTCACATTACTCAACATTCAATAAAACAAATTACCAGGCATGCAAAGAAGCAGAAAATTGCAACCTATAATGAGGAGAAAAATTAATCATTTGAAACCAAAAGAGAACAAAGATGTGAGAATTAGCAGATGAGGATATTAAGCATTCCAAGTTACAGCTGCAGTCCGGTTGTTCAAAAAGTCAAGGAGAGATACGGATGATACAAAAATGACTCAAATGAACCTGCTAGATGGGAAAAATGCAAAGTCTAAGATGAAAAACACACTGAGGGGGATCAACAACAGATTAGTTCTTTCAGAAGAAAATGTTAGTGAGCTTGAAGACAGCAACTGAAACTATCAAAAATGAAACATAGATGATAAAAATAATTTTAAAATAGTGAGAGTAGCAGAGCATTAGTGAACCCTGGAACACATTCGAGCAGCCCAGTATACACAGAATACTAGCCTAACATGCAAGCCTGAGGTACTTGGAGCCCAGGAAGGAGAAAGGGATTGGGGGTATAACAAGTATTTTAAGAAACTGTTCACCAAAATTTTCCAAATGTAAAGAAAAGTATAAACATGTACTTCTAACAAGCTCAGCAGACTACAATCATAAGAAACATGAGGGGAGCACAAAGGCACATCAAAATCAAATCTCAACAGCAGTGATGAAGAGAAAATCTTAAAAGCAGCCAACAAATAAGACAAACTGTGTACAAAGAAACCAAGATAAGGAGACTGCAAAGTTCTCACTGGAAACAATGTAAGTCAGAAGACAGTGAAGCAATATCTTTAAAGTTTTGAAAGAAAAACAAAACCTAGAATTCTATACCAAGCAAAACTGTCTTTCAAAGTAAAAAAAATAAAGCTTCAGACATATCAAAGTTGAAAAGTTCACTACCAGCAGACTTGAAATGCAAAACTTAGTTAAAGGAAGGTCTTTGGACAGTAGAAAGTTATAACAGATGGGAAGATGTGTCTACACAAAGGGCGAGGAACACTGGAGATGGTAACTATATTGTCAATATGTAAGATCTTTTCTTGTTATTTATATCTCTTGAAAAAGTAGTTGTCTATCAAAACCAAAATAATGGTAACGTGTGGGGTTAACGGGTAAGAGTAAAAGACATGAAAACAATAGAACAAAGTTTGGAAGGCAAGGAATGGAAGGTTCTTATTTATACAGTATGTGGCATAATCTGAAAGTAGACTGTAGTAAGGTAAACTGCATCCTAAAAACTCTAATAACCAAAGTCAAAGTGAAATACTAAAAGCTGTAGCTAATAAGAGAAAAAAAGGTAGAATAGATAATAAAAATTTAATTAATCCAAAAAAAGGCATAAGAAAAAGGGAGCACATAACAGATGGGACAGATAAAAACCGATAGGATATGACAGATTTAAACCTAATTATATTGATAATCATCTTAAACATAAATGGTCTAAATTCTCTAATTAAAATGCAATAATTATAAGATTAGATTAAAAAAGAAAGACTCAAGTATGTTCACCCTAGAAGAAACCATTTTAAATACAGAGACACATATAGGTTAAAACTTAAAGTGTGTAAAACCTATACCATGATAAGAATTTGAAAAATTAACATTGCAGTGGCTAGAGTATATCAGACCAAGTAGATTTCAGAGCAAGAAACGTTACTAATTCGCGACAGAGGTATGATTTTATCAGAAGGGTGTAATACTCCTAAATGTGTGTATATAACGGTTCTTCAAAATAGCAATAACTAATAGTAACTGAAAAAGTAGACAAATCCACAAATATGTACAAAGACTTCAGTGCGCCTCTCTTAATAATTGGTAGTAGAAACAGACAGATTATTTGTAGGGATATAGAAGACCTGAAAATATACTATAATTTAATTTCCCTAATTTACATATATAGAGCATGTCACAAAACAGTAGCAGAATATACATTCGTCTCAAACACACAAAGCATTTACCAAGATAGAACCACACTGTAGGCCATATAACAAGTCTTAATAATTTAAAAATCATTCAGATACAGAATATCTTCTCTGCTCACAATGGAATGAATTTGGAAATCTATAGCAGAATTAATTCTCGAAAATTCCCTGTATTTAGATAGTAAATGACAGACGTCCACGTAGCCCATGGGCTAAAGAAGTAATCAAGAGGGACATCAGGAAGTATTTTTAACTGGAAGAAAGTAAAACTGCAACATGACCACAACAAATCTGAGGGAGGAAGCAAAGTGGTAGTTAGAGGGTTATTAGATTAGATGCCCATGTGAAATAGAAGGAGGTCCCAAATCAATGAGGTCAGACTTCGCAGTAAGAAATGAGAAAAAGAACAAATTAAGTCAAAAGTAAGTAGAAGAAATGAAATAAGCAGAGAGGAAATCAACGTAATAAGAAGCAGAAAAATAGTGGAGAAATTTAAATGAAACCAAGAGCGGTTCCTTGAGAAGATCAATAAAATTGATAAATTTTTGCCTGATTGCTTAGGAAAAAAAGGAGACACATGCTTGGTATCAGGAATGAGAAAGGTTACATTACTATAGATCCTACGGATATTAACAGAACAAGAAGGGAATATCATAAAACAATTTCTTCCAATAAAGTTTACAACTTAGATAAAATGGAAAAAAATCGTTGAAAGTCACAAACTACCAAATCTTATTCAAGAATTGACAACCTGAATAGCGCTAAGAAAAGTAAACTTCTGATCCAGATGGCTTCACACTTAAATTCTACCAGGGATTTAAGGAAGAAATAATACCAGTGCTACAAAAACTCTTAGAGAAAAATGAAGAGGAAAGAATACTTTTGAACTTGTTCTATGAGACCAGTATTACTCTGACACAAAAATCTGACAAAGATATTATAAGCAAATAGAACTACAGACCCGTTACCCTCATGAATGTAGAGGCAAAAATTCTAAACATAATTTTAGCAAATTGAATCTAGCAATATATACAAAGAACAATACATTCCAAAAAGTGATGCTTTTGGAATTCCAGGAATTTGTTTGGATTAACATTAAAAAATTAGTAGATGTAATTCATCATATTGACAAACTATGAAAGAAAAAAATGTGATCATCTCAATACATGCCAAACATTTTTTTTTTTTTAACAAAAACCAACAGCAATTCCTGATGAAAACTCTCAGCAAACCTAGGAATGGAAGGAAACTACCTCAAACTGATAAAGGGTATAGGTGAAAATAAATGTAAAAAAACAGCCAAACAAAAAACTGTAATTAACATATTAAATGGTGCAATACTAAATGCTTTCTCCCTAAGATCAGTAAGGAGAAAAGGATGTTCTCTTTTGTTACTTCTATTCAACATTGTAGTGGACCATCTAACCAGTGCAGTACATTTAAGGAAACAAACAAAACAGACAAAGGCATCCAGATTGGAAGTGATGAGGAAAACTGTTTTTATTTTCAAATGACATAACCACCCTATGTAAGAGAGCTTATGAAATGTACAAATAAGCTACATAAACTCGTAAATAACTTAGCAGATTGCAGGATGCAACATCAATGTGCAAATATCAACTGTTATTCCATATCCTTGCGATAACAATTGGAAATTAAAGTAAAACAATCATAATCGCATATGACCAAAATGTGTAAGACCTACTAAAAACTACAAAACATTGATCAGATAAATTAAGAAACACCTAAACAAATGGAGAGATATATTATGTTCATGGGTCCAAGGATCCAATATTGCTACTAGCAGGCTTTTATAATATTTTTGTACAAATTGACAAAATTATTCTAAAATTAATTTGCAATTCCAAAACGCTTTGAAACATCAAAACAACTTTGAAAGTGAAGGACAAAGAGGACTAATACTAACTTACTTCAAGACCTAATGCTACAATAGCCAAGGGAGTGATTGGCAGCAAGTTAGACAAGATAAATGGAATGGAATAGAGTCCAGAAAATGACAGTGACATATGTGAAGAGCTGGGTTTCAACAAGCATGCAAAGACAACTTAGCAGAGAAAGGACAGACTTCTTAAGAAACGGGGCTGGAACAATTGGATATCCACATGCAAAAACTGAACTTTGATCCATACATCATACAGAAATGGATTATAGACTTAGACGTAAAGCCTAAAACTACAAAAATTTTTAGAAGGGATCATAGGAGAAAATCTTTGTGACTTTGAGTTAGGCAAAGATTTCCTAACTATGAGATCCAAAGCCTGGTCTATAAAAGTAAAAATTTGAAGAATTTGGCTTCATAAAAATTAAAAGATCTGTTCTTTGAAAGAAACTGATAGCCTCATGAAAAGGCAAGCCATTGACTGAGAAAAACATTTGCTAATCTTATATTGACAAAGGACTTATAACCAGAATACGTAAATAACTCTCAAAACTCAGGAAAATGAAAACCACCTGATTAAAAAAAGGACAAGCGCTTTCCTGGTGTTGCAGTGGTTGAGAGTCTGCCTGCCGATGCAGGGGACATGGGGTTCGTGCCCCTGTCGGGGAAGGTCCCACGTGCTGCGGAGCAGCTGGGCCCGTGAGCCATGGCCACTGAGCCTGTGCGTCCGGAGCCTGTGCTCCGCAACGGGAGAGGCCACAGCAGTGAGAGGCCCGCATACCGCAAAAAAAAAACCAAAAAAGGACAAAAGACTTGAATAGAGCTTCACCATAGAAGATGTATAAATAGCAAATAAGCACATGATCAGATGATCAGCATCATTAGATATTAAGGAAATGCAGTTTGAAACCACTGTGAGATGCCATTAAACCTCTGTTAGATGACTAGGCGTCAGAAGTCCCCTCCGCCATGTGCTGTCCGGGAAGAGAGGAGGATGAGGCAGAATGTGACATGTGACCGCCCGTCTGGAGTTACATCAGTGTGTACGAGGCACAAGGTGCTGTCCTCTGTGGCTCTCTAAGGCAGTCCTTTCTGCCTCTATTTGCTTCACACGTTTCACACGTATTTAATATATAATTTCCCATTTTTCCCTCTGAGCTATCAACGGGCAGCTTGTGTCTCAGCCTTCGGCACAAGCCACGTTACACGGGCGGCCAGCAGGCAGTGGTGTCCCTAGACGGTCCTGTCCAAAGCATGTATATATATATATATATATTTGTACTTACCCAAGAGAAAAGACAACCTACGTTATTTATTACAAAGACTTGAACACAAGTGTTCATAGCAGCTTTATCTATGATAGTTAATAATCAGAAACAACCTAAATGTCCTTCAACACGTGACTGGATAAACATTGGTACCTCTGTTCAATGGAAAACTACTAAGTGATAGAAAGGGGAAAAAACAAACTATTGAGACACACAACTGCAGGGATGAGTCTCAGAATTATGATGCCAAGTGAGCCAGTCCGGACAAAGATGAATAATGTATTGTCCTGTGTTATAAGATTAGAAAAAATGCAAACATCTCTGGAGACAAAGCAGATTAGTGACAGCCTAGGAGCAAGGATACTTACAAAGTGCAATTTTGAGGTGCTGGGTATGGTCATTATTTTGATAGATTTGGTGGTTATTTTCTTAATGGGGTACATGGTAAACGTTGGAGAAACCATTAAAAAGAAACCAGTCTGATTCATAGACCACTTACAAAGCTAACACAGATGTAATACAAACACATGCACAGTGCGTTCGAGCAGAATTTCAAAGAAATTGCATCGTAAGTGAAGAACTGATGGGATTCGTCCTCAGAATTTTCTCCTACGGCCTGGCTGACTGAGGGATTCAGCCCACTTTCACGTGAGACAGATTCCTGGGACACGGGACCATTACACTTGCTGCAACTTTGTACCTTTTTTTTTTTTATATAGTATTGTGCATCTGTTCATCCCAAACTCCTAATTTATGCCTCCGCCCTTACCCTTTTGGTAACTATAAGATTGTTTTCTATGTCTCCGAGTCTGTTTCTGTTTTGTAAATAAATTCATTTGTGTCATTTTTTTTAGATTCCACAAATAAGTGAAATCATGTGCTGTTTGTCTTTCTCTGTCTGACGACTTTGTGCCTTTTTAAATGGTAGAAAGTAGCCCCCTAGTGACTGAGCAACTCCCATAATCCTGAGACTGAAGGAAGCTGGGTCCCAGGTGGTGACGTCACTGCATCCTCTTGGAGACAAGCTCACATTTGCAGAGGGGTGTGGTGGTGTCTGTGTGGTTCCTGCCCCGCTTTCTCTCCTTACTACTGCTTCCCTTGACAGTTAGCAACGCTAACTTCCGTGACACATCTAATGCACTCTTCTATTTTAACTTAGCTTATTCCTCTCTGCACACTTGGTTATCAAATATGTTCTGTACAGTATAACTGAACTTTGTTTCTGTTGTCCATCCAAGATGTTTCCACTCTGCTGCGGGGTGTCTGTGGCCCACAGAACCCATGAGAACTGGTCGATCTGGGATGGGGTGGAGGCACCCGGGGGCTGGGCCGCCGGAACGCTACCATCTGCTGATGGTGCAAAAGAAACACGTGAGTCAGCGTGGCTCCATCTCAGTCCGTGTTCCGCATCACAGGTAGCGAGGGAGCTGTGGGGTGTTTGAGCTCCACACCCTGGACCCGGTGGGGCAGGGACCCCCCAGACAGAGTCTCAGCGTGGCCACAGTCCCAGCCTGCCAGCTGACTGACATCCAGTTTCCAATGAGGCTGAAACTCAGGGTAGGACTGTCCAGTCAGCAGTGTCACAATTTGCCCTAAGTCTCTGCATTCTGTGTCCCAGCAAATGGCTTTTCAAAGAGGGCAGCCTGCCCTCAGTCACTTAGCTGTCCACTGCAGAGCTGATGCCAAGGTCTGCGGCTACCGGGCACTGAGCACATCTCCCCAGCCCTGGTGGGAGGGCTTCCCAGAGGGCTTTGGAAGTGGAGCCTGCCATTCAGGGACCCTGCCAGTCAGATAGGCAGTGGTGCTCTCCAGGTCCTAGCGTACAGCATCTAAGGGGCCCCCTTCTCCTACTACTGCAGCAGATAACGATGATAAATGTAGGAGTCGTCCTAGTTTGTGTTTCTATGGCAAAAAGCCATAGACTGTGGCTTACACAGCAAATGCTGATTTCTCACAGTCCTGGATGCTGGGAAGGCCAAGACCAAGGCGCCAGCTGATTTGGTATCTGGTGTGGACCCCCTTGCAGGTTGCAGACTGCTGACTTCTCCTCGTGTCCTCACAGGGCAGAGAGCGGAGGGCAGTAGTAAACTCTCTTCTTGTGAAAGTCCATTCACGTGCATCCACCCTCATCACCCGCGAAGACCCCAGCTCCCAGCACATCCGGGCCAGGAGCTCAACATAGACATTTGGGAGGACACAGACATTCAGTCCGTAACACGTTTAAGACATTTATGTATTGATAGAAGGACAAACTCGAGCGTATGAAAATACGGCACTCAGCTGTGATAACTAAAAATGACATACAGTGATCATATTTGCAGACAATTTGATGTCAGGAATAGAAACACTGACCACTCATGTTTTTATTGGGTACCCAGCTCTTACCCGGCACTGTAACTCTATGAATGAGAAATGACATATGGGAACTTTAAATTCTGTGACTCAGCTTCTAAAGAAGGAGATACAGCTCAGGAAGACAGATCGAGCTTGAGAAAAAGAATAAACACAAAATAAAAGGAGACTCTCGTCTGGGCCTCCGTGCAACCCTCGGAACCTTGTCTGTGGGATCTCTGCTTGTGGTCCTTCATCAGGATGACATTCATGTTCCGAGCCTGGTGGCCTCTTTGACATCACATGATTCCCAGCATCACTGAATTCGTCAAGATTGCCCAGCATACAAATCAGGAAAATTGTCTGCTAAGTGTTAGAAAGAATTTTGAACGACAGGTAGAATTTTTTTTAACACCTTTATTGGAGTATAATTGCTTTACAATGGTGTGTTAGTTTCTGCTTTATAACAAAGAGAATCAGCTATATATATACGTATATCCCCTTGTCTCCTCCCTCTTGCATCTCCCTCCCACCCTTCCTATCCCACCCCTCTAGGTGGTCATAAAGCACCGAGCTGATCTCCCTGTGCTATGTGGCTGCTTCCCACTAGCTATCTATTTTACATTCGGTAGTGTATATATGTCCATGCCACTCTCTCACTTCGTCCCAGCTTACCCTTCCCCCTCCCCGTGTCCTCAAGTCCATTTTCTACGTCTGGGTCTTTACTCCTGTCCTGCCTCTAGGTTCTTCAGAACCATTCGACAGGTCAAATACAATTAACAGACAGATTCCTTTCCCCGTCAATCTCACTCTGTGTTCAAATGTTTCTTTGGTGGGTGTTTTCCTCTCTAGAACACTGAGCACCTGAGACCAGGGGCGGGGCGGAGAGATTCACTCCCCGGTCAGACAAAGAAGCAAACCCTCTGGAAGTGGTTCCTTTGGGTGAGAGAGGAAAATACCTTCCAGCAGACTGTCTGTGGAATCTAAAGTCCTGTTAGTTATGCACTCTTCCAACTGAATGGCCACTTGAGTAGATTCAGCGACCTTCCTGTGACCCCTCAGCAGAAGCATCTCCCGGGCTTCCAGGGGCGACAGGTGACGGCGGTCGACGCTGAGACCATGGAGTCCCTTTCTCACTTGGGATGTGCTCAGTGCATTTCCTACTGGATGTCCTTTGTTCTAATTTCTTAACCCTGCCCTGGTGGGAATTGAGAGCATTTCTTCCTTTCATAAAGCCAGTAACCGTCTCGAGGCCAGCAGGGGGACGTGCTGGTGTCTCCCCTCCGGCTCCCGGCTGCACAAGGCAGGTGTCCTGGCCGCCGCTCTGCAATTGCCCGAGACCGTGCACCTGGGCTGACGTCTCTATTCTTCTGTCTGACAAATCTGTGCACCGGCTTGTGAAAAATCAATACTGTTTTTCGCTGGTACTTTCTGCACAGGTGAGTTGATGGGTCGTCTCGTCTTCCCCTTCACCCCCCCGTTTTGTTATCACTTTGTTTCTCCTGCTTTAGGGTTGAGCATCTGATAACGTCTCCAGTGGGATGACACCAAAAGAGTTTCCACGACCTTATCCCCTGGCGATCGTGTCCCTGGTGACTGAGTGCCGGCCGAGGCTATAATGCAGGGTCCGTATCATCCAGGATCTCCCAGCCGACTGATGAGACATGTTCTGGAGCCAATAAGAGCAAGCAGCTGTCGCTGGGCTTTTCTGCCAAAGGTGACCCTGTGCACCGTTCTATTGCCGACGTTTAAGAAGACGTAGCTCTATCATATCAAGCTGCCTTTGAACGTGCTTTACGCCTCCTGTGATGGCATGGGGGGAGGGGGAGCTGAAAGCAAAGAAGCTGCAAGAATCTGTCACAAAAGGAGCCGCTTATCTGGCAGGGAGATCATATTAGTTAGAAAAATCGGGGCTTTCCCTGCTCTAGGCAATTTGTGACTGTCTGGTGGCATTCCTGTCCCCACACCTTTGGAGGCAGGGACTGATTTTGAGCAGCGCGCAGACCGCCCTGGGGCCCCGACGGCCGAGGACCCTTCACTGCAGAGGGAAAGTGCGTGGGGCTGTCTGAGCTGGAATGCTGCGTGCTGGTCTGAAGTGGGGTTCTTGCCTTCTCTTCCTGTCTTGAGATGGTGAAGTCCGTCCTCAGCTCCCGGGTTCCTGGAGACTGGTGGCTGGAGAAGCGAGGCCTCTGCCAGTTAAGTCCGGGTCCTGCATTCCCTCCTACGTAGGCTTCGGGTCAAATCAAAGCGCTGCCACTGACCCTCCCGTGTCTCCCTCTGTCCCTGTCTCTCTGTCTGTCTGTCTGTCTCCCCCCTCCCTTTGGCTCCCGGTGTCTCTCTCTCTCTCTCCCTCCCTCTTGCTTGCCCTTGCTGTCTTGTTCTGTTTCCTCCTCTCTCTTTAACTATAAACTTGCTCGTCTCCATCTGAGATTCAACCACTGACCCAACACTGAATGTTATGGGATACTCATTATGAAGATGTTTGATACTAGAAAATGACCGCAGAGAGGTTAGGATTCTTAGCAATTATAAGAAATCTAGAGGTAAGAAGTACTTTTGAAGATTTTAAATGGATTTAAAATCTGACAGTTTTTTACCTAAGATGCTGCTCTTTCTGGCCACTCACCAACATTTAGTGACAGATGAGAGACTGTCCCTTGGGCTGGATAACTGATCTCAGGTGCTCAGCTCTGGGCCTCCATTAGGGGGGCCGGCACCACTGGGAGAGGGGGTCCACATGCAACCTGCACCCCTAATGGCTTCGACTATATTCCCGCAGGTCTGTGTCTTTTCCAGCAATTTTCACAAATGCATCCCCTTTTTTTTTTTAACATCTTTATTGGAGTATAATTGCTTTAAAATGGTGTGTTAGTTTCTGCTTTATAACAAACTGAATCAGTTATACATATACATATGTTCCCATATCTCTTCCCTCTTGCGTCTCCCTCCCTCCCACCCTCCCTATCCCACGCCTCTAGGTGGTAACAAACCACCTAGCGTCCCTATTAAAAGCAGCATCTTCAAGATTAATCTCATTCAGTGATTCATTTATTAAAAAGTCCGACATTTCCACCGTGCGCTACTTGCGGAAGCTCCAGTGGCGCTGAAGCTCACCGCTGCTTCTTTACAGAGATACTCCATCGGGCGTCCCTGAGCTGTGCTCCTTATTTTATCTTAAATGTGGCTTAAACTCACATTTAAAATTTTTATGGCATCTCAAATTATTTTAGTTGGGTTGCATGTCATACGACACCGACATGTTTGCTCCAAATCAGCAGAGACAAACTGATGGGTTTGCCCCTGGGCGGCACTCACACCCCTCTTCCGGCCCTAGGGGTCTGAGCGGGAGGGCGGATGCTGTGCTACTTCCTGAACTTGCTCTGAGGGCAATGGGCCTCTGAGCACGCACCAGGCGGGGGGGGGGGCTTCCCAGAGCCGATGGGGACGTTATTTGTCCTTGCTGAGCCCAGTGGATCGTGCGGAGTGGCGGCGAGCTAGGACGGCCTGACCGGTGCCCCGGAATGGGCTCCACCTGCACTTCTCCTCCGAGGCGTCTGATTCTTAGCGGTCGAGTGTTCGTCCAGCCCCAGCTCTAAGGGGAAGCCTGGCTTACAGCAGCTCTTACCAGTCAGAGCCAGACCAAGCCGTCAGCAGGCCAGGCTGGCTCAGTCTGTGTGCCTCTTAACCCGGACCAGCCACAAGTGCACGAATAACCCCGCCCCTCCTGGTCGCTGTCTCAGCCTCACACCCACATTTGCCCACCGCATAGTACTGTGACACCCTCAGCCTGCAGGCACTACTAAACCTTAGCTCCTAGAAGGTGGAAAGAGTAAGCTTTCAAAGGAAGATGCACATGGTGAAGAAGGAAGACCAATCTCTATCTCAGTAGAAGCAAGGGGCACAATAAAATTACTTGGAAATATTTTAAAAAATAAATGCTGGGGATGGGTAAGATCCAGACGATTGAATTATAGTTACGCAGTGCTTGCTACAAGTCAAGTGTGTATATGACATTGCAGACATCGTGACAAAAACGTATGTCCTAAAGTTTACAGTCACTCTGGGAGGTGGTGGCCGGCAGTACCTTTGAGCCCATTTTACAGATGGGAAAGCTGAAGCTCAAACACTAAAACAGCTCATGTCCCCAGGATTTAAGCCCCGGCTCTCTTAACTCCAAAGCCAACCCTCTTCCTGGCGAAAGGACTTCTGATGGGTCTGGAAGGACCTCCCCTGAGACCTTAGGGCGGAGCCTGCAAACCCATCACCCGACAGACGGCCCCTCAGGGCCGATGTGCGTCGTCCACATGGGCTGGGGCTCCAGGGACTGGGTTTGGCTTGATCGGGCAGGGCTCCTCTCCAGGTGCCTGGCCACTGCTCTGCATACAGCGAGCCTCCCTTCCTTCCTCCAGCCTGGTCCCAACAGCACTGGAATTGTGACTCTTACCTCAGTCTATCTGGACACACAGAAGCCACTGGTGAAGGGGGAAGGTGACCTAGAAAACTCAGGGGAGCAGAGTTGGCTGCAAAAGGAAAAAGGAGGGGCAAGAGAAGGGGGTCTTACGCACCAGGTAAGACGCCTCGAGAAAGGAGGCAAGTTAGATCATTTGCACGCTAGTTTGTCACTGAAAAAGCAGTCCACGCAAAGGCGAAGAGTCAAACAGCACAGACGTGGGTGCCATGGAGAGGAAGCTGCTGCCTTACCGACCCCCTCCCCGTACCCCAAGATCTTGCTGCTGTAAGAGCAGGATCCCGGCCCCGCAGGCTGTGTCGCTCACTGGAAGAGCCCAGGTCCTGCAAGGTGCCGCTTGAGGCTGAGTTTCCTCCAGGGAAGCAGGAGCTGCCCCTTGGTGCCTGGGCAGGGCCAGCTTCTTCAGCTTATTCTGTGTCCGAGTGCGAGGGGAGTGTGTGAATCACCGGGCCGCTGAGGCCGTGGGATGGGCGGGAACAGAGCACTGATGTGCTGGTTTGCCACCTTCCCGGCCATCAAACCCTGCTTCCTGAAGCTTTGGGGTTTAGTGTCGGCGGGATGATGGAGGGCCTCTGTCCCCGGGGCGTGTGCTACACCTTCTGATCCGAATTGCCATAAGATGTGGCCCATCCACAGCTCACCAGAACCACTGTGGATCGCTTGGGGCCAGGACCCGGGTCTCTTTAGCTGCTCGGCCCTAATCACTGGTACAGCTCCTGGCTTACAGTCAGCACGCAATTAAAACTTGTTGAGTAGATAAAGGTCTTAATGAATAAGCACATTTTAAAATTTAGCATAGACGGGACAAAAATAAATTATTGGGGTGCAGAAGCTGGGACTTTAAAATTCCACCAACGTATTTCTGTGCTTACGTTAATAGCTTGGCCGTATTCAAATGATCGATTCAATGTCAAGATGTAAGTTTTTAAAGAGCTGGTTTGCTAACTCTGGGCTGGAAACAGTTTTGTGTTTTAAGCATCTCTGCAGTGTGAGACACAAAGGACACGCTTTCTTGGTTCCAACACTTTCACTGTAATATGTCAGTTTCAAGCAGGAAATCCGATCTGAGTTTGCATCCCCTTCTGTCTCTCTGAGAGTCGATAATTCACCATTTTAGGGCACTGGGCCCATTAACACTGAACAGCTGGAGAATACACTCTTCATGGATCAGATAAACAGGTCATGAGATATTTTATTACACAAGGATGGACCAATTTAGCCATCTTTTCACCAACAATGGACTTACATTGAATGTGAAATGGCAAGAAATTTGCTTCCTTGGGGAGCTGTCATAAGAAATACAAAGTGAAAACTTATCACTAAAATGGCTTATCTACATGGATTTATATTGAATTCAACCCAAATTTAAGCCAGACCTCTGATCAACAAAAGTTTAACAGAATGGTGATTGGTTTTTCTTTGTTACTCTAAATCATGTGCAATACTTTGTTTCATATTTATGTCATGATTTTAGCTTTTTCTGGATGTTTCTTATTGAAATACAGTAACTATATTGGTAACTTATATAAGCATTATTTATCATAGTTCTGAATTAATTTTAGGGACATGGCTGAGACAATTTAAAATCCACCTATGAAGATTTTAAATTGTTTTCTAACTTCTAAAAATATAAGAGTTATTGGCTAGAGTACGTAAGCAAGATGTGAAGGGAGCTGGTTTGTGCATTTACATAAAATCAACTGCAGTTGTGACTAACAAAAACTGAACAAAAAGCAGATGTGTAGTTGAATCAGGGTGTTTGGGAGGCTGTGAGATTTCCCTTTCCAGCATTATTTCACACTGAATATTCAGAGAAATCCCTCTCACACAGACTCTCTAAAAATGTGGGGTGAAGTTAAAGTCTAGCTGAGAAGGCATCTGACGGCAGCAGTGACGAGAAAGCACGCTGCTGCCCAGGGCATCCATGTCCGTCCTGCGGTGTCTACAGGGGAAATGCTCCCATTACAGCGCATAGTGACCACTTCCCACAGAACGCACCATAAGTAACCTACAAGGATGTATATGGCTGTCCTGCTTCTACAGGTGAAAGCCCTCCTGGAGCTGGTGTTTTCCTGACTGTGTCTGCTGATGCCTGATGGTTTAGAACCTGGATGTGAAAGGGTCCGATGTGGGGCAGGAGATGAGGTCAGGGTCAGGGGACAGATATATCAGAGGCTCCTGCAAAGTCAGGACTTCTGAGGAATGGCATCCTCAAGGGCAGATGGGGGGAAATGTACGTTCTAGAACACACCGCCTGTCTCTAAATGTTGACTCTAGGAGAGAAGATCAAAAGAAAAAGTCCTATTCGTTCTGCTGCTCAAGCAGAAGCAAGCACAGGTCTTTTCTGGAGAAATACAATTTACTTTTATTTTTTTTGTGGTTGCCATTATTTTCACTACCTCTTCCCCCTCCTTTTTCTAATTGAAGTATTGTTGATTTACAATGTTGTGTTAATTACTGCTGTACAGCAGTGTGACTCAGTTATACATATGCATATTCTTTTTCATATTCTTTTCCATTACGGTATATCACAGGATATTGAATATAGCTCCCTGTGTTATACAGTAGGACCTTGTTGTTTATTTCCATCCTATATATAAAAGCTTACATCTGCTAACTCCAAACCCCTACTCTATCCCTCCCCCAACCCCCACTTCCCCTTGGCAACCACAAGTCTGTTCTCTATGTCTGTGAGTCTGTTTCTGTTTCATAGATAGCTTCATTTGTGTCATATTTTAAATTCTACATATAAGTGATGTCATATGATATTTGTCTTTCTCTGTCTGACTTACTTCACTTAGTATGATCATCTCTAGTTGTATCCATATTGCTGCAGATGGCATTATTTCATTCTTTTTTATGGCTGAGTAGTATTCCATTGTGTATATATACCACATCTTCTATATCCATTCATCTGTAGATGGACATTTAGATTGTTTCCATGTCTTGGCTATTGTGAATAGTGCTACGATGAACATAGGGGTGCATGTATATTTTTGAATTATAGATTTTTCTGGCTATATGCCCAGGAGTGAGATTGCTGCATCATATGGTAGTTCCATTTTTAGTTTTTTAAGGAATCTCCATACTGTTTTCCATAGTGGCTGCACCAACTTACATTCCCACCAACAGTGTAGGAGGGGTTCCTTTTGGACAAGCACACTTTAAACAAGAACAATGCCTTCAAAAGTTTCCCACAGATGAAATTCTATGAGACATGAACTCAGAATAAAAATTTAATAAACAAAGGAGATGAGCTGCCACAACCAAGAGTAAATGGAAACCACATGCTACAAAATCAGAACCACACATGGTTCAGGTATCAGAATCATAGGAAACAGAATATGAAATAAATATATGTAATACATTCAAAGAAACAAAAGAAGAAATTCATAGCATGAAGTAACAGAGACTATCAAAACTGGCATGTTGAATTGACAAAGAACCAATAGAATTTCTAGAAATGAGAAACACAATAATCAAAACAAAATCCATGGTTCTGTCACAGAGAAGTTCAATGGAGCTTAAGTTATTATATATAAAATTGGGAGACAGAATTTAGGAAATGACTCAGAATGTGCCAGAAAGTTAAAAAGAGATGGAAAATATGCCAGAGTTCAAAGCACACAGCACAAAGTGTAAGGATGGATGAAGAGGCAAATTCAAAGACTCAAAGACATATACTAAGAATTTTCCAGAATTGATAGACAACAGATCTCAAATTCAGGAGGTCTAGTGAATCCCAAGCAAGATAAATAAAATGAAATTATCTCCCAGATACAATCATGAGACTGAAGAACACCAATGACAAGGACAAGATTTCTCCTGTTGAGACAGAAATGAAGATTTACTACAAAGGGGAGAACCTCAGACAGCAGTAGGCTGAGAAGTTCTCCAGGCTTATACAGATCTGGGAATAGCTTGTATTCCAACCAGCCAGGGTAGGAAGCCCTGCAATGCCTGAGGCACCAGGTAGAGCCCACAGGGGCGGGGGGCTGGGGCATCACTTCAGTAGTGGGGCTAAATGAGCCCCAAGCTGCATGCCACTGTGACTTTCCCCCTCAAAGCTTCAAAGGATCCTCAAAAGATCGAGCTAATTCCAAAATCTTAAATGTAAACAAGAAAAACAATAATCTTTAGAGGAATATAACAAAATTTAGCATCCAAAAATGCAACATCCAATAAAAACACATCAGGCATGTGTAGAAGTGGGCAGTATGACCCAGGACCAGGAGAAGAATTAGTTTAATCGACAGCTATTCAATAGCTGCTTCTCTTTAGGAGCCATGGAGGCCAGAAGAGGATGGACCAACATCTTTAAAGTGTTGGAAGAAAATAACTGTTCAATCCTAAATATCATATGAAGTGAAAATATTCAAGAATGGAGGCAAAATAAAGACATTTTCAGATATAACTAAAATACCTCATCAGCAGCAGACCCTCTGCACTAGAGAAAGTGTTAAAGATAGCTCTTTAGGATGAAGAATGACACCAGAAGAAAACCAGAATGTCAGAAAAAATAAAGAGTACCAGGAAAGGTGAATATGTGAATAAATTCAAAATACTTTTTCCTTTTGCTTTTCTTCCTCTTGATTTTGTATAAGCCAAAAAGATGCTTAAAAAAACTATAACATGGTATCATGTGTTTATAAAGTATGTAGTTGTATTTTAGAATGTTATAACATAAGGGGCAGGGAAGAAATGTACACCTTAAAGTTTCAAGATTTTGATATTTTACAAGAAAAGTGGACCCATTAAACGTTAAGAATGTATATTGTAATCCCTAGAACAACCATGAAAATAAATGCAATTTTATAAAATTTGTAGTAGTGTAACATATGGCAACAATTGCCCAAAGAAAAGGAATGAAGGAGAGAGATAGATGATAGGTAGATGGATGGATAGATGCATACATTATAGATAGATACCTATAGCTAGATAGATGACAGATAGAGGCATATAGATAGATGAGAGATAGATGTGAGATAAAGAGAGATAAATAGATAGATAATATCAATATATAGATAGATACATTATAGATAGATGAAGCTATTGAATCAATAGAAGACATAAGAATAAATTGTAATAATATTAAATTAGTCAAAAATAAGGCAGGAAATGAAGAAAGAAAGATCAAATAGAAAATATAGAAAGCAATTTGAATAGAGTAGAAACACAATTGTCAGATGACTTCCCATTTTTTTCAAAATTCACGTAATCAATAATGATTTATTTATTTATTTTTTTGCAGTACGCGGGCCTCTCACTGTTGTGGCCTCTCCCGTGGTGGACCACAGGCTCCGGATGTGCAGGCTCAGCGGCCATGGCTCACGGGCCCAGCCGCTCCGCAGCATGTGGGATCTTCCCAGACCAGGGCACGAACCCGTGTCCCCTGCATCGGCAGGCGGACTCCCAACCACTGTGCTACCAGGGAAGCCCCAATAATGATTTTTAATGACCAAATAAAATATTCAGAAAAAGGAAAAAAAAAGAAAAAAAGGAAAAGCAATTTGAAAAATGGTAGATGTAAACCTAACTGTATCAATAATTACATTAATTGGAAATAGTTTAAATATTGATTAAAAGGCAGATATTGTTAAATTGGAAAAGAAAGCAAGACCTAACTGTATCAGTGCACAAGAAACTCACTTTAAATATAGAAAAAACACATATACATTAAAAGTAAAGTGTGGATAAATACATATCATGCAGATATAAATCAAAAGAATGTTGAAGTGGCAGGGTTAGTATCAGAAGTGAATTTCAGAATAAGAAATATCATAAAGGATAAAGAGGCAAATTTACCAACAATAAAGGAGTTGTCTCATGAGGAGACCAAAACAATCCAAAATGTGTATGGATCCAATGACAGAGTATCAAAATACATGGAGCAAAAACTGATAGAAATAAAAAGAAAAATGGAACAATTGACAATTATAATAAAATAATCTCAACAATCCTTTCTCAGAAATTGGTATAAAAAGATGATAGAAAATTGGTAAAAATATAAAAAGTTTGAACAACACTTTCAAGCAACCTGACTTTTTAAAAATAATACTTAATTACCAACAGTAAAACATACTTTAATTTTGAAGGAACATAGACAGTTCACAAGATAGACCATATTCTGTGCCTTAAACTCATCTCCATAAATTCAAAAGGACTGAAGTAATAAAAAGTATATCTTTGGACATTAATGAAATTTACCTAGAAATCAATGACAAAAAGCTGTCTGAAATTTCCTCAAATTTTTGGAAGTTAAACAACTCACTTCTAAATAATTTATACATCTCACCCTCACCCCAACATAAGAAATTAGCAAATATGTTGAACTGAATGAAAATGAAAACACAACATATCAAAAATGCAGCTAAAGCAGGGTATAGAGGTAAATTTATAGCATTAAATGTTCATATTAGAACAAAAGAAAGGACTCATGTTAATAATATAAGCTTTTTATAAAAACTAGGAAATGAAGAAAAACTTAAGCCTAAAATAAGCTGAAATAAAGGAATAGATATTTGAAAGAATAGAATCAATGAAAATCAATGAAATAAAAAAAAATTGTTTGGAAAGATCAATACAAGCAATTATCCTATAGCTATGGAATGACATGTCATAGTATGTATGTAAGTATGAGTCTAGCTCTCTTTTCTTCTGTTGTGCCTTTAATTTCTCCTCCATCCATTTTCTCTGTTGTCTTTCTGGAACTTGTATATGGACCATGTTTCTTAACTCATTTCTTTGTTATTTTTTCTCTGTGATCAGGGTGGGTTATTTGACCTTTCCTCAGGTCTCTAACAGTTTTGAGCTCTTCTTTATATTTTATTTCAGCAATCCCATATTTAATATTCACCAGTTCTTAACAACATCTTCTTAAAGACCTGTCAGTCTACTTCTATGAATGCAGTCTCTTATTATACCTTTCTGGGATTCTAATAAGAAATGTATATATTTTTACTTTTCTTCTATTCTTTAGATTACTTGCATTCTCTAGTATCAGTGGAAGAGTATTCAGCATCATTCTTTCCACCTGGGATTGCTATGGCATTTGTAGTCATCCAAGTGCTCTTTCCTGTTCCTCTCCTGGCCTTGGACTCTCCCTGAGACCCTGAGTCCTTCTAGGAAGACTGCTTAGTATCCACGGAGACAGTTCTGTGCCCAGACTGTGGGCAATGCTATTGCCACCATCTTGTAGAGGCCATATTAACTGATGACGTGGATTCCTGTCCCAGGGGGCCCTCCCCTCCTCCCTCAGCCTAGGCCTCCCCCCACCCCTGCCACACACACAGTGGTTAGACTTCTCAGGATTCTGGCTGGGGGGAATTTTCACCCTTAACCACATCCTTGCTGTCCCATTCTTTCCTGGGCTGGGACATCCCCATCAGGCTTCATCTGCCACAAAAATCCTAGGTCTGCAATGGTGCCCCATCCACTCTGCACAATTATGGTTGTGGCTTAGTGTTTGCAAATTCCCGGCCATGTCAGGATGTTCAGTGTGTGTGTGGGGCTTGCGAGCTCAGTCTATCATTTTAAATCACAAATTTGTAAAATTGGCTGGTGATTGGTCGCCGAGACCGTTGAAGAGATCTACCCGCTCTTGGAATGCGGGTGATTCACTGAAAGTGCCTGCAGGACCCCTTTACCAGCCACACTGAGGAAGTATCAGCACAATTTCCTTTGCTTAAACATCTTTGTTCAACATACTCCCATCAATAGCAAATGGATAAGCCCTCCTGGGGGCCCCGCAGCTGACCTCAGAGCACAATCAGAGCACCTGACCGGACCGCTCCAGGTGCTCCCCCTGGCGACCCATCACCCTTGGGGAGCTTTGAGGGCCTGTGCTCGATACTCTGAGAGTCAGGACAGGTCCGCTCTTGACGCTTCTCTCTGTTGCTGGCTTCTGACGCCCCAGATCCCAGCTCTCCTGTGCTGGCACATCCTCGTGGCTGTGTTCTGCCCAGCTGCTCCAGAACCCGGCACTGAGTGGCTCTTCCAGGACCTCTTGGATGGAGATGTCTCTCTAGGAGGCCACACGGTCCATGACGAGCACGTCATAGGCACTCGGCTCACGTCTGGGGACGGAATCAGTGGGCTGTGGGTGCAGGTAAGGGTAAAATCTGGGTATTTGGGCCATCTCCAAGATCAATGGAGTCAGTTTCCTGCTGCAGGGGTTTATGGGAGCCATTTAGGCTGTGCAAATGATGAAGTTATATGTCCTATCGATTGCTCCAAATAAAGACAACCTAACGCAGCCTGCCCCAAGGAACAAAGAGGAGAGGTGGGATGCAACATCTTATACCTGCTTCAGATACAAAAATCAATAAGGTAAGTCAGAGTCTAAGGAGAAATATTTCATTTGTCAAGTTCACTTATTTGTACTTGTATTCAAAATTGAATGAAACTCTGTGGATTTCTGGCAGAAGCCAAGAATTGTCCTTAAATTAAAAAAAAAATACAATTCATAAGTTAGCCAATTCATTAAGAGTTTTCAAAGTTTCAAGTGTAAATAGTTTTTAATGACTACAAGTTCATCACTTTGGTGAAAATACATTGATTAGAGACGTTGAATATATAGTATAAATATCATGTAATCACTGGTTTCAATTGGTTCCAAGAAGAAATAAGAAAAAATATTGCCCCTGTAGTGACAAAAATGCCAATCTTGGGGTGACTCAAGCATCATGCTGTAACCTAGGCAGACCCTTGCCAGGAGGAAGCGTGGAGGTGAGCCAATGCTGGGAGGCGGAGACTTTCCTAAGTGATTCTCTGGGGACCACAGTCATCTAGACGTCTGACCCTAGGGATGCTCGTGGGAAGTGCAGTTTCATCCCCCTCCAGTTGAGCTGTGTGGACAGTGCAGCATGGTGCCCGTGAATCTCCCAGGGGGTGCCATCCTGAGTGCACTCTGAGCAGATGGGCTTGGTCTCCGTGAGAGAAGACCCCAAGTCCGTCACAGTCCCAGTGAAGCCCAGCAGACTGCGTCCCTGAGAGCTCTCAGTGTCCTAGCCTGGGCGGCTCCACGGCGGGATGCCTGACGTGGCGGGGCTCTGCCTGTCTCTGCGTGTCTCTGTGTCTGACGCGGCGCTCAGGAAAACACAAGGCTTTGCTCTCCCTGTTGGAGCCAAAACAGCAACAAGACAGACTGAATAATAGAGAAAGTCCCAGCCAGTGACGGGGAGATGAGTGTCCCCAACTCTCCCTGGAGGTGGGTTCCAGGAGGATGGGGCCCTCGGGCTGTGATCTAGTTCCATCCTTGGCGGAGGGAACTGTCAAATCTACGCCCCTTGGGTCATTTGGCTGCAGCAATGCTAACATGACACCAGGAAGAGAAGCCACTAAGTGACGGTGCCCGGAAACCGAGGGCCTGGGGTGCCTGGTGTGAGTGGGAAGGAGGTCGGGGGCTCCCGCCTTGGCGCCGGCCTCCTCTGGGGTTCTCTGTGGACGACCTTGCCCTTGACAGCTAGGCTGGTTGCCCATCGATCTCGTGCTTGAGTGTGATGTGAGGAAAAGGTGGGCAGCGCTGTGCATGTGGGCGAGTACTGCTGGGCAGACGCTCAGCCCATCGTGGACGAGAGAGGGAGGAGGACGGAGGACAGAACCACAGGACCTGGACGGGGAGAGGTCAGCCTTTATAAAGAGCAGATGGGCACGTGAGGCCACGCACGCACAGGGAACGAGCGGGCAGTGTGACACTCGAGGACTTGGAGCTGGGGCCTCGTCAGCCCAAGCCTGTCCCGTCTGACCCCTCATCTTCCAGAGTGGACGGTCTCACAGCTAAACGCACAGCCACAGGCGGCCAGGCTGTGCAGGGAGAGATGTGCAGGACCAGCTTCCGGGCTCTGATTCTGGGAGGATTGTCCTGTGCCTTTGGACCCCAGGAGACCTGGGCTGCTGCTGGTGACGCTTCCACAGGGGAGGGGGACAGCCTCTGGGAGAGAAGAATGTTCTGGAAACACAGCAGGGCTGCGTGGGGACCCAAGGCTCCCGCCTCCTGCATCTGCCTCCCCCTCCTTCTCTCCATGCCGAGAGCACCAGTAATGCAGCATCGCCTCACAGAGAAACGCCCACCTACTGATTTATCTACTTGTCCCAAATAATTTTGTTTCAAAAGTCAGGCAGCGGTGAGGGCTGACGGGTGCCGAGGGCCAGAAGCAGCCCCCTGCGGGCGGAGGCGGAGGCCGGTGGCATAGATCTGGCTCCGGTAATGAAGTCTAATAACAGCTCTGTCGCTGCCCGCCCGCCCATTGGCCTGGGCGCCCTCCAAATTAGCCACAAAGAAGCCAGCCTGTCAATATTAATTCCACCGCAGAGATTACTTGTTCTGGGAGAACAAAGGTGCTCTGGCTTGGGCAGAACAACTTAACTCCTGTCTCATAAAATTTAAGCTGCTATTGATCGCCTGCTCCTATTGTGGGGAGGATTAAACACGCACACACGCGCACACACGCGCACACGCACCCGGGACATGGCACCGGCCCCGCTGCCCCCATCACTCACGCGGCGCAGCCCCTCCTCCCCGCCTGCCCGGCATCATTCAGCAACATGGAGCAAATTAAATCAATGAATTCATCCTAGCAGATGGCCACTTTAACACTCGGTTAGCCTTTAGATAATTGAGCGTTGACTCCGGAATCATAAAATGGATGGCTCGTTTGTACGTTTTACTGAAATAGATCGCGGAGGTTAAATAAATGAAATCCCATTTGTCGGGCGGTAATAAATGGTCTCCCTTTCTGCAAACAGCTCTGCTTGGCCTAATAAACACAGAGACATTACAGGGCCCCTCCCCTGATGGGGTTACAGCTTAATGAAATGGTCTTCCCTCTGCTTGTTTGTGCCCCCTCCTGCACTGTGTGATAAGTAGCAAACCAACGAAGCTTGTAATTACAATCTTACAGAAACCCGGCCAATCTGTGTATAAATCTCACCCTCCAATTACAAGATGTAATAATTTTGCAGTCAAGCTGGTAATGAGGTCTAATACTCATGCCTGCGATAATCCCCCCCGGATGCTGACTCTATCAGATGTTAGCTTTGTAATTATACTGGCAGAAAATCATTATTTCATGTTCAGCAGAAAAATGAGGTTGGTGGGAAGTTAATTTTCTCTATGCTCTGTGAAGCGGAGACAAAATTTTAATGATTTAATCATTACGGTTATCCCTCTTACAATTGACCTGCGTTACTTGTGGAGAAACATTGGCACATTTAAAAGTCCCTGTTACTCGATAAAGCTTGCCAGCTATGCAGCTTTTAATGTCAGAATAACTGTATACAATTAAACTATTACCCAGCCGATGGGGAAGATTCATTTTATTTTTAGTTTTCATTATTTGCGTGTGCATGAGTCATGGAAATAGCCATGCCTTGCCCATACTGTAATAAATGGCTGATTAAAAACAATTGAATTGTGCTCTCCTGATGATATCAGCCCCAGAAAATATCGTTAAAGAGCAATGCCAGCAGATGACTTGTGTGTGTGGGCCTGAGAAGTTATGCCCCCTGTGTTTCCCGTAAGAAATAAGGACAAAAAAGTTGGGGAGCTGCCAACAGGCCGTTTTGTGAATGTGATTTCTCAAATGTAAGATTTAATATTTATAAATTTGGCACACACACCCACACTGCACACTCAACACGTTCCAGCCAGTTACAGGCTAGAGAAAGGCAAGGATATTAACATCGCAATCTCTAGGGAGTGGGGTTTAGTGACAGACTCTGGGAACATAAAGCGAACGTTCCTCCCAGTGCTGTGCTTTGCGGTAAAGCTAGCTTTGTCCTGAAGCTCCAAACATGTCACAGGGATGCTTCTGCCGGCCTGGTCGACTGCTGGCGGCAGCTTAACTCCTCTATCTGCGTCCACACCAACTTGCTCCACGGTGATGAAGGTTACTGGTGACAATCCCACACACACGTGAACTGGCTCTCCCAGCAAATAGAGTAAGCGTGTTTGGGGAACACACGTCATGTTTCTGATTCTAGACTTACCTTTTTTCCTGTCTACGCTTTTCTGCCAAAATTAAATCTCCTAAATCAGACTTGGACCACCCACCTCCCGAGGACTGTAGCTTCCCCGGGACGGACACTCAGGGCTGCAGGAGCATCGCCACCTTCAAGTCTGGATCTGAAGGGCGTGCATGTAGCTACACCAAGGGGGAGCCTCTGAGGAAGAAAGCCAAGGTCATGTTTTGGGAGGGAAAGTCCTCATTGGCAAATTAGCTTTTTGCTAAACCTCATCCATATGGAGATATTGGCTGATAAAATTCTACACACGTTACAACGATAGTTTCCACGCTTATCAGGATGAACTATACAAAGCCAGATGTGAGCGTATCAGTAACTCACAGAACTTGGCTTCTCTCCTCACAAAAATCCAGGCATCAAGATCATTGAAGAATCTGCCTATTCAGGGTGAAAGTCAAAGGGATGGTTCTACAGGGACTTTTATGTCCGTCACTGGTATTGGGACCGCTAAGTAGCTTATGAAACATACGAGGGCGTCAGTCCCAAGACGGAGTTCACGTCCATGAATAAATCAAGCCGTGTGGTGTCATCATGACGATGCTGGTCTCTCGCTCCAGTTCCTGCCCCCATTAGCTTTCCCCAGGGAACGAGGAGGCCCCAAGTCTGCCCAAGTCTTCCAAGCTTCCTCCCCAGACTCCAGCTGCCTGCGGAGCATTGAGCTTCTGCCTGTCCAGAATTCTGGGGGTCTGGTCTCCTGCCATGCGGCTGGAGCTCCACTTTAGCTAGGCCTAAACCTGCAATTGTGGAGGTGCTCTAGGGACGGCGTGGGAGTGTGGGGCTGTGCAAGTGGTGAGGGTGATGGACTCCATCCCAGCTGAGCGCAGAAAAGGCTGTCCTCCTTTCTCCACCAATCAGGCGCCAGATCTACAGGCACATCCCACAGACAGCATCACCTCCTTTACTACTAAAATGTCCATCTATCTTTTGCTTCTGTATGCAGGGGACATGAAGGCAGGACAAATTGCATTAGCTTCATCAAAGTTTTTCTTAATATAAGAAAGCCTAGATTTTCCTAAATATTGGAAAAAATAAAGACATAATTATCATCTATCTTGTCCCTAATATCTTGGCAGTCTTTAACGTTCTCTCAAGGCATCTTCTGGTGTGCGAGCTGATGGAGGAGTGATGAGGGCTCAGGGCCGTGTCCAGGTTCTTCTGGTTGGTGGACGGCAGGACGCAAGGATCCCTGAGTCCCCACCTCACAGCTTTTGGTTGGTCAACTTGCAACAGTAAAAGCTTGCAGGTGGTTAGAGCTCTGGGCCACAGTGACCTGGGAGAGTGACACTCCCCCCAAGGCCAGGTTTCAGGACTTTAGCTGCAAACTGGATTTTCCTGGGGGGAATTCTCTGTCTTGTAGTTGAATGAGGGTGGTTTTTAAGAATACAGATTTTGGAGTAAGAAAGACAAGGGTTTTTCTCTTCCACGTGCTGGTCTATGCCTCAAGGAAAGTTACTTGGACTCTTTGAGACGCAGCACACTTGTCTCAAAAGTAGAGAGTTAACGACTGCTTCCTGTAACTGTTGGAAGAAGACATTGGTAACTTAGTAAAGTAGTTACCAGAGGACTTGGCACCTGGAGCATATGATCAGTGAGGATGCGGGCTTGAAAAGACAGACCAGGGCTGCATGCTCTTCCCGAAATCCCACTTCACTGGGATGCTTGGACACACACACACACACACACACACACACTCCAGAACACCTGCAAAAGCAATGCATTTCTTCTTGAAGATAAATAGAACATTGCTGAAATGCTCTGTTAGTGCTAGAGGCCAAAATTCTACCCCATGATATATGAAGCATAGCTCTGAGCCTTCTCTGCTTCTGGTCCCAGGCTCCCACCTGCCCCCTTCTGGAAACTTCCCCTGACTTGTTCTCCAACAGGGGCAATTCCACACGGCCTCATGCAGAACAGCCTTCTGCCTTCTCCCACATCAAGTTCCACCCACCAATACGAGAAGGAAAATGAGACAATCTGCACACACCCCTCCCGGCAGGAGAGGGGAGAGGGAACTCCAAGCGCTTTTCATAGTTCCCTGCCTGATGCTGTGAATATCACGATAAATACAAATGTGTTTGCAGAATACTGATAACCAGTGCCAATTTCTGATAAATTTTCCCCATAATTTCCTGGGAGAAAATGCTGTGGCGTATCAACACCAAATTACACATCTTCATCTCTACGGGTCCGTTTGCTTTCTTGTTTGTTTTCCATCCAAGTGGACAAGCCCAGGACAGAGGACCCAGCTCCACGCCCAGGGGGACTCGGAATTCCCAGTCGTACACAGAGGACTTTCCTGAATTCCAGACCAAAAGATAAAATCTTATCATATGCAGTGGCAAATATGTTTTAAATGATCAAAAAATCTCATTAGATAAGAGGCTCATCCCCTTTAAAATATGGTAATTCTTTATTTTGTTTGTAAAATCTTTCATTTTTGGCTACTTAGAAATAAGAAGATTCCCCAGGGACTCACGAATACTTAAAGTTCTGTATCCAAATTGTACTTCCGATTCCTGATACACGCCACAATATGTGTTATCAAATATTGACGGTATAGTCATGCGTGAAACACACAATCTAAGGAACACAAGCTATCAGTTTGTACAGCTCTGGACACAATTTTGCCGGTTAAGGGATTAGCAATGAGATTGAAAGGGGACATTTGTTTATGATAAATATTTCAAGTATCTGTCCTAAAATGTGGCCAAGCCTGTCTGCACTTTAATGACGGATTTCCATGTTTTATCCGCTTCCCCATCCCAAGTTGTTTTCACACATTTTCTTGCCCTGAAATTCCTGAAGTCGGTATGCAGGAACTTTTTTGGGATACTGGAGTTGGAGTGAGGGGGTTGAAGAGGATGAGGTCTCCCCCAGCCCCAAGCTCATTATTGGGGAAGTGAGAACGGTCCAGACACCTCACAGCAAGTCTACAAGACGGGCCAAGACTGGGCCACGACTGGGCCACAGCGGGTCACATCAGCACTTGGTCAGGCCTGGCAGTATTCGTCCTCATCATTCTGACAGGAGTCGTTCTTTTCTCCTTTCAGTGCCCCTGACTTGATTTTATGTCACAGGTTTATTTAACCTTTCTAAGATTTACTTCCAGATAAAGCAGTTTCTTTTATACTTAGATAAGTATTTATTGCTATTCCTTTGGAGTCGTGTTTCTGGCAGATTGCTTTATTCCCCAGAGGAGGGCATTTGCAATTTGGATTAGAGGAAGATTTTTGTCATATTTGAAGTCCTTTTAATCATAATAAAACATGTTGAGGTGGTGTTGAACATGTTTATAAAAAATGCATGTATTTGCATTGGTGAGAAGCCTTCCAGAAAACGCCAAGGATTTCCAGGCATGTTTCAGAGGCTCCAGATAAAACATGATCATTTAGCTGTTTTCAGAAGCCACTGAGTTGCCTTAACTCATCTGTATCAAGAAATACAGGTAAAATAAAAGATTGTGTCGTGTGCTGCCAGAGTTTCCTTTCATTATACTGACTTACTTTAAATGTTGTTAAGTGCTTATAGAATGACAGTCTATTGAGGGAACAATAGATATCATTTCTCCTCCTTCTAGGAAAAGCAATTCTAAACTTTTCCAGGATAATGAATAAAACCACATCCTTTTTTTTTTTTTTCCTGTGGTACGCGGGCCTCTCACTGCCGTGGCTTCCCCCGTTGCGGAGCACAGGTTCCGGATGCGCAGGCTCAGCGGCCATGGCTCACGGGCCCAGCCACTCCGTGGCATGTGGGATCTTCCCGGACCGGGGCACGAACCCGTGTCCCCTGTATCGGCAGGCGGACTCTCAACCACTGCGTCACCAGGGAAGCCCAACACATCCTACTTTTAAATACCACCACGATGAAAGAGATTCAGTAAAAACCGTGGGATAATAAATTTGCTAGTGACAAATTCTTCCAGTTTTCCTTCTTCTGAGAATGTCTTTATTCCCCTTCATTCCTGAAGGATAATTTCACTGCCTAGAGACGTCACAGTTCACAACTGTTTTTTAAACACCGGAAACTTAGTGCTGTGTCACTTCCCTCTGACCATACGTGGTTCACTGTGGGAAATCTGCTGTCATTCACATTGGCATTCCTGGAGGTAAGTGTTATTTTTCTTTGATTGCTTTCAAGATTCTTCCTTTGATTTTTGTTTTCAGAAGTTTAATTATATTTGTGGGCTTTTGTTTTATCCTGTTTGGAGTTTGCTTATCTTGCTGTGTGTGTAAGTCTGTGTCTTTCACCAAATTTAGGGCATTCCCAGCCACGATTTCTTCCAACACTGTTTTAGCCTCTCTCTTCCTCCCCTCCCTCTGAGGCCCCAGTGAAATGGATGTTGGACCCTCTGTCATTATCCCACAGGTCCATGAGGCTCTCCTCATTTTCTCCCCAGTTTACTTTCTTTCTGTTGTTCAGGTTGGGTAAGTTCTATTGATCTTTCCTCAAGTTCACTGATTATTCCCTCTGTCAGCTCCACCCTCCTACGGAGCCCATCCAGGCAGTGTCTCATTGATTGAATCTTTCAGGTCTATGATTTCCATTTGGCTATTTTTACAACTCCTATTTCTTTGTTGTGATTTTCTCTCACTTGTTTCCAGGCAATTTGTAATTGATCGTTGAAGAATTTTTGCAACAACTGCTTTAGAACCCTTGGTGGGTAATTCCAACATCTGATTCATTTCAGTTTTATCATCAGCTGGTTGCTCTTCTCATTCCGGGCGTGGTTGTTTTGTTTCCTGGTATCACAGTGATTTTCTCCTGGGTCCTGGACGTTCCGTCAGCTCTGTTAGGAGGTACTGTTTAATATTCTGTTAGAACATGCACGCACCCCATTCAGGGGTGGCACGTCGTTCCTGGCTCCCCTTTGTGGGCTGTGGCTCCAGTGACGGTTTAATAGTCAGGACTTTGTGGTGCCATTTGGTTGGCTTGGTGTAGCTGGAGCTTCTGTGCTCCCAGTGGCCCCCGCTGGCATTACCTGAGAGGGTGGCATAGGCTCTGGCCAGAGCCCGCAGCATCTCTTGTTGGCCAAGAGGACCCTCAGGCCCAGGAGAGTGAAGAGACTTCCCCAGCTGGACACTTCTTGTGGGGGGTTTCTACAAATGTCTCTGGCTGCCCCAGGGTCTCTGAGCAGGGGAGGGGGCTCCAGCCCCAGCTCAACGTGGAGGAAAGTGAGGACAGATGAGTCTGTAGGATGGGAAGTGTAAGAAAGCTGTACCCATAGGAGGAAACAATTGCTGGGTGGGAACCTGAGCATACAAGCTGGAGGAGGGCAGGGTGGGCGGCTGGGATGTTTCCAACGATGATGGGACGTCCCATGGGAGGCTGATAGGACGGCAGGTGCCAGGAAGGCAGAAAGACATGCCGACTGTGCGCTATCCTCTATGTCCTCTGTTGGTGCTTATTAACTGAAAAAACATTTGTGTAGGCAGGTAACATTTTAAGGTAGCTGCATTTTTTCTTTAATATAGATTTCAAAAGAAACTGAAATCAAATTAAATCACATTGTTATGGTATTTTCCTCACTTTTTTTTTAAAATAGTGATCTTGGGGTCTTCTTATTTATTTTTAAAAAATTTTTTTTTTTATTTTTGGCTGTGTTGGGTCTTCGTTTCTGTGAGAGGGCTTTCTCTAGTTGTGGCAAGCGGGGGCCACTCTTCATCACGGTGCACGGGCCTCTCACTATTGCGGCCTCTCTTGTTGTGGAGCACAGGCTCCAGTAGTTGTGGCTCACGGGCCCAGTTGCTCCGCGGCATGTGGGATCTTCCCAGACCAGGGCTCGAACCCGTGTCCCCTGCATTAGCAGGCAGATTCTCAACCACTGTGCCACCAGGGAAGCCCTTCCTCACTTTTTAAATTAGCAAAATACCCACAGGGACGGAGGGCATATCTGACAGGGTAACTTTATTCGTCTCTGGGCAGAAAATAGGTGAAAAGCCTAAAGGGCCATCCTCTGTCAATGCCTCATCTTTACCAGTGGGGCCATGCCTGAGGTGGCGACCGTCCCCATCTGCCTGTGGTTATGGAGGGGGCACAGGAGTAGGGTCCTGTCCTGGTCTCCCTCCTGTTCATAAGGGAGAAGCAGAGGGACAGTGCAGGTCCCAGAAGTGAGTCCTGTTCTCCAGCAGTGAGAACTGAGGGCCCTTGGTTTTGTGCAAGAGACACTGGAGAGGGCTTCCCTGGTGGCACAGTGGTTGGGAATCCGCCTGCCAGTGCAGGGGACACGGGTTCGAGCCCTGGTCTGGGAGGATCCCACATGCCGCAGATCAACGAAGCCCGTGCACCACAGCTACTGAGCCCGCGCGCCTAGAGCCTGTGCTCCGCAACAAGAAAAGCCACCGCAGTGAGAAGCCCGCGCACCGCAACGGAAAGTAGCCCCCGCTCGCTGCAACTAGAGAAAGCCCGAGCACAGCAATGAAGACCAAACACAGCCAAAAAGAGAAAAACAAATACCGTAGGCAGCCAAAAATAAAATTAAAAAAAAAACAAATTTATTAAAAAAAAAAAAAAGAGAGAGACACTGGAGATGGAAGGAGAAGGAGCCATGGGTGTGGGGACCCTATGTTGTGCTTCGAGTTGGGCTTTGCCTGGTTTTCAAGATCAGTTCTTCATTTAAAAAGTAATATTTTAGAACAGTTTCAGATTTTACAGAAAAACTTAACAGAAAGCACAGAGTGTTCTCATATTCCTTCATCCCCCAATCCCAACTTTTCTCTCTTTTGAAATCTTGCTTTACTGTGGTACAGTTGTCATAGTTATGAACCAATGTTGATACGTTAGCGTTCACCCTGGCTGTTGTATATTCTATGTGTTTTGGCAAATGCATAATGTCATATTTTTGCCCTGAAAATCCCGTTCTCCACCTATGCATCCCTCCCTCCCCCCAGACCGTGGCAACCACTGATCTTTTTACTGTATCCAGAGCTTTGCCTTTTCCAGAATATCATACAGGATGTGGTCTTTTCATACTGGCTTCTTTCATTTAGTAATATGCATTTAAGTTTCCTCCGTGTGCTTTCGTGGCTTGAAAGCTCATTTCTTTTTAGCTGAATAATATTCCATTCTCTGGGTGCTCCATAGTTTATCCGTTCACCTCCTGAAGGGCACACAGCCTGCCTAGCCAACTTCTTCAGAGGAAAGGCATTAAGGTTAAGATAAATTGTGTATTTTGAGGGGCAAAGATGTTGGTGCCCTGGGACTTCTACTTCTCTGAACCTAAGTTTTCCAAGGTGCAAGTGAGCTACGCAAGAAAATCAGAAACTTAAAGGAGCAAATATTTATGAACTGCTTTTAGCTCTGCTGATAACAGGTACTTACTAGAGTTGCTGGTTAGGTCAACAGAAGGTCAAATAAATACTAAATATTTTCCATTTTTAACAGATGCATGGTTTGGCTACTTCACAGCCATAATAAAAGTAAATTTAACATAAAATTTTCAACATTTGCCATGTGAAGCGAACACAAAGACATGATGACATTGAACAGGGATTTGCCTGAAGGCGCCCCTGTGTTTCCAGGCCTGCAGCTGGTCATGCAGTGACCTCTGTTACGACCAGCCAAGGAGTGTGGGGGGAGAATGGGGTCTAAGACCCAGAAACATGGACGATCAGAAGAGATGTACATTTGCAAGGCACTGCTTTGTGCTTTTCTTCTGCAGTACTTTTTAAAATGTAAAACTTACCTTGTTTTTACAATGAAGACTGCATTATCTTGAAATACACAGGATGAAACAATGATTTCACTTATTAGTACCAACAATGATAACACTGCTCCTTTCTTCCGTGTATAATTACACAGGGGTAGCAGGCTCAGTCGCTTCGGACGCAAAGCATGTCATCTGTTTTAGAGGCAGGATTTCTTTCCAGGAACATTGTTATTTAAAAAAAAAAACCCAAAAATCTAACAATTAGAACATAATCGGATCTAATGAATTCCCCCATTTTCATCATGACTGTAGATGTTGCTTTCCTTGCATGCCTAAATAAAAGAAATGAAAGTTTGCTGTACATGAGACAGGGCCACTCTGCAAAAGAGGACGTGGGCACGACACTTAGGAACATCAGAGTCCGGACTCCATCACCCACACTTCCATGTTGTCCATCAAAGAGGTTGTGTCTGGCGCTGATGCCACATGAAATGCATTGATGGAAACTTCAGTCACACTTGGAAACTTTGGCAGATGGTGTCTCTTCTCGTTTAATTTTTTTCCCAATTTTTTCCCCTGAAACTCCAGCTCCAGGCTCTGGACCCCCCAGCTCGATACCTTTTTTGTTAATAGATCTAATCAACGGCGTGTTGAACAAGAGGGGCCCTTTATGTGTGCGCTGTTAGGACAAGAGGAGCATCGCTGTAGATCACCAGAATAAACAACTTGGACCGATTCAATTACAAGGCTCGGCCCCGGCTTTTATCTGGCTGTGACATCATTTCAATCAAAATGTAAAATAATACAATCCAATAGTTGCAAGAGGAAGAGATAGGACACAGGCGGCTGCACTTAGTCATTTAATAAAAAGGGAGAGGAAGGTGGGCGGCCCTCCCCTGACAGCCAGCGAGGGCTCCCAGCTCCAAAACTCCATTACCTGCTGTAATAGTATTCAAGGACCTGAATGTAGGAAATTGTCTATTACTTTTTATTAGTGGAAGCTGTTATGTAGGATACAGCCTACTGCACTGTTTTCTCTCTCTCTCTCTCTTTTTTTTTTGCTTTGTTCGTTTAATTAACCAAAGCATGAAATCTCCCTATTGGCAGCTTTCTCCTGGAAGCTTCTATTGCTTTCCCCCCTCCAAATGGGGATTTTATTCATTTCCTTTGTCTCCTTTGATTTTTTTTTTTTTTTAACAGTGATGTTTTTCAAGTCCCGCACATCATCGTGAGAAGAAAACTAGAATTCCAGGGCAAATATAGTGTCTCTAAACTGCTTGGGCTGTGAAAACCAGCAGCAGGAACGTTTCCTTCTCACGGCATTTATGTATGAAAGTTTCCCTCTCGATTCTGAGACTTTTACAGTCCCCAGGGAAGGGGGCGGTGAGCGTCACCTGCTTTGTGTCAGGATGATAGAAACGATAATAACCAGTTCTACCCATCGTGCCTGAAAGCCGAGAGAGAAAAGAGGGAGAGTTTTAGAAGAAGGAGACCGAGCGTGTCAGGAGGCCATTTCCCTGGGTCCCGGCCTGTGTGGACACTGTGACCCTGAATATCCTCATCAGATAATCAATGAGTTCATTGTTTTTCCTTGAACTGTATTCAGTTTATGGCAATCAGTCATTTTTTTTAAAGGAAAGAATCTGTTTTCCTTCAATATTTTTGATCATTCTGTACACGAGCAGATCCATCAGAAAAAGTCTGCCTTGAATGAGCTCTAAAATGAGGTCATTTATGAGACGGCCCATAGATATTTACAGGCTCTCCCGCGAGTACCTGGAGGGTCGTGCTGCTCCAGCTTTGGGACGATTGGATTCGGGGTGCCCCGGCAGAAGAGAGATAGGTACGTGTTTTTCCCCCCGGCCTCATGAAGAGCTCAGTGTCGTTGGGAAGGTGGTACCTTAGTTACATAACAGCTTGCTCCATGACAACCAGGAGCAAAACGGGAAATCGGGAAATGGGGCGACTTGCATGGAGGAAGTGAAGTGGGCCTTTCAGCTGAAGCTCCAAGCTGAAGGCCAGGCTCGCCGCCCACAGAGGCCCAGGCTCACCCGCAGGCCTCACTCTAGGAGCACGGCCTGTGATCTACTGTGTCTCGCATCCAGCCGTGTCAAAGAACAGACACTGGGTGGAGGTGGTGGCCTTTGTGTGTGGGGCGCGTGCTCCGGCTTTCTGTCCCATCCCTGCCTGTGGGAGAGGGGTGCTCCCTGACCCCTGGGCCAGACAAGTGGCCTCCAAGGAGACCCCTCGTGAGATGGGGGCCCTCACAAGAGGGACTTGGGCTGAGCCATGGGGTGGCAGGTCTCCGTGCTGCCCTGGGGCCTGAGGAAGATGTGCTGAGATGGCCTTAGAGAACCTGAGGTGCAGCTCGAGTCTTTGGGGGATGGGCTTGCACAGAGAATCTGCTCCCAAGAGGGCAGGCTGGCCAGGAGCAGGGGGCCCGGCAGCCCGGTCACAGCTTGGAGGGCCAGGCCGAGTGTCTATGGCAGGGGGACACAGGGGAGGGTAGTGGGCTGGAGCCCTCTTGACGGGCAGCCCCTTCCTGTCTCGTAGATGAGCTGAGAAGTGTTAGGGTTACTCTCAGAATTGTCTACCATCATACCCACCTTTCTGTCCATGCTGTTTACAACGGGGCTTCAGAGCTCCCCGTTGAGAGATGAAGGGCATGTCCCACTCCCAAATCTGGGCTGGTCTTGCTGGGGTGCGTTTTGGCCAATAGAACGTGGCAGAGATGACGATGTGACAGTCCTCAGCCCAGGACTCCGGCCACTGTCTCCAGACCCTCAGAACATCACGTGAAGGACAGTCATGCCCATCGGCACAGCTGACAGTGGCTGACATGGGACCGAGGCCACCCCAGGCCCGGCTGCTGGCAGATGTGAGAGTGTGCCCAGCTTGCCCAGGCCCACAGACCCACGGAGCTGACCGGCGGCCTCGTGAGCAGTCCTGAACCTACTGCTGGAGCCACAGAGCTCAGGGTACTTGTGACTGACACGGGGGTGTCCTGGGGCGTGGCGGCCCCTGCATGGGGACTTCACAGAAGGGGCCCCTGTGGAGATGGTCATCCCACAAGCAGCCCCGCCAGAGCGGCCTGATGTGATGAAGACAGCTGGCCGGCTGGTGTGCCTGGACAGCCGGCCCCACAGGCACTGAAGGCCCCGTCCACGCAGCCTGGACTTGGGAGGGCACATGTCAAGAGCGAGGGCCCCCACCTGGAGCCCTCCCCGCTCCAGGGCTCTGAACTAGGAGGATGAAGCAGACTTCAGTGGAGGAGCTGGCAGGAAACTTCCCTATATGAGTTTGGATCTGGTTGTGAGCCCTTTGACGTCGGGCTTCCTTTGTGAACCTGGAGGGCACTGGGCGGTCTGTGAGAGCAAGGAGGCATGATAAAATCGCACCCTAGGATCGCGCGTCCGTGCGGTGCCTCGTGTGTCAGCACAAACCACTAAGGAGCCACAGGGTGGCAGGTCCTGGATGGAACGGAGGGCGGGGGACAGGTGGGGCAGGCAGGTGTGAGGACTCAGAGCTACGCCCACTGCCTCCGTCTTCTGTCTTCGTCCTTGGAGGAAAGGGCTCCCTGACGGAGAACCAGCAGGGCAATAGGAACCGAGGCACAGTCTTGTTTCATGTCCCCCCAAATTACTCAGACTGTGCTGTTTCCAGGTCAAAATGCCTGCCATCTGCTGACTTACGTACCCTCCAGCTTCCGGAACGAACTGGACTGCGGAAGTCTGGACATCGCCGTGTTCAGGCGACAGCGCGGTTTAGGGGAAAGTAAGAGTCAGGCTACAGAGGCAGAACAAGAAGAGCTAAACCTGGCTGAGCGCCGAGTGACCCCAGGCAAGACGGCCAGGTGAGCACTGCTGGCGCTCTCACACTTGTCGCTTCACGGGACCCTCACGACACCCGATGGGGAGGCGAGCGGCACCCACTCTCGGGGGGGGGGCGGCGGGGAGATGCCCCATGGCCTCAGGCAGACGGCCCAGAGCTGGCAGAAGCGCCCACCCGGCACCCTCTTGCCTGGGCCCTTGTGCTGCGTAATGAGATCTGGAACGTCTATTTATTTACCAAGCACGTGGTAGACGTTCAGTCTCTTTTCTGCTTCAAAAAATGGTCTTAAAAGGGGTCAGGCTCTGAGGAAAAATAATAGATCACATTGGGGTTTGAATACTTGAAGACCTTTTGCAGCACATTTAAACTCTTTCTCCTTCCGTCTGTAGTTACATGTTTCAGATCAGTGTTTCCCAACTCACAGTACGTGCAGGGGTGGGGGCAGGAAAGGCCGATGGACAGGCGCTGAAGCAGCTGAAAACCACACGATGTGTGATGTGCGGTCGTCACGTGATGTACAGTGGTCCCATGATGCATGGTGGTTACATGCGGTCTAGAAGTCATATCGTGGCTGTGGTCACAGGACGCATCATGGCATAATGTGCAGCAGTCACGTGATGATGTGTGGTGGTCACGTGACACGTCGTGTGATGCTGAAACACCACAAACCACACATCAGAGGTGCCTGTTCTTTAAAGAGTTTCCCTCCTCCAGCCCTAGACCTTCCCTTGACACAGAGCCTGGCTTGTTACCTTTTCCATTGTATTTCAGGGCAGAGACGCCGGCCACTTCCCTGATCCCATCTACCAAGCCTCCGGGGCTTCTGTCCCAGCAAAGTGCCGGGGTCCCCACTGCTCTCCGTCTCTCTTGAGCCTCCTGGTCAGGCTCGTTCTCCCGCCGATGCTCAGGTGAGGGCTCCTGTCTCGGGCCCCAGCACTGCCACGGTGCTGGACCCACTGGCTGCTGAGTCTGCGTTTATCCACAGCAGCGGCAGCACTTCCGACACAGCGGGACACTTCCGGTTTGAAGGCTTCCTCCAGAAGGCCCCGTCACCACTAATGTGTTCAGCGGTGTTTGCTGAACTTCCATCTGTGCACCCACACCGTGCAGGAAGCAAACCCACACGTCCACCCTCTGGGCTCTGGTTCCAGGTGGGAAGACAGATCCCAGGTCAGACAAGGAAATTGTCCAGTGTGTTAGGAGACTAAGGAGGGTGGATGTGGCACTGGGGGGCAGAGCTATCTCATCCCTGCTCTCTTTTCCCGTCACTGGCCGCGTCAATGGCTTCCTGATTTTGGAAGCTCCTGTCCTCACTCAAGATGGTTTCAGCCCCTCTCAAGAAACTCAGATCTCCTTTGTATGCAGAGGAATCCCAACCTGCATCTCCAGAAGCAGATACCCTCCCCAAACTGCAGATCATCCATCCACCTGTGCCCAGGACAGCTCCACTTCCACATGTACTCAGCACCACCAACCCACCTGTGCTGATGTGATGTCCTTCCTCCCGCACCTGCTCCTGGGCCCCGATGGCCCCTCTCAGCACAGGCAGAGCTCTCCTCCCAGTGGCTCAAGTCCCAGTCCTGGAATTAGACTGGGTTTCTCTCCATCTCCAGAGCCTACATCCAATCTGACAGCAAACCTGCAGGTCCACCTTTCCTCCCACTCGCCTGGAGCACTGCGGAGTGTGGCAGCTGGTCCTCTGGGTCTGCCTGAGCCCGGCAGTCTGTCCTTCATCCAGCAGTCAGGGCGATCCTGTCGGATCCAGAAAAGGTCCCTGCCCTCAGGGTCTCAGGGTGAGAGCCAGCCCCTTTGCTCAGCTCCTCTGGACCCTCCAGTCTGTAGCTGCCCTTATCTCTCTGGCTCCTGTTCAGCTTTGCTCTCCTTCTTGGCCTCTGCTCTGGCCACACTGAGCCCCTGGTGGTTTTGGACTCTGCCCAGCACACTCCCATGCCCAGGCCCTGCCTCTGCCTTCCATGTAGGGGCTGTTCTCACCCCGTCCTTTTTCTGCTCCCTCGTCTCCCTCATGTCTGCTCAAATGTCACCTCCTCAGTGAGGCCCTTCGTGACTGCTTCATTCCATGGCTACTCCATCCGAGGCTACTTGATGCTGAGGTTACTCCATCCCTTGGCGACTCCATCCCGAGGCTACTCCATCCCGAGGCTACTCCATCCTGAGGC